>NC_136513.1:2532500-2930000 GCF_053919585.1 Euprymna scolopes
CCTAAACAAGAGGAAGTCTTCATTTGCAGGCTCTGTCATTTTTAGTAAACCTTCAGAATAATATGTTCGTTTTGTTTCTCCAATTAAGTGTGCATTGTCATCTATGGCGAACAGAGTTAGACGTTAACTTAATTATATACGAGTCGCTGGAGTTGTGCACAATATAAATAACAGAGAGATATAATATGATTGCTATGTAGAATGAAGGGACACAATGTGTTCTCATGTAATGTATTTCTTTTACTGTTTATAAACAATAATTTTGGGAATGTTCCCAATTGCTCCAAAGTGTGGATAATGCAAAAATGATTCTACAACAAACACAAGTTTATATCATATATTGTATATATGAAAGAATGATTTAGAGATATCTATGAAGAACATTAAAACAACCTTGCATCATTGCAAACAACAACATATCACATCCAATTAAAAATATACTTTTTTCATTTAGCACCGTCATCAATCATCTAATTTTGTTTTATTTAATTTTGATTTTATCTTTTAATAATACTTCTAATTCATTTGAAAATTTCTGAAGACGCTTAACATATAATCATTTAGTTTTAAAAAGTGGTGATTATTATTAAAAACATACATATTATTATTTAAATAGAATTCATCTTTTAGTATGTTGTTTTTCTTGGCTTACACATTTAAAGCTGTTATAATCATCTTTGTTGTTGAAAGGCATGAACGTTGCGACGTTTTTATTCTCCATTTTTTGTAAGGCGCGTCTGTTGTAATTGCAACCCCAAAATTATGCAGGTGTCTCACTTGATAAAGGAACTAGAGGACACAGGCTGTAAATATTTTTATATTCTTGATAAATTTTAAATGTGTTTGTATGTACAATGTTGTATGTTTAACTGCGTGCATAAACGCCTGCGCAAGGCCGGTTCATAGTTAAACTTTTAAGAGCCTTGGACCTTGCCCATTTAAAAGTAGTTTTCTTTATTAGTAAAGTTACTGTCCGTTCGGTGTAAATTCCATGCTAGCAAAAGAACACAGGAAATATGTCATTCTTATAAAAGCTTCTGTTCTTTTTTCATATTTTCAGTTTATTATGTAGAATTTCACTGGTTCTTTCGTCTTTACATGCTGACTAACTATTGCCAATGTAAGTAGTATCCGTTACTTCATCTAAGAGAAACATTATTGCGTTAAGTTACAGATCTGTAAATAAACCCAAATCTTGTTCTCGTTCCATATTGTTCTTTCTATTTTAATGTCTATCATTGTTTTATTGGCTAGTAAAAATGAATTATTTTTCCTATGCAATAATGTGTCATATTAGTCTAGGCCGTGAACAATTAGCGTTTCATAAGTAGACATTATTGAAATTATAGCGTTAGAATGCCAAATGAATGTGGATATAACTAGGAATTAAATTATGAGGGAAAATATTTTATAAACCATTTCTGTTTTTTGTTTTTCTATAAAACAGTATTTCAAATGAAAATAAGTAATTAAGCGTGTAATGTTGTCTTTTATTAATAATTTGGAATTTATTTTTCACCTGCTATTTAATCTTTTGCCATTATTAATTGCTTTAGTTTAGGTTTTACATTGATAGAAATATTAATATATTACAGTGATATTCCATAAAAGTGTTTTTAGATTAGATAATTCTATAAAGAAACTGAAAACACACTTTAACTTCTTTATAACCTTCCTACATTAACCACCATTGTGTTTTATTTATCACTAGAAAGATCCGTTTTCCGGCGTTTCCCAGTGGTAGCATGGTCCATCTAGTGTAAAAACATTAATATACGGATATTTTGTAGTTGCCAGCCCCCAATCTCCTCATGTTAAGAATGTCTTTGCGAAAAGACACTCAACTCCCTCATGTTAAGAACGGCGTTAGGAATAGACACCACTTACCTTCCCATTTTGTGTTGGGGATGGGGTTGTCAAATAATTTGCCCGAAAGTAACTTCGATAATCGCTGTCAGTTTTCCCACTCGGAAATACTATGAACGAACGGCAAAATTTGGCGGTTTCATTGTCGGTCGGCTCGTGCGTACTTCTCTGGCACGTAGAATAGGGTTCAGGGCATGGTATAATCGTTGGCGAGCTAGGAGTTTAGGTGGCGAAATCCTCTCGAAGCCTCTATCACTTAAAAAGAACTAAATTTCTATAGTCACCTGTAAGTTACAATGTAAAATGTAAACGGTATTTCAGAATGGGACAGTGTTTAATGAGCAGAGAAAGAAAACAATATAATCAGAACGTTTTCTTTAAATAATAAACAAGTATTCTTTATTTTAAACGATCTATACAGAATTTTGTTTATATTATACTTTGAGACAATGCAAACCTTTGGAATTTTTATGTAAGACAAAAGAAATAGAATGTTTAAATAAGTTTTAAAGAAATATTGTCTTCAGCCATTTTTTAATATATATATACTTAAAAGACAATGCGATTGGGGAGATTAGGTAAAAACAATGTATTTTGTTTTGAGACCTATTTTCATTTAAAAATAAAAAGAAAACATTTAATACTTATTATAACTCTTTAAAGTAAGCACAAATGTTTTTCAATATATATGCCCCAAACAAAGTACAATTGAGGGAAATTATGCAAACACAATTTATTTTGCTTTGTACCTTTTTTCGTTAAAATAAAAAACAAAACATGTAATAATAGTTGTTAACAATGTGAACCATAGGGAGAAAAATTGATTAAACAACCGCCTAAAAATGTTAATCGCAGCGAGTCTCCTTGCGATTGCAAAAGACAAATAGCGGCAGTAGGCAAGCGAGGATGTTTAACACTATGAGGAAAAGAAGGTGCAAAAATAGGAAACGCTTTAGTCGACTGGCCTATGGCAAACTTACAGGCCTTTGAAATAAAACTATTATAATATCGCGAGACGTGAGTGATTTGCAAAGATGTCAATGCGAAAGATGAACTCTCTTTGCAACGAACGCCTCAGTCGATGGTGAAAGACAACGTACCAATTTTGGGGGATTTGCCCTTTAAAATCCTTGAACCATGTAATCACTAAAAGGGGCACGTTCAGTCGACTCCAGTAACTCGCTTAATGTAAACAGAAGGATATATATTGTAAAATGACACCAACGGTTTCTTTTTCTTGTTCAAAGATTTGAAATTAAAATTATAAAACAAAACGCACATGATCATTGTAATCCTTCCACTGAAATTAGTACTAGTCGAGAGCAATATCTCCTGTAAAATTAAACTAATATCTTTTATTATTATTCAATGTGTTTCATTTGCAATTATAAAATAAATCACATTTAATCATTTTAAAATATTCACCTTGCATTATTTCTTTTTTATTTTGTTTATCTTAACGTGGTTTATCTTAATTAAATTTTAATCAGATGATTACATTTACAATATGCACGTAAATATAAACAATTTTCTGCTTACCTAGAGTGAGATACTAGTGTCGATCGAACGAGTGCACGGGAGGAAAGGACTGACCGGTTAATTTTAATGCATCAATAGATAAGCTTCTACCTTTCCATCATCAACGCTGTGACCCCCGTTTGACATCAATTAAAATGGATGGCTCCCCTCTTGGGGAGGCTACATCTTTTGAAAAGCATCCTTACTCCTAATTTGAGATGAACCACGTGCATCAAATTAGTTGCCAAATTTGTTGGAAAAATGTGTGAATCATTCTACTGCTTAAGTAGATATCTCACTGCCGATGAAATTCTCTTCCTGTATAAGAGGCAAGTACGCCCTGGGACTGTGTAAGGTTGCGACATCTTGGCAGGAGATGTTAGAAGCACTATCAGAGTTCAAAATAGACTTAGTAGCATGGTAGAGGATGCCCTTTTCTCTTCCCTGCAAATTCTTAACTTTAGAAGAGATGTTGCAAGCCCCTTTCTGCTGTATCGTTACTTTCATTGCAAGTGATCGTCTGAGCTCCGATCTACGCCAAACTTTCACAAGACACCTGTCTAGCTGAAACCATTTTCAATAATTTCCCCCACACTTTATGTCATATATGCGAGAATTATTTTGCCGGGGGATGGATTGCAACGATATTTTACTATCTTTAACGTATCAAGACGTATCATAAAGACGTTATGTGCATAAGTGTATGCATCATACACAGCTAATGTGTTGAAATTGCGCGTCGTATAATTTTTTAATGGTTAATCAATAGCAAATAATAGAAAACGCAAAATTAATATTATTCCTCGAGGGGGAGTATCTTTTTAATGTTCATACTTCCATTTGTACCATATTGAAAATCGATATTTAAAAAAACTTTATAATTATAGATCGAACAACGAACAAACAAATGCTCTAAATTTTTGTTTCCCTCCCGGAGGATTGCTATAAGCACTCTTTGTTAAAAAAGTAAAAGTAAATTAAAAGAAAAATGCATGGATGTGTGTTCGCCTTCCGTAAACAGTTTTCTTAACGTTATCAGAAAGAAAAGGTTGGGGAGAATGAGTGAAATATATTAATGAAGTAAATGAATAAAAAATATTACAAAGAAAGATTAGATCAGAATTGAAAGCGGGAGGGATGAAGAGATAATGGTAAAAAGAACGAAAGACATTTCAAGGAGAATAACAAAATAGAGAAAACAAACAATGTAAAACAGAATTAAAAACGTAATTCAGAATAATAAAAAAGAAATAGGGAAAATAAATTTAAAATATGCATATTAAAAAGTAAACACCAAATATAAAATGATAGTAAAAACGAAATAAAAAGAAATTACATTTAAAAAAAGAAGTAAAAACGGAAAAATCAAAATAATAAACGAAGACAAAAATAAAGAAGTGAGAAAAAATTGAGGAAAAGCAATAATTATAATAAAGTAAGAATACAACGGAAAGAAAATAAGAATATAATCAGAGTCTCAAACTAAGTAAATAATGAAAGAGCCGAGAAAAAAATGAAGAAAAAATAAAAGACCAAAATAAAGCAAGAATGAAGGCAAAACAAGAAAATCAATGCGGAAAAACGGGAAGAAATAAAAAAAATAATAAAAACGGGGGAGTTTTCAAAATTCTGGACGAAAAAAATACAAACTCAGGGAATATGAATGAGAAGAGATAGACAAAAAAAAAGAAAAAAGAAAATATATAGAAAACGAAGAAATAGGACAAGAAAGAAATAATAATAAATGCAGTAAAACATCAATAAAATAGAATGGAAGCGCGATAAAAATAACTAAATAAAAAGAAAAAACAGTTAATACAATAATAAATATGAAAATAAAAATTGAATGCAACACAATATCAGTAATTAAGTACATTTTAATACGTTTGAAGTCATAAATCGGGAAGAATTTACAATAGATTCATACATCTCAAAAAGCTACAAGAGCATGTGCAAGCATAACATATTCGATAAGAATTTGAATTCAACATCGTTGATTCACACTCTATGCTGGTAACAATTATCCAATTATAGAGAAGCGACGGTGGCAGAAGAAAAGTATAATGGTGGAAATGCCGACGGACCACTTGAATAAAAAATATGAGAAGCAAAAAGAGAACACAATGAATGCAGGAAAACGAAACTGAACACAAAGAAAATAAAGAAGCAATACAAAAACAGATTAAATAAACGAGAAATTAAATGCTTGTTATCAAATACAACATTTGTCAGAAAAAGAGGTTTGCCTAGTGGCTTAATTTATAAACGAAAAACAAGAACTGCGTGCTAGTATAAACATTGAAATACAAAATAATAGTTATAGCAATAATGAATTTCTCTTGCCTTTGAATCATTTCAAGGAAGTTTTACGATTGGTGGAAGAAACGATTGACTAATAATTTGTAATATGTCATATTATGACAGTTTCGAAAATCAAAACTGGCAGCAAACGTTCCAAATTTACAGGACATCTAACAAAAATTACGCGAGACGTTTGTGTGCACTGTTTAAATCTATTAAGTTAAAGCTTCCTTGGGGACGTCAAGCGAGATTAGACGACTTCAGTCTGTCAAACATTCAACTATGTAGCTTTTAGAAATTTCGGATTAATATTCTCATCTAGTATGTTATGTTGACTAGTTTTGGCAGAGGTAATCATTGCCGTTATTTAGCCGTGTATATTTTAACTGGGAAACTTTATATCAAAATCGGGAAATGGTAATCGATTTAAACCTTTTTTGGCAACCCTATTAATGTATAATGTATGAGTTTTTGTCTTTCCTTTTGTATGGCTGTCAAATTAGTCTCAAAGCACTGCTTCTCTTCCCTTTCTCTGTGTCTCTTCCTCCTCTTAGCCCCTTATCTCTCTCTGTCTCTAAAAGGAGATTTGTCCGTGTGTGTGTGTGTGTGTGAATTCATTTCTTATGGACTTAAAAATGGCTTAACCGATTTTCGTAAAATTCCACACAGAGGTATATTATACATTTTGCCGTGTTTGTATATAGCGGTTGTATCGAAATGTCTGCGATAAGCCTCGATAATTGAAACATATCAATAATAGAAGGAGCAGACGATTTTGACTACAGTTAACATCTTACCACGCCTAACATCGCAAGTGAATTTGAGATAGTTTATTAAAATACAAGAAATACCCGGCATATAAAATAAGCTTTTTTGATATAACAGGGGCGTGTGAGAAATGAATATTTAATTTTAAATTGCGCCATGATACGTGACTATTTTTGTTTTAAACTTAAATTCAAGCCATTATCACCCCACATCCAGATATATCAGCATATATAATCAACAGAGATTTCTTTGATATGGCAGAAGCGTGTTTGAAATTAATGTTTCTGTTTAGAGCACAACTGAACCAGGATACTTGACTTTGATAGAATTCAGATAAATAATCACCTTGTCCTACTTTCTATAGAAGTCATGAATGGTTTCTCACTATGTTTCTGAATTTGGCATAGATTTGCTACCCACACTCAATTGTAAAGCAGTGAAAATTGTGTTTATAAAACAATATTGATAATGATATATGAATTTGTGTGATCAACATCAGCCGTATGCAACCTATTTCAAAAGAAAACAAATTTAACATGGTTTAACATGGCATTCGGATTGTTCCGTTCTATTACATTTCAATACATGAATTTTTCGTGAGGTTGAACTAAAAACAATCTTGCTACTCAAGTGTTATTTAATAATATACACACAAAGTCAGCTTAAGTTTCAAGACTCGATCATAATGTAAATATCTAGCGTCTCAAAACAGAAAACTCTAGATTGGGGCAAAGTTAAAATTGCTTCAGTCTAGAATAATCTATCTTTTACTGACATAGAACAAACAATCTGATTCAAAGCATAACAGATCCGATATTTTGTTTGAATCTTTTTTTTTTCTTTTACGTTTCTTTCTGTTAGTCGTTTACTCCCCTCAATATCTATTTTATATTCCTATATGTATACGTGTGTATGTTTCTGTCAATATATATACATATTTTTCCTATGTATTTTTCCGATCGCATTTCCTTGCCTACCCTCTATCTTTTTGCTATCTATCATCTAATATTTTCTCTCACTATCATTTTTCTATGCATTTTTAACCGTATCTATCTTTACTTTTTTTGCTATCTTTTTTTATATTATGTGTACTCAACCTTTTATAAGATACCGTTATTTAAGCATTGACGACCACTGATTGATCCATTTCCTACCCAAATATGTGATGAAAACATAACGCAATCAGATATGACGATAGGTTGAAGGTACTAAAAAATACAAAAGATTTATTCCAGCGGCGAATGCGCATTAATAAATTCACAAGTGTGAACGCAGCAGAGAAAAGGAGAAAGAAAACAAAAGATCGATGGATAAAAATCAGTAAAAACGTAAACAGGATCAATGAAAATGGATTACGTTAGGCAGAATATTTGAAGCCTGCTGTGTCACTCTTCACTTCTAAATCTGGTTATATATCAGTAAGATTAACTTGCGTTGCCAGGAATCAGTGATAAGAAAATATAAGAATTTGAACGTGTGTATCATATTGAATTCTTTTCAACAGTACTTTTCCTACGCGTTCTTTCTTTCTCCCTTATCTTACGTCTATTTCATATCGCTTTCTCTTGCTCGAATTCCTTAATTAATCTGCATTATTTTAATACTGGTTAAACATAACAGATAGCAATCGCTATCTGTTATGTAAACATATTAAAAAGAAATTACCGGCTTAATGACTGACCTAATGGCAATGTGTGTGTGTGTTTTTTTTTCAAACTAAAAGTAATTTTCTCGCCGCTATACTCTCATTTGCTACTGGTGAACCGAAATGAATTTATAGTAGACTTGGCTTAAAATAACCTGTTCGATCTCATACTGAATCGGAAAAAAATGAGGATCTTTAGAAGACATTTGGTAGATTTGCCTAAACACACAGTAGAAATTTGACTGTGATTTTTATAATATATATATATATATATATATATATTATTTTAAATTGTTGCAGTTATGCACTTCTCGATCTGCGATTATAGCTTTTAAAATACTACATCACAATTAAGCATCGCACATCATCGATTGACGGGCATGCAATCGTTTGGACACGCATGTTCTTATATAACAATTCTATTTTAAACTTAAGCGTGATAGAAGAAAACTGTTTGTTTGTTTGTTGTTTTGTTGTTTTAATCGTTAACATGACAGATTAGAGGAAGGACAAATTGAATAACGTCTACAATCAAAATTCGGACTGTGTCCAATTTTTTAACAAAAAATAAATTAATGGAAAGATATTGCTTCACTTTGTGGCAAACTAATCTTGTTTAAACGATTTTTCGTAATTTCATATTAACGAGGGATCTCCAAGGTAACAAGATGAATAGTTTTTAAAATGTTTCTATTATAATATATCATTACCATGCCTGTTTGTTTCATCATATTTTCTCTATGCTTCCATGTTGTTTATCTATCACCTGCCTTAGTTTTTACTAAATAATTCTATGCAAATATTTACATGTAATTATTCACATATTCACATATTATTAAAGCACATATTCACCTGGATATTAGAAGAGTATTACAATAAACTTACAAAAATATATAAACAGTCGATCATAAAAATAATTTAAAGTATTTATTAAAAATTATTTTGCTACACGTATTACTAATAACACGTAGACATAATATCAATAATAAACAAAGAGATGTGCAGCAAGTTATCTGTTAACGTTTCCTATAAACATCCACATATCTTGAAGTCGGAAACGTTGACAGCAATGAGGTAATTTCAAACGCAAAGTGTGTAAAGACAGAATCTATCAGAGAAATAAACTCCTCTGTCATATTAAGGCCTACACAATCACAAGTTGATATAGTTTTGATAGACATATCGCATTTAATTACGGATAAGGAACAAGTTAAACAATGTCACGTATTCATATTCCCTGAAATTGAAACAAAGAGACAGTGCTGCGTGATCTAAAGAGGGGTTTACTTTCTTTGTAGCCAATTCACAATCCTCCTAATAAAGAATATCAATTAAGGGAGTAGTATAGATAATTGCACGAATATATATATATATATATATATATTACAAAAAATCTATATATACATATATGCATTGTTTAAGATTCTAGAGATATTTTCTTTCGTTAATATTTATTTAAATTTTGATATATATATATATATATATATGTGTGTGTGTATATTACAGTATATATATATGTCTGAATAATTTAACTTGTTGCTGGCTATCTTGTTCTTGCTTGTTGCTGGTTGTCAGTATTTTGAACCAAGAGAGAGGTTTAGCTGTCCTACAAAGCTAAAACTTTGTAACATCATCTTTGTATAGATACTCCCTCACTCATTTGTCTATAAAAATAGTCCTGTGACAATAGAAAAGTTATGACACGTGTAGGCCTGAAATGCTGGAAGTATGTAATAATTGGTCTGTTATCATGATATGTTTGTATGCATGTATGTGTGTGTATGTATATGTGTATGTATGTTTGTATATGTGCATGTGTTTGTATGTGTATGTAAATCTATGTTTATATATATATTCATGTGGGTATATATGTTTATGTGTGTTTGTATGTATATATATATATATGTGTGTGTGTGCACGTATGCATGTGTATGTGTATATACGCATATGTATGTTTGTGTATAAATGCATATGTATGTGTATATGTAGGTATGTGTGTGTATGTATGTATGCCTATGTGTACGTATTTGTATGTGTATATGTTTACATATGGGTGTTTGTATTTGTATATGTATGTGTATATATGTGTATGCATATGTATGCATATGTGTATGTATCCATGTGCGTATGTATATGTATGTATATGTATGTGTATGTATGTGTATTATGTAGTGTGTGTATGTATATATGTATTGTGTGTATGTTTATAGGCATGTGGGTATGTGTATGTATGTGTATATATGTATGTATGCGTGCATGTATATATATATATATCTGTGGGGGGTGTCTGTATTACAATGTCCGTCTGATTGAGTGTGTGAATTCGTCGGCAGGACTAAATAATTCGTTTTTGGGCTCATGGACTTTCAGTTCCTGAGGGAGTGGCACTCGTCTGACAAGGCGTTGCAATCATCATGTATCTATAACAATGGCTGCCTGCTTAAGTTATGCGAAGAGGGAATGAGCAGCAAAATTGTGGACTCCAAATCATTTTTAGCAATTAAGCATTAAGGACAAAACAAATAACATTTTACAATAAGAAGCATAGCTATTAAATAAGATATTTTCTGGTTTAGAAATACATAAATAGTGCTAATTAACTTCACACGTGACAATCAACTACACAAATCATAGTAGCCAAGTATCTATATTTTAATATATGTAAAATAAATCACCATTGACAGCCTAGACATGCAATTTTATACATTAACACACCAATCTTACTTTACTTTGAAAACTCTGACAGAAAGAATTTAAGTTGTTTTGGGTAAAATCATAATTAAAATATCACAACGCATCAACACCGTAACTTTTGTTAAACAGAATAATAGACACTTTGTCCTAAAACCCTCTGTTCCACATAAGCAACCCGATTGGCAACATAATAACTGATTTAATTTTGAAATTCCGTAATCTGATCTTTTGAAGATAGATTAACAATAAAGTCTATACATTATAACTTCATCGGCGACATATTTATATGCATGTAACCATAAAAATAGAATACGTAGACACCGACGAATCTTCAATCAATTTTTCTTCATAAAAAAGGTTAATAATAATATACATTTCATTCACTTTTTTATGAATATATAAGAGATCTCTTTCATATCCTACGCCCACGCACACCAAAAACTTTATATCATGATAATGTAATAGCACAAAAATTAGGTCGCTCAACGCATGTTTACCCATGAAAAACTTTATTGAGATATAAACAGAAATAAACAATTAAAATGAAAACTCAAAATCTCACATATTCACCTGGATGTCTTTCTTTATGATGCACATTTACACACACGTATGTGAATAAACACATGGATATATATATATATATATATATATATATATATATATATATATATATATATATATATATAGGTCGTCTACAGAGGTGACATAAAACAAGCATTCAGAGCCGTAGAGGAATGCTGGTTGCATAGAAGGGCATTGAGCTCTAAGAAACTTCGGACGGTATAAACATCAAGGTCTCAAGGAAATATTTCGCCATGAAAAAGTGGCGCTTCTCCTTTAAGCACGGCTTACGGGTAAAATCTTACTGATAAAGCGGATATATTGAAAAAATGAAAAGAACACTTTGAAACTGTCCTAAATACATCACCAGTCATCGTAAGAGACACAGTAATGCTTCAACCCTGCACAACTAACACGCAAAAAGGAGGTGTAAGATAGAACACACTAGAACATAGATATACCGAGAGACAATTTAAGGTTAATAGTAAAAGACTAAACTATGTCAAATCGTGTTATTACCTGTGATCTAAGTTAATCACAGTAGACGGTAGATGACGAAATTTTAAACAGGGTTTCTAAGACTGTTTACGCGTTTGGAAAGCTACGTCAACGTTTGTGAAATGAACGAGATATTCGACTGGATAAAAAAAAATCAGGGTATGCCGAGCTGTTATTTCCATCTTCATGTCCGTTTTTAGAATTTCACTTCAAGACAAAGTCTCCAACGCTAATTTTTAACACAGTGCAATATTTCTGGAAGTGATTCATTCTTTATTCAGCTTAACTGAAATGAACTGGCCATGAGTTGAGATTGCCAGTAGATAAAATTCTAAAATTCCTCATATACAATAAGTTGGAGGAAAAAAGGAATGTGGGCGCCCATTACTGAGGCACAAAGACGAGTTAAAGAGAAATGTGTTTTCAATTGGTACCGGACATAGTAGTCTTGGGAACGAGGTCTTGGATATCAAGAAGTGGAAATCGCTTTTGTTTTGAGGGTATTTGTTGTTTTCATTCTGGCATTTTGAATAACCTGCGTAAAAAAGGGAAAGCTAAATAGTCAGCAGCCATGCCATCTACCGCATCACTGGATTCACACTCCTGTACTATGTTTGGTCTCGTTTGTAAGGACTTGCAGGGAATAAATGTCATCTGAGGCTGAAGCATATATGCATTTAAACAATTATTTTGGAAACTCATACGTCGAAATCGACGGAGGAGTCATATATATATATATATATATATATATATATATATATATATATATATATATATATATATGTTGTTTACTTAGAGAGCAGTTGAGTTGTGTTGATTATGTAATTGTAGGAAATGTGTTTTCATTAAAAATATTAAATTTGACTATTGATTAATTGGAATATTGACTTTAATGAACTTTTTGTTTAAAATCACAAGTTAGATTACGGAAGGGGCGATCGAAGGCAATGCAACGACATTACACAAACGACGGTCTAAGAAAATATTACAGCAACATTGATATCACATAATTACTGAGATAAATCGGAAACATTTCATACTGAATAGCGGAAACAGTCGCAATTGTATGTGCACATAAACTAAAAAAAATAGTGTGCTTAGTAATAAGCCTAATCGTAGAATATATATCAACAAAGAAAATAAACAACGAAAATTTACATCAGGATTGTTTATTAACCTCAAACACTTTTTTTTTTTTTACAAAGGCATCACCACATTATCAAGGCCCAGAGGCCACTCAAGGATAAGGGTTAAAGAGTGTACAGTAGAAATTGGTCAATATAGTAATCATTAGTAATGAAAATTTGGTAAATTTAATAACTTATATGGAACGGCTCATCAAGAACTTATTTACTTTAGACTTGAACACAACCATATTGTAGTCAGCCGGAAAGCAGGAAAACAGAAGACAATTCCACAGGCGTGCAGTTCTAAGAAAGAAGCTTTGTTCATGGAATCTACGTTTAGGTTTAGGCACAGATAAAGAGTGGGGGAAATTATTGATAGTGTTTACAGCTAGACGAGTGTTTCTTGTGAAAGTTTGGCGAGGGGGGACCATAGAATGAAGCTCAGTTGAACACTTTCCATGAAAATAACGATACATCAGAGACAAACTCGCAACATCTCTTCTGTGAGATAGAGGTTGCAAGGAGGAGAAAAGGACATCTCCTACGAGGCTACGAAGTCTATTTTGAACTCTATCAAGGCAGGGCAAGTCCTTTCTAGCAGCTCCTGCCCAGATGTGGCAACAGTATTCCATCCTTGGACGTACCTGGCTCTTATATAGGTAGAGAATAGCATCAGCAGTGAGATATCTACTGGATCGATAGAAAGACCCCACCATTTTTCCAGCGGCCTTGGCAACAGATTTGATATACGTGTTCCATTTAAGATCAGGAGTAATGGTCAAGCCCAGAAGCTTGTCAAAACTTGAGGCCTCCTGAAGACGAGAGCCATTCATTTCAATTGATGACAAATGTGAATTAGAATGTTGATGATGTAAAGAGAGAAGCTTGGTTTTAGATGCATTAAAAGTAACCAGCCACTCCTTTCCCCATTGTACTACGTGCTCAAGATCAGAGGAGAGAGAATTGGAGAGAACTTGGTCGTTTACTGTCTTAGATGTGGTACCATAAATGGTAGTGTCGTCAGCATAAATGTCTACAAATGATGTAAGGATATGATTTGGAAGATCATTAATGTAGATCAGGAAAAGAGTTGGGCCCAGGATGGATCCCTGAGGGACACCGGCATTAATACTGTGAGCTTCTGATTTTTGCCCCTCAACTACTACTCTTATGAACCTATCAGAAAGAAATGATTTAATAATTGAGAAGACTTTTCCAGCTATACCATAGCTAGCGATCTTATGAAGTAAACCTTTATGCCATACCCTATCAAAGGCTTTAGATATGTCAAGAGCAATTGCCCTAGAAAGATTGTCACCGTCGAGAGATTTGCTAATGCTATGCGATATAACTGTAAGGACATCTGCTGTAGATCTAGCAGAACGGAAACCATATTGAGTGTCACTTGCGTATCATTCGGTGTAATATAAGTATCAATCTGATAAATATACGTAAACTAAGTTCGATATCATCGAATAAACTTTCTTAATATATAAACTAAACAGGTTTACAAATTACGAACATTGTATTACGGTTATTTATGTGCATTACAACGTGGAGTTAACAAACATCGCAAATTATAACGGGAAATCTACAATAAAACTTTAATGCATAGGTCTGATAAAGCTTATATATATTCACTATGAAAAGATAATATATATAACAATAATAGACGAAACAATTCAGCTTACTTGTATTTCTTATAGTTATCTTATTACTCTTATTTTCTATATGAATACGTATACCTTAGAAAACTTTAGTGTAGTTATTTTCAGCTTCTTATACACAAACACACACACATACACACAGACACACACAGACACACACACACACACACACACACATATATATATATATAGAGAGAGAGAGAGAAAGAGAGTGAGATAGATATTGATTATCGCATATTTCTTCACTTTTATTTGAAGTCAGTTTTTTAATACAATTAAGATTTACTTGTAGCACATATTACTTCTTAAAATGAAATAATATATTTTCACTTGAATTTAACATTTCAATGCATAATCCTGTTAATTTATAATACGTGTTTAAATTATTCTGGAAGGTAGTTTAAAAATTACTTCTTTAACGAGCCGTTATCAAAGAGACATATGAAAACAGGGGGCGTTCTCGTTGTTTTGGGGTGTTCATTGTATTACACGATTGTTTTGCAAAATAGTCCCCTGTGCCCACTTTTGATAAGCAGCTTCAAAAAAAAAGGTGACATCAATGCTAACTACAAATGTTTAAGATTTAAGATTTAAGATTTATTAAACGATGACTATATTTTAATATCCAACGAATGTAGAAATCACTAATGGATTTTTTTTCTTAATAATTTACACAAATCTTACTTCTAAAGGATAGTAAATATTTTGTTTGACAGATTTTAAAATGCAGGTAAATGGACTGATGTTAAAAATATGGAACATTCATACTATTTATTATATTAAAAATATAATAAATTGCATGAATGTTTTATATTTTTATCATCAGTCCATTTATATATATTTTTCTTTTTTTTCTTATTTACAATGTCTGTGGATTACTCGTTTGTTCACAGACAAACAGATCATAAAAACTTTTTTTTATATAATACACATTATTACACTCATTGAAAAATTACATTTTTCGTTATTTTTCATGTTGTTTTACAAAATGTACTCCAGATTTTATAATTTTTTTTTTATGTTAAACAATATACGCTGCTAAACTATAAAGTAACCCTTTATAGTATTGCCTACGGATATACTCATTTGTTATATATTTGTATTTTTGTTTCCTTCTCTTTTCAAGACTCATTATCGACACTGCTCAGAAATGAACTTTTATTAGGTAATGTGTTACCTTAGATTCTACTACCCAATTTCTTTTGAAATTACGTATTTTATAGATTTTAGATTATGCTGAATATCTCTTCAATCTCTTTAACTTTGGCTGAGACAAGTAGTTTTTGAGATACAATGGCAAGTATTACGCACTGTAATTCAGTGTTCTACACCAACGCGATAAACAATTTTACCTCTCTCCTTCCGATACTGCCAAACCTTATTTTTTGTAGGTTTATCTGCATTGGGAATAGGTATCCTGACAAAGAATGTCAAGGTTAAATTTTAGGCAAATAGTTTACGATTCCCCTTACATAACCTAGGGTCTATTCTGAAAGTTGTTCTTACCATGGCGAGGTTGAGAGTGTCTATTCCATACAATATTCTTAACATACTATATTATAATCAATAATCAATATTATATAGTATATGACTAATGCTATATTAAGTCTAGTATACATTTAATATTGAAGAAATTTGTGTATATACAGAATAAGATGTACATTACTGTACCTATTATTAATACAAATACCAATATACAAGGGATAATGAAGTGTATTATACCACGAATAAAGTTGAGTATACCACAAACAAGACATAAGTATACCACTAAAATAAATAAAATGTGATATAATAATTATAAAAGAATAAGTGTGGTATAACATACATGAAAATAAAGTATAGTGTACAACAAATAATAAATAACCAGTGCTATAGAACTTCCATTAAACTATGCTATATAGTATAAATATTACATATAACACCACTAATATACCACGAATAATAAAAAGGTGTAATATGTTATTCATAAGAAACATGTTGAATATCACTAACTATAAATAAACTGGGGAATAGCACGCATAATATATGAATGAACAGTATGAATTATGAATGAATAAAGCATAGTATACTACAATTATTAAATTAAATTTAGTATACCAAAAATATTGGATAAAGTGTAGCGTACCCGAATAATTATTAAAATAGTGTCTACCATGAAAATAAATTATGAGACATATGACACTAATAATAAATACAGCTTAGTATACAACATACAGCATACAACAAATAAATTCAACTATTAATAAATATAAACTAAATACAATTTAGAATACCTCTCAAATATGTCAGGTGTAGTATAGCACTAATATTAAATAAGGGGTAGTGTACATAAATAAAATCCAGCATACCATTAACAATACATAAATTATAATTATATATATATTTAGTGTAGTATACAACGTATAACATGTAAGGTGAAGCATACCACTATCAGTTAAAGAGGTTTATACCACTAATAACAATATATAATACTTTCATTGCAGAAGTTTCCATCCGAACAAAAGCAGCAACACAGACCAGATTATTATGTCTATGTGCAAAAGTATTATTTCTACACTATTAACACTTTCTTATGTACAGTTAGAATGGCATTTTTGACATATTTATTTGTTATAATAAATCCTACATTGGATCCTAGGAGCGCAATCATCACATTTCCTCATCTTTACAGGAAGAAGTAACTTTCTCTTCACTCTAAATCCTTAGTCATCATATCGCTACCCGTAAACATCTGGGACTAATATACACATTATACATACACCGCCCTGCCTACCTTTATAACTACCTCATGAACTCATACATAAAACCTTACTTTTCTTTTTCCTATTCCAAAAATTATTACTTTTCCCTGGGACAATGTCAACAATTCTCATTGGTTGCGAGTTAACAAATCGCTTATTCGGGAATACACATCTTCTTAAATAAACGAACATGTTGACGTTAACAAACATGCCCGCTCTTTCTACACCCTGCAGTAGTTAAAACTAACTACAAACTAATTGTCTTTTCCCCATTTTCCTAAATATAATACTCCGTTTACTGTATTAATTTTTATTACAAATTTTTCTGCATAATAAACAAGCATGTAAAGAAGGGGCGAGAGAGAGAGAGAGAGGATGTCCTGATCACGTACTTTTGAACAAATTTTATTTGCTTTAACAAATATACACGGAGATAGATAGATAGAGAGAGAGAGAGAGAGAGAGAGAGAGAAAGAAGGGTCGTCATTGTCGTAGCTGTGCTAAACATTTGAACGCATCGTATTTGGTTAAGTAAATACACATAGAGATAAAGAGATAGAGAGAGGAAGGGGGGGTTGTCATAATCGTAACCGTGCTAAATTTCATGCCTATTTTATTTAGTTCGCTACATTATTCGCTCCTTCCAATAGGTTTTTAATGCGTTATTTCGAAGGCCCGTTACGTCATGAGCTCACTGGTGGCCATGCGACTAAATTGTGTCATTTTTTTCTTTACCTCCTTTTCATTTTAGTGTTACACTTTCGGGCCTGGCTACTGCGGTAATTTTTGGAGCTCGAATGGGTACTCGATGCTATTTTTATTTTTTATAGGGGTATGTTAATTGTGTTATCTTTGAGGGCTCGTTGTTGTTGGAAAATATATGTGAATAATATTTCTTTCAAAATTATAGATAATTATGTTTTTGATGTCCAACATATAAATTTTAAAAGGTTTACATTGTTTTAAATTATAAAATGCCATATTTATATAGTTTATGATATAAACAGAATGCTGTATAAATAATATATAAATGTAATAAATAATAACTGTTTATTATTTAAAGAAACCGTTCTCTTTATATTATTTCTTTTTTTTTTTGCTTATTTAAAATTTTAACTTTCTGTAATACCGTTTAAATGTTTACATGCTTACGTACAGGTGACTACAGGAATTTAGATCTTTTTAAGTGAAGGACGGTTCGAGAGTATTTTGCACGTATTTCCGATTCTTGCCAAAAAATTCCATAACCTGAACCATACCCTAAACTATAGTCTGCACGCTAGGTTTGTATGCACGAGCGAAACAACGCTGCAGCCATTAAATTTTGTTGTTGGTTTCTAATATTTGGACGTGGAAATCCTTACAGCTATTACTAAAGTTAAATTTCAGGCAAATATTTTGACAACCTGACCTCCACTAAGAAAATTGAATGTCTATTCTGAAAGCCGTTATAAATATAGGAATGTTGGTGGTGTCTACTCTGAAAGCCGTTGATAACATGGGGAGGTTGGGGGTGTATTCCGAAAGCTGTTCTTAACATGAGGAGGATCGGGTTGGGCAAGAGCAACAGCCGTACTGTAATTTTTTTACACTGAGGGGGGGCATGCTACCACCGAGCAATGCTGGTTAACGGGTCCTTCTAGTACTATATAAAGGATAATATACTACTAAGGATATATAAGAGGTAGTATACCACGGACAATAAAGAAGAGTATATAAATAATATTACGTATAACACTTACTACGTCTTCCTGCCATTGCTCAGTTTTATCTACAGCATCTCCTCCGAGACGCTAGGTCTCATCGCGGCGCGAAACGAGCCAAATGATTGCATTTTTGGACCGTTGTACTGGGTCGTAATTGAGTAACTATTGAGTCATTAATTAAAGATATTGAATTTGAACAGGGGTAAGTTGACTAAAAAATTGCGTGTACATTTATACGTCAACAGAGCTTCATTTTTAGTATTTTAATCGATGACAGATCAAACGACGACGACTAAGGTTAGAACATTATAAGTTTTGATTTCGAATTCGAATTTAGCTGATAGCACCCTAATTGTATTATTTAACTTTGGAAATCATTACTATATATTAAGGACAATATAGTAATCAATAGAGAGTCGAGTCCACACCAATTATTGCGAAATGTACATATATTACAATATCATATTGAAGCATATTTAACGGCTGGACAACGCTGAGCGCTTTGCTAGTACCGATAATTGTAGCATACGACTATACAAATAAATATAAATAATCTGTTTAAAATATTAAAAAAATAAATTATCTGTAAATATTTGTCCTAAAAACTATATAGATTCTCACCTAGAAAGTATTACTGGCTTTATAATACTTATTCAGTTACTATAATATTAAAACTATTTCAGGATGTTTACTTCAAAATACTTTTAAAAATAAAGATAATACAAAATCAATTGAACATATGCAAGCTTGGTTTAATGAATAATTTAATGGTGACAAGTAAAAATACTTATTTAACCTTTCATTTACTATGAATGTGTCTGCCCCTTGAAAAACAGCGTTCTTATCATTGAACCCTGTACGCCGGAATGTAAAAGTCGATCACTTCACCCACGTGCGTAGATCGTGACGTTACAATCATTTTATCACTCAAAACCAGTGGTTCCGATTCATCGGTCCGCAGTACATTAGTGTGTCGCAGAATGATTACCGGTGAACCCCTACGAGATTATAGGTGGAAGTTGCATGTTGTTGTAAGTTGAAAACAGCTTTCATATCGTTATAACCTGAGTTGTCTGTATTACTAAATACTAACACGCTATTACTTACTAATATGATGTTGACGCTAATATATATATATATATATATATATATATATATATATATATATATATATATATATATATATATATATATATATATTTAATAAAATGTGTTAAAATATCCTTAGTTTAAATTATTGTTTTTTTTTTTACTTTTCGATAATAATAATAATAATAATAATAATAATAATAATAATAATAATAATAATAATAAACACTGGTAAGCGTTGATTTATGCTTCATATAATCTAGGTATCTCGTTTATAATATTAACAGATTTTTGTCGATATTTCTTATTTAATATTTAGGTTTATAAATTCAGGTTTTAACAGGAAAAATTAGGAAACAAACAATTAAATGTGATACGAGTCCACTTTGATATAATTTTTTAAAATTTTAGATTTAAATCATCCTTAATTATGGATTAAGTTTCTAAATAGAAAATGCGATGTTGACAACAATAGCTCTACAATTTATTTTTTTTTTAAATACACCGGTTGTATAGGGAGGATTACTTGACATTTGGATTTAAGTAAACTGGAGATACACAGATTTCTTTTCCGCTATGTGTTATGTGCGGCCAAATTCTGTCGAATAAAGTGATGGTTCCAATCAAGATGTGAAGACACCTTACTAATTATCTTAGTCTTCAAACTAAAAAATATCGATTCTTTCCAAGGGTTTTTAGAATTAAATACAACACTTAATCAACTATTTAAGAAAACAATATCTTTGTCCGAAATCCTCATTAAGCGTCATAAACTAAAATTAAGGTGGCAGAAACTATTGCTCTTAAATCAAAGTCTCCTATTCTTGCGGAATCAGTGATCCTTCCAGCATGCAAAACGATAGTGAAAATTATGCTTGGTAATACGACCGAACAAGAAATCAGCAAGATCCCTCCTTCAAACAATAAAAAGAAATATTCTTGACTTGTCTTATAATATTTAATAGAGTGTAATATGCAAATTTCACCATATTCGGCTTGCTTTCAAAATTGACGAATCCACTAGCTTCAGTAATCATACACAGTTTATTACATGTGTACATGGCATTGGTACAGGTTCCATAAGTAATAAATTTTTACACTCCAAACAGTTACCCACAACTACAAATGGTCAAGATATTTTTTATACAGTCACAATAAGCCTAGGAGAATATGGCTGATCATGGTATTTATGCGTGGAGATATGTACAGATGGAGTATCACCAATGGTTGGTTCTCTTAAGTGTTTCGCATCTTTAGTGAACAATCGAATCCTAACATCGTGCTAATACATTCGTTTTGTACACGGAAAAGTTTTATTTTAAAGGATAACATAAAATAAGGAGGCGCTTCAATTTTTTTGCTGGTGTGCAAGTATATGGATTCTCAACATGGTCGTTTTTATTGCACACAGAAGTAAGCTTTAAAAAGAACGTGTTTTACTTGTTTGTTTTTTTATAAAGAAAACCTGGATAGATTTTGTAAACATTTGAAAAATGAATTGTGGATTTCCGAACATCCATTTAGATAAATAAAATATTAGGATATCTTAATAGTCTCAACAGCAATATGCAAGACAGAAATGAAAACATTCCTCACGCGACAGATAGATTAGTTATTTTTAAAAGGAAACTTCCAACGTTGAAGCATGGAGTGAATTTAGATGATTTGCATAAGTGTCAATCAGTGCGCAAAATCAAGTTTACAAACGTGATTCCTATTCGCAGTCAGCATTTAATGTTTAAGACATTTTTAACACAGGATTAACCACTTATCAAGGTCCAGAGGCCACTCGAGGATAAGGGGTAATGAGTATACATAAGACAATGTGATTATACAATGTGATTATAGCGTAGTAAACATAAGTAGTGGAAATTTCGTCAAATTAAGTATAAAACCATTTTTTAATTGTTGCCGGGTATAAGTTTTAGAGATGATTGGTCGGATTATGTGACTTTTTTTTAAACAGGCATCAACACATTATCAAGGCCAAGAGGTCATTCGAGGATAAGGGTTAAAGAGTGTACAGTAGAAATTGAACAATATAGTAACCAATTCGGTAAATTTGTTACATTATATAGAACGGCTCATCAAGAACTTGTTTGCGTTAGACTTGAAGACAACCATATTGTAGTCAGCCGGAAAGCAGGACAATGGAAGACAATTCTAAGTGCTAAGAAAGAAGTTTTGTTCATGGAATCTACGTTTAGATTTAGGCAGAGATAAAGACTGGGGGAATTATTGATAGTGTTTTAAGCAGACGAGTGTTTCTTGTGAAGGTTTGGCGAGGGGGGACCATGGATTCGAACACTTTCCATGAAAATAACGATACCTCAGAGACAAACTCGCAACATCTCTTCTGTGAGATAGAGGTTGCAGAGAAGAGAAAAGGGCATCTCCTACGAAGCTACGACGTATATTTTGAACTCAATCAAGGCAGGACAAGCCCTTTCTAGCAGCTCCTACCCAGATATGGCAACAGTATTCCATCCTTGGACGTGCCTGGCTTTTATATTGATGGAGAATTGCATCAACAGTGAGATATCTACTGAGTCGATAGAAAGAGCCCACCATTTTTCCAGCTGCCTTCGCAACAGATTTGACGTACGTGTTCCATTTAAGATCAGGAGTAACGATTAACCCCATAAGATTGTCAAAACTTGTGGCCTCCTGAAGATGAGAGCCATTCATTTCAATTGATGTCAGATGTGGATCTGAGTGTTGATGATGTAAAGAGAGAAGCTTGGTTTTAGATGCATTAAAAGTAACCAACCACTCCTTTCCACATTGTACCTAAAACGATTTAAGCATAAGGAGTTAGTCCGGTATAAAAATGAAAATACATTTATTGTAGATTTATTGTAGTTAGCTTAATTTAAACAATAAATATTAGTTAATTTGAATTAAAGAAACAAATAAAGTTTTAGTGTTTAATGAAAATATGGAACAGTTATATCAATACTTAAAGCTTTTACATTAACATGGCTTTAATATCATATTGCACGCTGCACCGATTATTTTATTTTTTTCCGAATTTATGTGATCGCGCAAAATTTTCCTTTCAAGTTTAAATGATTCAATATTTTGAAAGAGTCAATGCTAAAAATTGTCAGTATTGACATAATAACTTATTGTTTTTCCGTTACAAAAGAAAGTTGTAAAAGTTTGCAAATAATGACATGCTTGAGTAAATAAATGGTAAGGGAAATAATATATTGGAATATGGAATTGATTTGTTTTTCCTCTAATCATATATATATATATATATATATATATATATATATGTATATGTGTGTATGTGTGTATGTGTATTTCGTCGCCATTTTTCTTAAAAAAATCAACTTCAATTCTTTGAGTGCTTACATTTTCGGAGAAACACATATCTGTCGCTTATGACTTGCTTGGTTAATTTGCACTGTTCAACGAAATACGCGTAAAACGTACTCTATTAAAATTGAATGGCATACTATGAGTGTAAAAGAGATACATATTTTATTTTGAAATGAGTAAATATATATATATATATACGTATATATACGTATATATATATAATTATATCTATACACATATAATAAAATTCTATGCGTGTATATATATATATATATATATATATATATATATGTATGTATATATATACACATATCATAAAAATGGCATACTTCTGCTGGTGAATGCATGAATGTATATGTAATTCTGTTTGTACGTCTAGCTAAAACTTTCGAAATCCAATTCGAATAAAAATACTGATACTGTCATAATGGGACTCGGACGCATAATATACAAAATTTAGAACAAAATATTCATTTTCCGTACTTAACCACCGCAAAATCTAGTATGGGGGATCACGAAAAATTGCATATGTGTAAATAATTCGAACATTCGCCGATGCGTGGATCGTTTTACTTCCCGGATACTTTCAGCATATAAATTTGCAAAGTCATGGAATTACTATCGCTGTGGGTGGTTTGGTTGTACGGGTTTTTCAGAACTATTAGTTTTTGCTTTCGAGTACGGGTCACTTTTATGGGGGATGTTTTTTTAACATATTTTTCGAAATGTTTATTTAGGTAAGCTTTTGCATAATTTTTTATACAATGTTTGTTAAAATGACATATTGAAAGAAATTTGTAAGAGTAATAATATCTTTGAATATGGAATATATCTGTGTTTCGTCCATTTATATACATAAATGAATGTATACATTTCTTCATCATATGTATTTTAAAGAAACTTTTTCAAGTGTTTATATTTTCCAAGAAACACATATCTGTCTCGGATTAGTTGTTTTGTTTATTTCCGATATCCGACGAGGTACGTGTAAGACATACTCCATTAAACTATGAATAACGTACTATATGATTACGTCAATCTAAAAAATAACTTCACAACGTGAAAGCAAAAGGAAACTTTGCACGATGGGAATTTTGTTTAATGTAACTTCAGAACATTACTGCAACACAAATACAACAGAAACACAATGAACTAGTTAATATTTAGTAGTATAGCTATTCTGCAATTTGACGGCCTTCAATCATTTGAGCATTTCTTGAAGTAACCTGCGTCAATACGACGGTAAAAAGGCATCCTATTTCTCTTTAATTATTCTCCAAAATTCTTCCAGATTTGAAATTTTATCATTACGTAGCTGCTGCTTGTCATACGTTTTCGATAAAGTTTAGGTCTGGAGTTTGTGCAGGCCAATCCAATCACAGAATATCATACTCTTCAAGGAATCTCCCTGCATTGCCATCTGTGTAAATGGGAGCATTATCTTTCATGCAGATGGGTTTATCATCCAAATTCCGACAGAAGTAAGGTACAAAATGCTCAGTCAACATATTAATGTACTTGGTCGAATTAATTCGAACTTGCAAACGAACTATCTTTTTCAGCCAATATGAAGAGTCATCTGACTAGGTCCAGACGGCGCTTTCTGTTCTTTACAGAAATCATTACCTTAAGTTTTACAACACAACATATTTAACAAAATTCCTTCAATCTCTTCTTTAATATAGAAATAGAACAATTTTTATGAGGTTGGTGTGAAACAACAGCGTTTTCTCACGTATTTTTACTTATATATGATTTCTGAATTAATTCATTGATACATATAGCAATATATTTTTGAAACGTGTTTTTCTCTCGATCGAATCGTGTAATTTGTTACTGTTCTTAATCTTTTCATTCATTTTTCCCAGGGTTTCGACAGCATGGACAAAATTAATACCTGCATGTTTTTTGGGGGGTTCAAACTAGGTCGAAAAGCTGCCGAGACAGCTCGTGATATCACTGATGAGTTTGGTCCATGAACTACTAACGAACATGTGGAACAACAGTGATTCAAAGAATTTCGCAATGGTGACCAGAGCCTCGAAGATGAAGACGGTCGCTGCTGGTCGACTGCGGTTGATAACGCACATTTGAAAGTCTTAATCGAAGCCAATTTTCGCAAGACCACACGATAAGTTACTGTTGAACTCGAGGTAGACCACTTAACAGTCGTTCGCTATTTAAACCAAATAACGAGGTCAAAAAGTTGGAGAAATGTGTGCCGCATGAACGATAATAAAAAAATCGTCGTTTGCGTAACAAAATGATCCATATCTCGAGTGTATTGTGAAATGTGATGAGAAGTGGATCCTCTACGATAACCGCCGATGTTCAACACAGTGGTCGGATGCGGGAGAAGCCCCGCAATACTTCCCGAAGCCGAAATTGCACCAAAATAAAGTATGGAGAGTGTTTGGTGGTTTGCGGTCGGTATCATCCATCGCAGCTTCTTTAATCTGGGCGAAAGGATTACGGCAGAAAATTACCAATATTCCTCCATGACGAAGCTCACCTGATGTGGCTCAAGTGGCCCTGCAGAAACTGAACAAATTGAGCTACGAGACTTTGCTTCATCTGCCATATTCACCGCACCTCTCGCCCACCGATTACCATTTTTTCAAGAATCTCGGCAAAGTCCTGCACGAAAAATGCTTCAAAATGAGAGATGATGCCGAATCGTCCTTCAATGACTCCATCGCTTTCATAACTCTTAGTTTCAATCTAATGGGATGAATCTTGTTGGAAAAAATGTGTCGAGTGTAATGGTTTTCATTTCGATTAATATAGTTTAATATAAAAGGAGTTATTATCTTTGAAGTTGAACGTCAAAAAACGACATTATTTTTTGCACCAATCAAAGGACAAGATTACATTGTTTTTGGTCTTGTGGAACCGTTTGAAATCTGTTTCGGAGGTTACGAATCTTGATAGCATTGCTTTCCTAATGAGAAGTTACTCTAGGACGACCAGTTGTAGGGTGATCACCAACATTGCTGTACAATTTTCTCGTCACATTTCTATCTATGGGCGATTTCTCGGATGAATAAACCAGAAACGTAAAGATTAACGAGCAACTGACGATCACTAAAAGAAATTCGAAGCATAAGGACTAATTGTTACCTTATATAACCTGAAAGAACAAAATTACGATTAAAGATGCTTCTGTGCCCATAGGTAGATTTTTAAGCTGGTTGTAAGCCTATTTGTTGTTGCGTAGGTTGATTTTCTCCTTCTCGATTTGAAGTTTATATTTTTAAATTGCCGTTGACACCTGGGTACTTTAATGAAAAGTCAAATAAAAACAAAGGAATTATAGGGGAATAAAAGGCGAGTCAAATGAGATATACGTTGTTTCTACAGTTACATTAATTTTAGCTTAATTTTGCGGTTTTTAAAAAAATAACAAGTCATATATATATTATGTAGCTATCACCACCTATCAAGGCCAAGATAAGGGTTAAAGAGTGCACAGTAAAAATTGGAAAACATAGTAATCATTAGTAATGGAAATTCAGTAAATTAGTAAACTTATATGAGACGGATCATCAAAAACTTGTTTACGTTAGACTTGAACGCAACCATATTGTAGTCAGCTGGAAAGCAGGAAAACGGAAGACACTTTCATAGTCTTTCAGTTCTAAGAAAGAGGTTTTGCTCATGGAATCTACGTTTAGGTTTAGGCACAGATAAAGAGTGAGGGAAATTAGCGATAGTATTTTCTGCTAGACGGGTGTTTCTTGTGAAAGTTTGGCGAGGGGGGACCATAGATTTGATCTCAGCCGAGCACTTGCCATGTAAATAACGATACATCAGAGAACAACTCGCAAAATCTCTTCCGTGAGAAAGAGGTTGCAGGCAAGATAAAAGGACATCCTCTACGAGGTTACGAAGTCTATTTTGAACTCTATCAAGGGAGGATAAGTCATTTCTAGCAGCAACTGCCCAAATGTGGCAACAGTACTCTATCCGTGAACGTACCTGGCTCTTATATAGATAGAGAATTGCATCAGCAGTGCAATATCTACTGGAGTGATAGAAGGATCCTACCATTTTTCCAGCGGCGATGGCAACGGATTTGATTATGTGTTCCATTAAAGATCAGGAGTAAAGGTCAAGCCAATACGCTTGTCAAAACATGAGGCCTCCCCAAGACGAGAGCCATTCATTTCAATAAATATCAGATGTGGATCAGAGCGTTGATGATATAAAGATGAAAGCTTGGTTTTAGATGCAGTAAAATAACATACTACCTCGTTCCCGTTCCTCATCAGCATAAATATATACGAATGATGTAAGGATGTTATTTGGAAGATCATTAATGTGGATCAGGAAGAGAGCTGGGCCCAGGATGGACACCTGAGGGACTCCAGCATTAATACTGTGAGCTTCTGATTTCTGCCCATCAACCACTACTTTATGAACCTATGAGAAATGATTTAATAATTCAGAAGAGATTTTCAGCTATACCGTAGCTGGAGATCTTATGAAGTAAACCTTCAGGCCTCACTCTATCAAAGGCCTTTGATATGTCAAGATTGATTGCCCTACAAAAGCAGCCGCTGTCGAGAGATTCGCTAACCCTATGAGATATAACTGTAAGCATATCTGCTGTTGATCTAGCAGAACGGAAACCATATTGTTTGTCACTAAGAAGATTATTTTTGCTGATATATCTATAGAGATAGAGAGAGAAAGAGAGAGAGAGAGGGGGAGGTTGATGAACAAATAAATAAGTTTTTAAATATCACTCTCTTTCTCTCTCTCTCTCTCTCTCTCTCTCTATATATATATATATATATATATATATATATATATATATATAGTTTTAAATCAATTTTCTTCATATTGCTACCAGTTAATTTCTCTTTTAGTGGAGCAGAATTAGGAAAATTTGTAAACAGACATTGTTTCTAAACAACGCGTGTGTATAATGGCATAATGGTATGATGCATGTTTATATCTGCTTAAGCTAGAATACATTTTGCCTATTCTTTATTTGCAACATGATTATACTGTTCAACGTACATTGATTTGTTGATTTATGCACGTAAACATATAGTAGATATATAAACAGATTCTTAAAAATAAATGAGTGGTTTTAGAATTTATGTGCTTTAATATACATATACATATATACATAACTAGATAGATAGATCTAGCCTCATCTAAAATGATGCGTTCTACATAGACGCCTTCACTCTCACACGGGTGCTGATTGATCCAACTAGGGTTGCTATTTTGACAATCGTGCTAGTTTTCTTTTGTCGACGTTAAATCAAGTGAGTGCAATAAAGAAATGTTATTGCTCGATAATAAAACCAATTGCGTTCGATCGATTCCGAAAAGTACCTGATTATCGATTCATATCTGGACAAAACGCTTAGCTAACATTTAAATGTCTTTCTATAGTAGAAGTTTTCACGCAATGCGAATCAGCTTCGGATCGGTACTTTAAAAGACTGGATATGTGATATTTTTCCTTGCCACTTACAAGCAGATCAGTAAATTGTATTTTATTTAAGGAATATGTGAGTATCAAGTGTAGTATATGTTCGATATCAAGTCTATACAGCTTTTTTGTAACCGGTTAATTCCTCTTTTGTGGAGTAGGGTTTGTAAAAATGGTAAACATACATTGTTACTAACTTAATCTGAAGATATCTGAAAATCGGGTGTAATTTCTGATAACGTAGATACGAAAGAATGTATTTGCGTATTATGCATACAGACCTGCGTACCTACACACATATGTGAATAACATATGTTTATAGACACAATTGAGTCTTAAACTAATAAACATCTCGTTATGAGAAATGAGTTTGGGCACATTGGATAGCAATCGGCACTACTTTTGCTTCAATCTAGTTAGTAGTAAATGAGTAAAAAGGCGTGAAAAACTTTGATAACATCCAAATAACTCCGTTTTTTTTTTAAATTATAATAGTATTTATAATCAATTCATAAATATTGATAAAATTTCATGATATTTTAACAGGTTCCTAGCAGTTCAACACCTCCCATATAAAATTTCAAATATTTCTTAATTATCTGAAATGTAAACATATACTTGTTAAGCAAGCTTCCCTAGAGTTTTATCTAATTTAAGTAATACCTACGATCAGGTCTTAAATTATAGATATTTTATAGCATTGAAATCGCGAAAAAGAATTTAAATGAAACATTTTTAACCTGGGGGTTGGAAGTGAAACTACACCAATACCTATCTAAGCCCGGGCTCAAACTCCAAACCTTTTAGGCGATAAACAGTAGCTCTAGACAAGAGGCCTCGGGAGCGACCACTTCGGCAATTACATTTCCGATTTTGTGAACTTTTAACACTATATGCTGACACATAAATTAATAAATATTAACCTACAGTCAACGATTTCAAATAATTTATAAGTCATAACAGCGTGTAAACTTTCTAAATAAAACATTCAAATGTTTCAGATTTCTACTATATATATTAGAATAATATTTTATAAGAATCTAACATCGTCAGGTACTGGGCTATAGGATGCATCCTATTTATAAGCTAACTTATAAATTTATATAAATAACAGATATTATATTGCATTATTGTTGCATTTGAAGTAAGTTATAGTCCATACCGTACAACCGTGAATATGCAGACGTACATGTGCTACAAGTAGATAACTTTGATTGCAAAACTACATGACTTACGCTTCAAAGTGATACCAAGCACATGGTATTTCCTACATTCAAACTCTAGTAACTACGGGCTGTTTGTAGGCCTCTTAAGAATTCTTCACGGGAAAGAGATTTGGAGCTTAGATACTGTGGCCTTCGTCACGTGACCAACCACGATGGGATAACAATACTGACTCTCTTAACTGTATTCTCAGTAATTACTGCCATTTATAGTTGTTGTCTTGCCAAGACGATTTGGCTAACTAATCCTCTAACCCGCTTTTTGTAGTATTGAAACAGTGGATAGAAGCGTTGAATCTCTATGGTTCCGGGTGAGCATTGTCTGCAGATAACACGCGGAAATACTTTATTTATATATATATATATATATATATATATATATATATATATATATATATATATATATATATATAATAGAAACCTTGTTTCTGTGTCTGAAAAAAGTGTCTACTAAACTCCTATCTAAATATTTGGTGTACAGCGTTAAAATTTGATATATGGTATGTGTATTTGTAGCACACTTATGATTAGTTTTTTAGCCGGTTGAAATTGCTGATATTTAAAACAACGCAGTCGATTTTGCAGAAGTCGACTAAACTGGATCCATCTATCGATAGCTCGAACAGTAACGACAAAGTTATGACTGTTAAATGTTTTCGTCTCTATACTAGCTGATGGCACACACGCCATATTTTATTTGAAATAATTACTATGTATTGGGTACAATATAATATTCAATAGAATATTGGTTTTAATTATAAATCCAAATGTCGCACGAATTATAATATCATATTTAAACGTATTTTACGACAAGGCCACACCAATGGAAGCACTCCTATATATTGAGTACACTATAATAATCAATATGGTTTGGACTCTATAATAATAAATACAAAATTTCCATGAATTATAGTATACTATTAAAACCTATTTTACGACCGGGCAACGCCGGGCGGCCTGCTAATAAAAGCTAAAACTTGGTGCACAACAGTTCTGTTTTGGAAATTATCTTTACCCGTCCTAAGGCAGATTTTCTATCAATTCATAGTCCATTTTAAACATATTATGAAACAAATAAAATGATTATCTTTTAGTGTTTATGATTTTAAGTTTATTTTCGAGTAATGTTAACTATCAATTAAATTTAATGTTTCAATAAATTACTATCACTGATGCAGACATGACAATAAATATAAATAGTGCTATCTTACAACTACTATCGCCACGACTACTTCTTCAGCTACTTACAAAACAAAACTACTATCACTTAAGGTGGTTACTTGTCAACCTGTCTGACATGAACTTGACAAATACAATGCGCACTTTGCTGTAGATTCAAACGGAGAAAAAAATAACAACTGCGCGTTGCTACTACGACTTAAACCTTCCACGGGGTAACGGGAACTTTTTGTTCTGATTATGGCTTAAAGGGATTGGGTTTGTTTAACACAAGTCAGTGTAAAAATGTGTACCAAACAATAATGATCATTGCTACCCACTGGTGATAATGGTGTTGATTATGATATAATGTCGATTATATAAGGGCTTTGTTCCATAATCTAGCTATACTGGGGAAAAGATGTGATAAACGAGAATATACTTGATTAGGCCCTCCAAATAGGAAATAAAAATACAGGGTAGGATGTTCTTATTTAATTGTCTCCCCACGAGGGCAGAGTACAACACATAATCAGTTATTTTTTTTTATCAAATCCCCCCAAGAGGGCACTTTACATAGGAATAAAAATAAAAATTTTCTCAGTCGTGATGATTTCTCCTCCACTGACTGAGGACAAAAATGGTGAAGCTTAGCATCAGAACATATACTACCTTTTGATCTTGGCCCGAACTATTTACTCCCTATAGAAATGCAGCATAACCTGGATAGATGGTATCATAAGAAATATGATTAGGGTCCTATAACCTTTTATTTCGTATAAAGAAATAATGAATAATTTAAAACAGTACAATAATAATTTAAAATATTAAATTAGTACAATTAATAAATAATAATATCGGCATTAGAAAAACATGTTAAAAATGTCTGTTACTTCTACATTGTGCGAGCAATTTTGATGCGGTTATCTGTTTTCATATTCTTGTGTTAACACAACTGTAATATCTTCAATCATTATTATTATTATATTTATTCACATTATGAATTCAATACTGTAAACTACCATGAATCTTAGAAATGTTTATTTAAAAATAATTTACTTTATATTTAATTCATCCAAAACTAAATTTAATTTAATCGCAAATTAGCTAATTTTATGTTGTTTTTTATTCATAATGTGAACTTAATTTTGAAGGCTTTAAACCGGTGAACAGAAAATAATCATAAGCTTTAAAAGTATTTGCTACACTTTAAAACATTGGAGGCATTTAGTCTTTGATAATAATTTTATAGCGCATTATATAACCAAAAAGTATTTTGTTAAAAAATATTAGGTTGAATAATTAATAAATCACTATACTAGGACTGCGAAACTGCAATTTGTCTCGAGATCCGAAATAAGGTCGATACCAGTTCACTGGGTGTCGGCAATTGAATTTGAACACAGTGTGAATATTACCGCATATTTCGGCGTATAAGACGACCTTTAAAGTTAAAAAAAATCATCTTAAAAAACAATATTTAATAAGATAGCGGGTGTTGCAAACTCCAGCCTAGGCTAAACAAACATGGATCGTGATTTAGCAATTATCAAATAAAATTGATATATGATAAAGTTATTAAAATTTGCTCCAATTTTGTAACTATTTAAAGTATGGAACGTGTTCCGATGGTGGAATTGCGCAAAAGTAAACTTGCTTGTCAGTGTTGTCGCTTTCTTCCTTAGAGATTGAGTATTTTTCGTGTGTAGAAGAAATTTAGTTGAGTTTATTACGTGTAATGTGCTATAATGTAAGAATCATAATGAGGATCGTCGTCTTTATCCTCCGTGATTGATTTGGGAAACAACAAGAAAAGGTAGAGAGAAAACAAGAAATAACAAGAAAGGAAAAAAAAAGGTGAGAAGGCATTATCGCACAGGAACTAATATGCTGCGAAAACTTTCACGCCCCTTTTCTGATATGCTCCTGTAGTGTTTCCTTTCCCTAGTCTACTCGCAATTTGTCTCTCTCTGTTTATTGCATGTTTGTTTTCTGATTTGGTTTGGATGTGCGATCGGTGTCGCTCATCCGCCTTACTAGTGTAGTTTGAGGTGTTGTTAACCTTTAAAAATGAGTGTAAGAAAATAAGTGCAATGGTAATTTCTTAAAGTGGGAATTCACTGACATAGGTTTGGTAAGACCACAGTCTGTGGCAGTCTACGAAACCATCTCATCGGCAAAGATATCTACAATGTAAGTACTTTGACATGAAAGATTATATTATTGACACATTAAAGCAAAATTTGTTTGTGTAAAACCCCGTCACCGTGATAGCAGTGGATTATTTTAAAAATTTAACTGTTTAAATGTTTGGAGACTTTTGTAAATCTCAAATACGACAACGGATATTTTGGATTTAACTAGGGATTTCTTAATAGCACATTAGATCGAATTGGAGAAATTTTGTAGATTTTGTACTTACGTTATATCTGCAATACTCTGATGTATGTCGGATTCCAATCGTTTGTTAAATTGACTCTAAATATAATTGAAATTTACTGCGTGATCTATCGACAATTATTAAAAAATGTTTATCCCTGTGATTTAGACAGTAAACGTTACTAAATATCGTCTCTTCGAAATATTTTTTGAAGATTTCAGTTCAACGCATGAAGTACTAGATTCACAACGTGATATAGTGGTTCGGGAAAAGAAAGGTATTGAAAAGATTATTTAATTGAGAATTAGTTGTAAATATTCGTCGCTTCTAAAATTGCAAGCACATAGGATTATTTTTACAGATACATTTTCTTTGTGCAAAGTAGCATGCCTTGCTGATATAGTTTTCGATATGTAACGATATTAATACATTTTGCACAAGAAGGAAAATACGATAATATTTTTGTACGAGAAATACACGTGTTTTAGAATTACCTTAGAACGTTGAACAACCAAAATTAATAATATGAAATAATACATGTTATCAACACTTGCCCAAGTTGTTGAAGATGCGGAAAATGAAATTATCATCGATGACATATAGTGTGATCATTAGGAAACTCTATCAGTAGCATTTTCTTTTCTGCTAAATATTGCAAACATTTCTGACTTGTAAGCAACCCTTTTCAATGCTAGTGTATCGGATGTGCGTAATGCAGAACCAGACGAGTCAATTGACTAAAACAATCAAGAAAAATCATGGTTCTATAACGTTTCCAAAATTCTCAGTGATATCAGAAATCACAATATAAAATCTATTAAGTTCCCAACTTATGCGAAACAGCATTCTCCCATCGTTTCTTCCTTAAAAACCAGTAATGAAATTAATTAAATATTAAAGACGACTTTGGTTGTACCATACCCTCAATAGACCCTAGGATGGAAAAGTTAGCTAAAACACAGCAATACAAGCCGGATCATAAAAAATCAGTCCATAAACTTATTTTACATAACGGTAAGTATAGTATGTTCGAATAATTTTTAGTAGATTTCTAATTAATTAATTTCGTAGCAGCTTTGGATTTGTGTATGAATAAATTTGAATTAACTATGGATTTATGCTTCGTATTTGTCCTTCACGGATAAAAAAAAAATATAATGCAATAATTAATGGATATGGATGATTGTTGAACAAAAATGCATATATATAAGATATTAAAGGTTTTTTAAGATATTAAAGGTTTTAGTGTCATGTTCTAAAATAAGTTGTTATATATAAATGATTGGAGACCCTTGACCTAAACAATGCCGAAACAATTCACTTTAACTTTTAATGCAAAATAAAAACGAATGAAAGTATATATATGAATATATATATATATATATATATATATATATATATATATATATATATATATATATATATATATATATATACATGCACAGCGTGTTGAAAAAGTCACTGAAGAGCCTTGAACATAAATAGATTCTTTATTTTAGATTATATCTTTCTGTAACTTTCACAATCTTACTAAAACATCGACAATTTAAAAAAAAAAATGTCAAATTTTTACAATCTTTATTTATGAAAAAAATATCTTTTAGATTTGTCCCATTTTCAGCTTCGCATAGTTGTAATCTGTCCAAAACTTTATTCATGAAAGATTGCAGAATCTCTGGATTGCGATTTAACACTCTTATGTCGTTCCGCGAGCTAGCAGCCCTTAAAACGCCATAACTTTAACCCTGAAAGAATTGAAGGAACACACCAGGATTGAAAAAAGGGAGTAAAATACAGAGGTTTTGCAATCTGTCATGAATAATGTTTTGGAAAGACGGAAACATGCTCATGATTGTGTAGCTACATATTACTGCTTATGTAAAAACAAATAAAGAGTATATACATATACGTGCGATAATATAACAAGAACTTCGTTTTTGTGTGTGTGTGACGTCATTTCTTAGACTCGCAACGGATTGGCTGATTTTTATGAAATTTAACCTAAATGAACTTAAGGATTATGACAGTGTTCTTTGATAGGGATTTTACCGGAATGCCTCCGATAATTATCGTAAATCACTAATCAAATTAGCATTAATAATGGGGCATTCCGACGTGACCAAAGTAACAACCGTTACACATTCTACGATCGCTAGTTTATTGCAAACAAGTAACTCCGACGTATAACATCAACAGTAAGTTCTTTAGTAAGACATAGGCGCATTCTAAAGAAATGTTGCTTTTAAAGGACAATTAAACCATGATACGTGACTTTTGCAATTTAAACTTTAATTCAAGCATTATATAAACATTTATATCTCTATCTCTACTCTTTACGCATATATATATATATATATATATAAAGCACTTTGCCTGTCTATGTGTGAAAGAGAGAAAGAGAGAGAGAGAGTTCCCTATGGACTCCGAAACCACGAGGCCGATTTTTGAAATTCCACACAAATATTCTGATTTCTGTGGAAATTTTCTAAGATAGCGTTTACTTCTGAATGCCTCTGGTGATACTCGAACAGAGATAATCGGAAATATTAGTGTTAAGAAAGAACATTCTGATTTTTATCGAAATTAACAGCCTGCTACATATGCCAATACGTCATGTGTATATATATATATATATATATATATATATATATGTGTGTGTGTGTGTGTGTGTGTGTGTGTGTGTGTGTATGGTTAAGGTCAAAGTTAAAGAAATACTAATATTCAAGTAATGAGAAATTACATTATCAGGAATGAAAACAGATCAACAAATGCTCCACACTTCTAATACATTTTTATTAAAACTGGCAGGTATATATATATATATATATATATATATATATATATATATATATATATATATATATATATATATATATATATATATATATAATATGAACAAATGATTAATAAAACATGTTAAAAAAAAACATCTTAAAAGACAGTTAAAAACATATTCAATTTTAAAAAGGAAACACAAGATAAGTGGATAGTCCTTAATCCGCGGAGTGTCGAAGAAATACTCTCCTTCTCATCATTCTCATATATATATATGTATATATATATATATATATATATATATATATATATATATATATATATATATATATATATATAAATTTTAAATGTGGTCATTGATGAATCGTACAGGTAAGAAATTCATTTTTATAGTATGAAAAGGTTAGTAATTGCAATTAAGAATAGGAAACTGGATCAAATGTTTGTAACATGTCTTCTTCCTAAGATTAAGGGTTGCGGTGTTTGATCAACAGTGCTGGGGAGCCATGCTGTAATATACCGTTTTGTTTTTAAATCCCCCGAAACAGTGTTTCCTGGTAAACAACTCATGATCCCTTGAAAAATCAATTATTGGTATTATAGTAAATTCGAGAGCGAGTTGATGCAGTGATTGCAGGTGATTAAATGACTTACTGACTACATGGTTTTCTAACGAATGATAAAAAATATTTTTTGTATAATTTTAAAGGTTAAAAACTTGTAGAATATATATATATATATATATATATATATATATATATATATATATATATATCGCACGGAGACCCGACGTTGCCCGGGATTTAATTATGGTCAACAAATATTTCACACCCCTGTATTTTAATTGTCATCAAAGCCCGTGCAATCGCCCGGAAGGAACATTCACATGCCTCCATGCAGTAACTTAGTTCAAAATATATATCATTTTACATTGCACTGTACAGAATATACTTTTTTTATAGAAAATTATTTTATATAATCTTCTTTCCAGTTAAGAAAAATATGCTATTAAGAAATTTACGTCATGATCACGTCATGCAAAAAAAAAAAAAAAATAAAAATAAAAAATAATAATAATAATAATAATAAATTAAAAGACGTAAATTTTCAAGTCTAATAAAATTATTTGCAGTTGATGATAAAAAAAAGAAATTTACGTGCGGAATTTTAACCTACAGACTACGTCATGCCAAAAAAAAACCCCAAAACAAAATAAAACACGTTAATAACTTACCTACCGTAGAATTTCCACAACCCGTTCTATCATTGTTGCTAAGCGACGACATGGAAAATAGCTTTTCCGATAATAGATAAATAAAAAAAATAAAGGTTTCGATTTTGATTATTAGTTATTATCGATGGCATTCTGAGACTAAACTTCAGATCACTCCCAGACTTATACACTATAGTTCTGTAAATTTTAAACAAAATCACTTCAGCCGTTTAGTAGTCTATAATGAACAAGAACGAGCACTCACACACACAGAAAAAATGGCATTTACACATATATATATATATATTATATATATATATATATATATATATATATATATATATATATAAACATCGTGTGTATGGCTGTGTGTATGTGAGTATGAGTTTCCTATGGACCTATTATTTATGAAATTTCACACGAATAGACTGCCTGTTGCAAAATATTCTGATGAACGAAGGGACAGGCAATTTTTACCAAAGTTAACACCTTACACAGTCTAATGTGCATTTGAGAAGTTTTCTTACCACTCAAGACTAAAGGCCCGATATATAAACTCAACTGTAGGCTTTTCTGAAATAACAGCGGCGCCTTCAAAATTATTTTATCTACTTGAAGCAGAATTGCATCAGGATACTTGGCTTTTCCATTTTAAACTAAAATTCAAGTCATTATCTCCGCACAATCTGAGAGGTCAGGTAGATAAAATCTACAGCAGGTTATTTGATGTGACAGTTCTTAATGGATGTTTTTTGTTGATGGCACAATTGAACAATGATACTTGACTTTTGTATTTTAACTTTTATTCAAGCTGTTTTATGTAGAAAAATTAATTTTGTAAATTTTACAACAGGTTTTCTACGGTACAATGTAGACCATTTTGAACTATGTCACTGCGACGAGGCATGTTAAACTGCCTTTCAACTGCATCGGGTCCCAAATTAGAGTACGTAATCCATCGATTTCATCAAGTAGTCGGCCAGTTTACCGATTTCGATGACAATGAAAATATGCCATTGTGTGACATCTGTTCATTATCGTCAATCCCGGAGAACATTGTTATTTTTGTGAGTATATATATATATATATATATATATATATATATATATATATATATATATATATATGTATGTATATGTATATATATATATTTGAAGTATCTGTAACCAAATATATATATATATATATGTATATATATATATATATATTTGAAGTATCTGTAACCAAATACATATATATATGTGTGTATATATATGTATATATATATAAATTTGAAGTATCTGTAACCAACTATATATATATATTTATATATATATATATATATATATATATATATAAATACCCGTTGTTGACTGGGTTCAAAAATAGCCTACAGAAAATGAACTCTGATTTATGAAAGTATGATAGGTAATGAAAAGGAAGGCTTGTAAATTTGGTTCGAATTTGGGGTATCAAAACCAAAGCAAAATATGATGTAAGTAAAAATGAAATAGATAAACCCCATTACGTATTATACCATACCTGTTTACACTGAAACACTTATCACAATATTCTGTGGATGTATATTAAAAAAAATTCTTAAACTTTGTGACATATTTCCATTCTATGGAGGTTAGGTGCGAACGAAAACGCCATAATTTTATTATACCATATTTCTTCAAACTGAAATATAATTATCAAAGTATACTTACGCAGATAGATATGAAAAGTTTTTTATTAAACTGTGTGCCTATTTTCATTCTATGGAGGCCAGGCGCGAACGCTGACTGCACAATTTTATTATACTATCCCTATTTAAGTTAAAACATGCTTATCAAAGTATTATTATGTACATCTATATCAAAACAGTTGTAAACATTTTTTTCAATTTTTAAACTTTTTAGTTCCATACTCTCTGGACCAGACGCGAGCGCAGACCCCACAATCTTAAAGAACCACAGTGTTGCCGGATCAAACATAACCATTTCTGTGTCTTGATACATTTTCTATAATTATATGTTATCAGTTTTTTAAAATAGTCAATCATATAGGAGCCAAATCGTGACCAGACACACACACACATTCAGCTTTATATTATAGAGTATCAGCGTTAAAAATGTGTTTTCTATTTTTTTACTATAAAAGATTTTTTCGTAAAATTCATATATTTGTCACTGTAATATGGAAGGATCCAATCAAGCTCTTGTTCTGTAGTATTCATCTATCTTTAAAGTGTTAACTGTATTTTTTACTTTATAGACACTGCCCTAGTTATCTCTATTTCCTGTTAATATTTTTTTCAGTCGTGTTAGTTTTGTAGAGATAATGACAGAGGGAAAACAGTTCGGGGAATGAGTTTAATGAATCATATTGTGAGGCCATTCATGATGATGAGGTACAATAGAAAGTTAACGGCGGCAAGTAATGTAAGAAGGGTTGGGCTGTGTACCTAGAGATGCTCCACAATAGGTGATTATTATGGGGACAAAGGATATTGGGAAAAAATCTCATAGATTATATAAAATCAACATAACAGACAAGAAAAACACCTGCAGCATTGCTTACATACTAACTTTTCTTACGTCCGATTTCATTATAAATTTTATGAGGGAAATACAACAATCGACTTGTGTCTTCTTAAGAACACATCTACTTTTTTTCTGTTTCATGAAACAATTTCCCGCAAAAAACGTCAATATGTTCATATAGTTTCTCAGTATGACACTGATTGATAGTTCTAATTTTCGGAACAGGTCTACTAAGAGTCTGAAGGGAGTGTAATTTATGTAAATTTAGATATATCTGCATTTTTACTGGAATTTTAACACCTTATATCAGATATCTATATTTGAATATTACACAAATTTCAGTTTATTTGTATTTTGATAGTGCAAGACATAAAATAAACACAGTCTTCCATTCAGAAATAAAAAATATTTTAGATTATATTATACCTGATGAAGGCAAAAAGACCCCAGTTATAAAGTGTTTAGTGTATTTCAATATCCTTTAAATGTTGTTTAATATTAACTTTTCATTCTATATATTTTTATAATCAAATTCTAAAAATTTAAATCAAGATTCTAGGAATGGCGTTTAGTACGAACACACATTAATTTTACTTTCCATAACGGACCATGTATGTGTTGTAAACTGTTCTATATGTGGAGTTAGTTTTTCACGTCTTGTAGCATATTGTAGCTTGTATCAGTGATTTACACTTTTTATTAAAACCATCAGTGCGTGTATACGAGGGGCGTTTTAGTGACTCTTATATTGCTAGCATCGATCAGAGGAGGAATGCAAATTGAATTGTTATACTAACTGTCTTATGCATTTATAGCCTGAAAGTTTATATTCTATTTTAAAGATATTCACGATATGAATCTCTAAAGATCACACTTGTCATGCCCGTGCGTACAATGATATTGCGAACAATATTTTAAATAATTCCGAAAGCATTTAATAACTAATCATTAGGGCTGTGACAACAGCATTTTATATTCATTGTTGTGACTCTCAAGTATATATCTGACACACTAAGACACAGTCAATCAACCGAGAACCACATCAGTCTATCTAAAAGCATAAAAGATATTAACGAATATATACTCAAGAGTCAAAACCATGAAAAAATATGCTGTCGTCACAGCCCTACTAATCATACACGCATCCAGATATGCAAAACTGCAAGTCACTTATTCGCATGCAAACATGTGCTTATTAAATGAGTAATGAGGAACGTAAATAGAATGATGTATACCGACAACAACAACAACAACAACAACAACAACTACGAGAATTAAGGATCAAAATTCAAATATTGAAATTATAATTTCGCTTGTGTTAATTTTGCTAAGTAATAAACGGAAATGTTCCTCTTGGTTAAGCTATTTGAAAATGGAAAGAAAATATGAAGTAGATATTTGCACAATGCAATGTCTTTTAGAAATAAATAAGAAACAAATGCCGTAAATAAGATACAGACAAAATATCATCTCATCACATGATTTTAAAGAGCATGTCTGAAGTATTAGTCATTAAACGTATATATATATATATATATATATATATATATATATATATATATATATATATATATATATGTATAAAGAGAGAATGAACAAGATAGACGGAACAGAGACATAAGGAATAGAAAGAAGCGGGACAGAATTCTCTGCCTTTTACAATTCAAAAACTCCATTGATCTCCCTGTTGTTCCTCCCGTTAGTGCCTCAGTAAACACATTTTTAAAGTAAACTATTACGCTATCTCTATTTTTCGGGGCTATCTAAGCATTGCCTACCTAAACGTAGTTCGTGATTAGACCTTTATTTTCAAATAACTATTTTCTTTCCAAAACTCTTCTTTTTTGTCTCGTCTATCTTTATTGCTTTCTATATCGGCACGTTCACTCTGTCTGGCTAGCTTTTGATTTCTGAATCTGAATACGCTTCCTGTATTGCTCATATTATGTTAAACGCCAATCTATTTTTAATAAAAGTAGATTTTTAGGTGCATGTATACGATTTAATTTGTATAAGCATGGTTATTTATATTTCTCACGAAGTGTTACTTCCTTCTCTCTCTCTCTCTCTTTGTCTTTCTCTCTCTTTATCTTTCTCTGTCTCTGAATATATATATATATATATATACGTATATTAATATATATATATATATAAATATATAGCTTTTTCTAAATCTTTTCTAAAATCTATTAAAATTCGTTATTTTTAAACAACTTTTTGTTTTACCAGAAAGATAACACACTGCAATTTATTATACAAATAGCAAAATAATATAATTTTTTCTATAATTTTTAATTGGGTTTTCTCGAAAAAACGTATTTTACCTGTTCACGCCGATTGTCAACAACCATAAATATATTTTTAAAGGTTTCGAATCAATTAAATTAACTTTTTTATGTTTAATAACATTCACTATAATTGACTATAAGAATATGCAAAAGTATTAGAATATGATTACTTTATTTAAAAAAAATCTATTATTTAGCACTATACGTAGCATTTAGGAAACATGTGTTTACCTCTGCCATCTTTGACTTTAGGTATGCTAACCCAGTCAGGTTTAAATATTTATTTCGACATTTTTTTATTAATTTTAATCATACAAACTATACATCTGTTTAAATATGTGAATTAAATTATTATTACAGGCGCCATTTACAGTGAAATATGTGATTCTCCCTCATAATAACTGAGCAATAAAGCTTTAAATTCTTCTTTATACTTGTCAGGAAAAAACTGTTTTCCCCTATTTTACATCAAACATAAAGTTTTAGCATTATATTTCTCATTTTTAATATCGATTTTAGTATGTTTTTTATTTGATTATAAATTTTTAGTATTATATTTCTCAGTTTTAATATCGCTTTTAGTATGTTTTTTATTTGATTATTAAAATCATTTTTCATTGTGATTGTCTAGTTAATAATAACCAATGAGACACACTCTTATTCAATAAACTAGAATATACTGTATTTTGCCCAATATTTTTATTGCATAAATCAAGTTTACAAAGACTTTCTTAAAAATTTGGTTGCCCTTAAAAGGGCCGTTTCTTGGTAACCGTCTGGGAGATGCAACTTTCCGGAATGTCACAACTATCATTATGTCCTTATAGTTATAGTTAATTTTCGAAAATGTCACAACTATCATTATGTCCTTATAGTTATAGTTAATTTTCGAAAATGTCACAACTATCATTATATCCTTATAGTTATAGTTAATTTTCGAAAATGTAACACATATCATTATGTCCTTATAGTTATAGTTAATTTTCGAAAATGTCACAACTATCATTATGTCTTTATAGTTAAAGTTAATTTTCGAAAATGTCACAACTATCATTATGTCCTTATAGTTATAGTTAATTTTCGAAAAAGGAGATAACAACTATTTGTAAATCGTAACCAGCTACTGTATCTTGAAAAAACCGTTATACGCAGATACAATAAATACTTATAGTTTTCACGCCCTGTTTTTAACATTTTTTGTATCAATTTTTATGCATTCGTACATAGAAAGTTTACACATTCTAAAATAAAATGTTTATTTATTTTTAAGAATTTAAAAGTATGCCTATTTTAGCGTTTTCTTAATTATTTTTTTTTTATTTTTATCTTAAGGTTAATAATTATTCATAACATATTCAATGAATCTCACACTTCAAAACGCAAAAGATAAAAAAATAAACAAATTCAATTTTTGGATTTCAATTTTCGATATTGAAGACACCTTGTGATTTTTTTACTTCTCTCGTTCACCCTCTTACGACAGAATTAGTGCCTGCTTAGTAGATCGCTTGGACTTTTAAGGGTCGAACAAGAGACAAATGTGATGAAGTCTCCAAAATATACATTTGTACAATGAATATGAAAGAACTTACGCACATATAAAGTGCACTTTACTTATTAATCGGGTAACATTTCATCTTGATTAGATAAATAGCTGATTTTTGGTAGATTTGTAAAACAGACGCTGTTACGAAAATCAAAAACACTTAATAAATTTGGCGTTCACTATTTATCTAATTAGTGAAATACAAAATTCGAGAATCGTCTTGACCAAATTCACTGTCAACTGAATCATGCTATTAACAAACCCAACGTAAAACAATTTCTTTTTTAAATAATAACCTCTACGTTGGATTCAATTCGTGTGGCTACTTTGAAGCTGCTGTTTATGGTTCTCAGGGTCTCTCTTGTCTTTTAAGCGGAAACTTAGTTACATTTTTCTCCCTTTGTCTTTTCAATCTTACCGATACCTCAAGATTATGTTTCGAATTCGTGGCGTAACTGACAAAGTACTAAATTAAAGTTCATACCTAAGTTGGACTTTCTGGATGTTAAAGGTTCCATACTCAGTGCGAGCGATACAAAAATACAATTAGGAATTACTTAAGACTTTTTCCTGGTTATTGCTGACGGAACAAGGGCATACTACTATCATATATTCAGAAAGGGGGATGTTCGAAATTCAAAAATTTCCGAGTTCACAAAAGATTCTCGAATTGGCAAATAACGCCTAAAACAAGTAAACACTAAAACGTTTTTAGAATAACGCTCAAGATGAGAAGAGTATTTCGAATAATCCAAATTATAGTTATCTATTTGGAAATTATGCAAGCATTTTGGAATTCGAAATACACATTTGCATAGAAATGTAATATTATATGACCCAGCAGTAATCAGATGGTTCTTTACAACAAAAGATACTTATGCATTTCTTGTGATGTTTTAATAAATATTTTCTCTCGTTTTTTGGCTTCTCTCTACTTTATCTCTAATACCCGTTACTTCTGTCTTCTGTTTTTATCCCTTAGCTTTCTATTTTTTAAATCCTTTTTAACTCTTATACCTACAGTAGATCCCCTGGGATATGGTTTTCCTAGGATACTTGTTTTAGTTTACGATGTGGAATACGATGTTTTCTGACCTCTGTTTACAGTACATGGCCCGCCTTGCGGTGTTATTTATAATGTTATTTAATTATACTCATGTGCATTTTATACTGTATTTTGTTACTATTTTATTATGCCGTACTTCGGGGATCTACTCTATTACATCATTCCAGTTTTCTTGGCATTTTTATTCAGTTATTTAAATCATTCACATTTTCTCCAATAGTCTAAAACATTATTGTACAAAGGAAATGTGTGCACAGTTATACAATAACAACATATTAAGAGTTTCTGTTGTGCCATATTGATATGTTCATGCAAACAATGTAAACTATTTCGCTATAGTGGTGTGTTCGCTAAAAAATAACGGAGACTAGGTAATCCGGTCAAGTCATAGCAACGATTTCAAAAGATGGTATTAAATGCAACCGTGTTTAAAATGCAACATTATATAGTAAACATCACGGGTAAGTGTGGAAATCTTCAAAATGAGTTTCCTTTGCCTAGATGACAATGTACTCCCTGATGAAAGGGAGTGTTTGAATTGTTTTCAGCAATGAGCGACTATTTCACATAAAAATCTATGTAAAATACGTTTAAATGAGGAGTTACCTTATCATTATATACACTATAGGGTTAGTATTACTGTACACATAGATTCAACAAAATTGTCAAAAAACAAATATATAACAAATAAATGTTATCAAAGGCAAGATAGTTACTTTTCTACATAACTGGATATATTTTTCGTGTTTTTATTTAATGTAACATGCTTATTCAGCTCGAAAAGCATACAGTGTTTACCGATGTATTGGAAATTCAAAATGGCGCCCGACACTCTCTTAAACACGGTAAGTTCAGGAAAAGATGTTATAAATAATAAAATAAACAAAATACTGTTAGAAATTCGCTCATTATATGTTACCGTGACATAAGTTGACATATATTCGGTGTTTTTAATAATATTTTGTCTAGTTTATTATTTATAACACCTTTTTCCAAACTTACCATGTTAAAGAGAGTGTCGGGCGCCATTTTGAATTTTCCAATACATCGGTAAACACTGCATGTTTTTCGAGCTGAATAAAAATGTTACATTGAATAAAAACAAAAATAAAATGTATCCAGTTAGGTAGAAAAGTAACTTATCTTGCCTTTCATAATATTTATTTGTTATATATTTGTTTTTTGACAACTTTTTCGAATCTATGTGTGCAGTAATACAAACCCACACTTTCATACGTTCTTTAGGTTTGACCCCACAATTATATATTTTTAGCAAAACAATTTTTTTCTGGTTCAATCAAAATAAATCTTACAATCTTTAGGTATAATTTTTCTGATGTAAAATAAATCTGACAACGTTAAGCTGATGGGATTCAAATGATTTTTTTGCATTATAAAGAACCAAAATACACATGAAGAATGTTACGTATAAATATAGGTAAAACTGCCATTTCATGAGAAAATTTTATTATTTTCCCATATAATACGCCGTCGTTTCTGTAATAGAGATTTCCCTCTAGACTGATTTCTTGCCGTTGTATGGAAGGATGTGCTTTGCGGACATTAAAAGGAATTCAACCACGTGCCTCTTCATCTGATACACGTCCATGAAAGGGGTTGCATGCTTATAGTCTCACACCGTCATTATCTTCAACAAAGTTCAGGCCATGAATATGGGAGCTTTCTTATTATAACAATACAATTTGCAAACCCTTTTGATCAATTCGGCTGGATTAAAGTAGCAAACAATGTGTTTAAAAGTTCCTTGTATTAATAAATAGTACGAGAGACGAGACGCTCAACGCGAAATTTCACCAGTTTTTATCCTGACACTCTTGGTTGTCTGTGTTGATTTTCCGGGAAAATGTATCCAAGCAATGCTAGTTGTAAAGATTAAAGTTTCCTATTTATTTGCATCAAAATTTTCTCAACGTGTCACCTTTAAGAACGACATCCATTGTCTCTTGAAACTGGATGGAGACTTAAAATGTGGTTTAAGCTTATTTAATATAAGAAAACCTAGATTTCTATCTGTCTGTCTCTCTCCATAACTCTCTTTCTCTCTATCTATTTATCTATCTGCCTTTTCCATATATATATATATATATATATATATATATATATATATATATATATATATATATACCTACATAGGAAAACATTTAATAAAAGAATTATATATGTATATAGATAATTATGAACAAATAATAAATATATGCATATATATATATATATATATATATATATATATATATATATATACTATTATTGTTTAAATAACATACACTAGCTATCGCATTTTTACGAGCGATCAGTTTAGTGATTTTCTTTAAACATATAATTTATCAGTTTAGAACGGCATCTTGATATGATAGGCAAATCTTTTACGTCCATATACCGAAATCTAATAAGATCAAAGTAATTATTGCACACACACACACACACTCACACAAACACGCGCACACACATGTATACTTAAATATATATATATATATATATATATATATATATATATATTTATATATATATATATTATTATTATTAACACACGCGCATATATTTTAAGCGCGGCTCCATTTTTTTACGTCACATAAAATTTCAGAAATTTCATCTTTTCTCTGAATGATTACTTGAACAAAAGTTGTCGCATAACACGTTATTTGTTGATCGTAGAAAAGCGGCTCGTAACTTCCTTAACGATGTTAGTCCGTAAATTAACGCAGCAGATAAACAAGGTACTATGCATGAGGACAATTCCGCGCAACAATACTTATGCATCATGTTTGTTTAACGACAAACAGTTTTAATCTCATTCTGACTAAAATTAAAACTGTTGTGACTTATAGTATTATGACTCTTCGATTGTGACTTTTAACCTCTTAAACTTAAGAAAGATAGTAACAGTCGACCTGAAAATCCAAATTGTAGAATCTTTAAAAAAAATTATACAGAATTAAAAACAGTTTCAAACAATCATAGTAATTTAGTTAGACATGATCATTTTATGTTTTACTGCAGGTGTATTTATTTAATACAATAACCAGTAGCAATACATCGAGTACTAATAACTACTATCACTTATACTGCTGCGAGTACTGCACTACTGCTACCTTTTTTTTCTAATAGAATCTCGTAGAATTTGCATTATTTAACAATTAGTACTATAACCGTTTATGATACCACTAGTGTCACCGTTTATGATACTACTAGTAAATACTTTATGGATAATATCAGTAGCAGTAAAGCTACTACTGCTGTTATAAAATGGTCTCTCAAACTTTCTTCTAAAACCACGTTTTCTTACGAGAAGAATGGCATCACTCAGTAAACATACTGAATAGATAAATGTTAGTTAAACATAATACGCATGAAACGAAAAGGTACATTATATATAACTAAATATATATATATATATATATATATATATATATATATATATATGTATATATATATATATATATATATATATGTATAAGTGCCCAATATAAGGTATTTTATTTTTAATCTAAAAAGTTGGAGGAATACGAAAACCAGAGCAATGTCATTAAAACAATCAACCTTTTTATCACCAAAATTTATTTTCTATGTAGTCACTATTGTTCTCAATGCACTTTTGCCAGCGATGATCGATAGATGTGCTTTGGTGTTTGAAGCGGGCTTTGTCATATGACTGTCGTTCCCAATGTAAAGAAGTCTTTTTTTTTACTATAAAGATTATAGGGATATGAAATGGTGAAATTACATCACCAATACGAACGACCTATCTTGCTCCATATACATAATTTCATAAAAAGAGATTACTTTTGCCAAGAATCTAAGACCGCATCTCTGCTTCTAGCGCAGTTTCGTGGCAGGTTTGCTTTTTAAAGTCTCACATCGTCAATATATTTAACAGCGTGATAAAACTTTTAGATCATGCATACATACGATCATTATTATTACAGTGCCATTGACAATTTCTCTGATCGATTCTGGCAGAATCAAAAATATGAGGGATTATTCTGGAAGGAATCTGCGTAAGAATATATATATATATATATATATATATATATATATATATATATATATATATATATATATATATATGGGGGAGGCTGTGTGTGTCAAGTGTATCTTTATAAGCGTTGAACTTTACATTGACTACTCTATTCATACTTAGTTCTAGATTTGCAATTATCTTTTTTTAATTCAGCTTTGTTTGGCAATTCATCATGAAATTACTGGTATCCAAGCACGATTTGCAAATGGCAATTTATACGATCAGTTTACTGAGAGGCAGAGTATCATTTTATGAACGAATACTTTCATGAAATGGACTTGTCAACATGCCACTCTGTCCGGGCGATTTTACCTATTATATTATTTTTTATATCTTGACTTATAAATCAATGTAATAGACGCTTAGAAGACAAAATTCAATGCTTTATTTCCGAACCACAATCTTAGTTTACACGTATATTTTATTGTGTATTCTACCTCTTCATTACGCCACATATACGTGGGTTGCGAGCATCTATGCCCGAAATTGTATTAAAATCATAAATGCCAAGAATCATTGTTAAAAAACAATACATTTATATAATCGAAATATTTTCGGTGATATGTTTTTATTTTTAAGTTGACCTTATCAAACGTGCTGCAGACTTGCAATAATGGATTGGGTTCAGTCTGAATTCCGTTTCACAGGAGCGCGAAAAAAGTTACAAATGCGAGAATTTTGCTTATGTAATATCGAACTCAATATGTAGGGGTCTTCTGGCTGTAATTAATTCGTACTGATCTGTTCTACTTGTTTATAAACAAACGTACACACTTACATACAAACATGCGTTTATATATAAATAAATATATGTATGTATATTTATATATATATATATATATATATATATATGCATATAAAGATAACGTAAGTTGTGTAAGATATGGACTTAAGATTTGACAAGAATTACATATGCATATAAACATCTTTTGTTCATATTGTAGCGACCGCTACATACGGCTAGAACAAATATTCGGCGGGAACATTTTTATAGCAATCACCGTTTCAAAATCTAGGCGCAAGCATACCACGTCGTGATCAAGTCAAACACACACACGAAACAAAGGAACTATGTTACGTTTCCGCGCGTAAAGATACGCGAACAGGCTCGAACTTTTGAGAACCTTACTATATAAATATTTGCCGCGAAAATCAAATCAGTATTTTCTAGTTTTTCTCTGGTTTTCCACAATGCTGGATGTCAGAATAACTCCGCCACTAGGAGGCGTTCAAATTCATCCGTCTTTAATTTGATCGCCATGCACATGCAACTTAAGCCTCATTATCGAAAATTACTATACTGAATGAGAATTTAATTTTCCTTTATTAAACAATATTATATAGACGCAGACATTTGTTCTTATAATTATAGACTGTTTACTATTCTTTCCGAATATATTCATATTAATCCCAAGCCACGTGTGATACTCGGGACACAAAAAAATCAGTAATTTAAAACTCCATGCTTTTCTCACGAAATCCTCATTTAGCTAACCCTGCATAATGAGCTCATTAAAAGAAAACACGTTCGATCGATTTAACTAATATTCTTAACACGTAAATATGTTATTTATTTCATATTATTAGATTTCAATTTTTTTTGTCGTCATTATTTCCCGGAGTTATGTCTATTTTGTTTTTATTTTATGTATATGAAGATGTGATCCGGAGACACCCTTCTATTAATTGGGTAGTGTGTTAAATTTACCTTAAACAGCCCCGCGTAAACTCTACTATTTCGATGACATGAGATTCCCGCACCTGCAACCTCAGTCTTCAAAATTGATAGATTCCCATTGTTAATTGGACAACATCGACTCACACACTTACAAATTAATGACCGTTAGTACCTATAATCGGTAACCACTTTTACCGCGTGAGTTCCTATAATTGGTGGCAACGCACATGAATACGAAAACTGATGACTACTCGGATCCGACAAGGTCGCTCATTTGAATAGCTTCACTGAATAAATAACGACGTCGAAATCCAATGTCTCATAACTCCTGCAGTATACGGCCTGTGATAGAGGAATTACCAGACGAGCGACGAATCACAATACTCGCGCACACATAATGAAAACCGACACAGTGTCATCAAATTCACTACGCTCGCATTAGTTACAATCTCGATATTTTGGGCAGATGATCTCACATTTAGGTTCGCACATGCAGAATTTATATTTTCCATACCAAGTATTCAGCGCGGGCTTACCAAACACAACCACGTCCTGATGTCGCTATCACACAAAGTACTGGCCAAAGTTTATCATGACTCTCCTGGATCCATCACATACAACACTTTAAAGTTAGAATTGATTAAACGAACGTCTGGTTCGCAACAAAACTGCTTTCACCAGGTCCTAGTGGAAGAAGAATTGGGTGATGGGAAACCTACTCAACTTTTGAGAAGGTGAAAGAAATTACTAGGCGAGAACTCACTTCAACTGACATTTTGAAACAACTATACCTTAATAGACTTGCATCTAGAGTCCAAATGATACTCGCGTCTACTCGTCAGACCACACCAGTCGAAGGTTTGACCGATCTTCCGAAAACATTATAGAGGTCACAGCGTCAGTTACTCCAGTAAAGTGTACTGCAACCCGAACCAACTTCCTCACCCCAACTGAAGCCGACGTTAAATAGATGCTCAAAAACAAGCTAAACGCATACTGCAGCTAAGCAAGTAGATGTGAAATCTAACCATGAGACAACCCAATCTATACTGTCCTTAACAGGACGACTTCCGTCACTGATCGTCGGAGTGTTGGAACAGATACCCTCGCAAATACAACAGCGATGATATACGATTATGTTGTCATCATCGGCATTAAAGAGAAAAAACTGTGAGATGCCGACAGCCCTGTGCATTAATACAAGCATCTAAATCATCGACAAATAACACGGCCAGATGGTAAATGCGACTGAAACACCTGGTTGGCATCGTTCCCGTCGCGTTTTCAAAACATTACGGAACATGTCTACATGGACTATAGCCTCAAACATTGCTTCACGCATGATATACAGAATCAGGATCCATCCGTAAGTGCGTACCCGCACAGACTCATAGCCGACCGCTTGAAGGCAGCTAAACAAGAGTTTTAACACACACTGGACCTAGGCATCAGTCGTCCATCTCAAAGCAACTGGTCATCACTGCCCTACATGGTCCTCAAGAAGATATCGTGTGCCTGGCGGCCTTGTATGGATTGTAGGGCACTTAACGGCCCAGGAGTACCGATATCTGATTCATGCGAGTTTTCCAATTCGCTCAACGGGAAATCATTTTTCTCCAAAATCGACCTCATACGCGCGTACAGCCATTCCATGTCGACCTCAAAGACATCCCCCAAGACCGCCTTAAGTACTTTATTCGGACATTTGGAATTCATCAGAATGTTTTTCGGATTAAGAAACGCTGGCCAGATTTTCAATGGTTTTTAGACGCAGTTACATGTTGATTGCCTTTCGTTTACGCGGATATCGACAATTTATTGGAGGCAAGTTCGCTAACAGATGATCATATTCAATACCTCAACGAATTATTTCACAGCCTATCAGAATACGGCGTGATTATCAACTCTAATACTCGGTGTTCAGTTATGATATTTTCTTGATGATATTCTTGACAAGGAAGACAGTCGTCACCTGCCAAGGAGGACAGTAGTCACCTGCCTGAAAAGGTTCAATCTATTGTCGGTTATCCTATACCGACTTCTCTTCGTAAACTACGGGAATTTCTCGATTTAATTCATTTTACAGCTGATTCTCATCTCACTTCGCCAGATTCACATAACTCTTAAGCGATCTCTTTCGAATAGAAAGAAAAAGGACAAAGGGATTACTTTAAGTGAACATGAACTTCACTCTTTCTCAGTTTTTAAAATAGACCTTACCGAACGCTGCATCGTTGTTTTTTTCCCCAAGACAGACACACTGTTGCGTTATTTGTAGATGCTTCCGATGTGGGAATCGAAGGGTGGTCCATGGTTGTTGGCAACCATTATTTTTCTTTTCTTAAAGAATTATAAATGCTGAAAGAAAATACAGTACTTTCCGAAGGGAATTTCTCGCTGTTTATTTCGCGGCAAAACATTTCCGATCAATGTTAGAAGATTCAACCTTCATTATTTTTCCGATGATTAACCACTGTCACAAGTCCGGTAAACATCATCCCAAAACGACTAAAAATTAAAAAACTTCCGACGATCTGCCAGTTTCAATTTTCAACAAGTTCCCTGACCTTTCTCAAACGATTTTATTTGGTGTGACACTTAGACTGGACACGAACGTATATACGTATTTCCTTAACACGTATGAGCAGTTTTTTCAAGGTTAGAAAATTTATCGCACCCAGGCCCCCCACCAATAACAAGGAAGTACGCGACTTGACAAGGATTTGCATCCCTTGGCAGAAATTCAAATTCACATCATATATTTACAGCCCCGAGCAAAGTCCTTAATTCTTGAGGCTCGATTTACCCATGTTCACATTAACAAAGTGTGTCCATTACGATCTTTGAAGAATTTTACATATCTGCTCACTTACCTGGACAAATTCTCTATGCAACCTGGAGCCTTACCCATCACTTATATCTCTGCCGAAACTGTCGCCAAAACGCTCGTTTTACAGTGGATATGAAGATTTTGTGTACCAGGAATTATAACCACCGACAGAAGTAAACAGTTCGATTCCTATAATTTTGCTGAACTTTCAGGTTTACATGGATGCACGCATATACGGACAACGCCTTATCATCCGTCCACGAACGGCTTCAATGAGCGCTTCCATCGCCAACTGAAAGCTTCTTAAGAGGTAAATTTCGATCCTAATAATTGGATGAAATTCCTTACTCTCGTACTCTCAGTATCAGATCTACCATTAAACTGTACATTGGATTATAGCTGCGGGTATCGTGTATGGAACACCTCTTACCTTATCATATGAAATAATTTCGTGTTTAACGTTCAACATTATATAGTGAACATCCCGGGTTAGTGTAGCAATCTTCAAATGAATGCCCCGACCGCCATTAAAAGCCCACTAGACCAAACGAGCTATACGTCTTGCTTGAAAAAATACATGTCAAGATCATTGCATGTGGAACCAAGTCCTCGAAAAACTACATTCATACATGGGCACATGTCTTCGTAAGAAACTATGGAGTACCATGGGCTCGAACTTTCGAGAGTATCGCTATATAAAGATTTTTCGCGAAAGTCAAATCATTTTTTTTTCAGTTGTCTCTTGTTTTCTACAAGGCTTGATGTCAAAATAAATCCGCCATTTTTAATTTGCGTGCCACGCATATGCACCTTGCCCGTCCTCATAGAAAATTACATTACTTAATGGAAATTTAAATTTATTTTTTAAAACTATGTTATTTCGAACTAGTGTATTTCATGTGATAAACACGTACTCACTTTCGTTCAATATGAGTTCAGAAAATAATCATATGTATTTGAAGCTATACCTGGACACAGAAAAAGTAGTAATTTTAAACTCAATGCTATTCCAACGAAATCCTCATTTAGCTAATTCTGTATAATTAAAAGAAAATACTTACGTGGGAACGATTTTTACTAACATTTCTAACGCGTAAATTTTCATTTTAACACAATGAATTTTAGTGTTTTTATAAGGGTTCATCATTTTCCCGAGTTATTTCTATTTTTTTAGTTTATATGTAAGGATGTGATCGGGTGAAACCATTCTATTAATCAGTGATCTCGTTTAATTTAGTTTTACAGGTTCCGCGGATAACCTACTACTTTCGTCTTCAAAAATCCCGATTCAGAATTGGAAAACACCGACTCAAACCCTTACAAGTCAGTACCTACACCTGACAAAACCATCCTTAGGGCCACACTTATAATATATATAGTATAACATATATATATATATATATATATATGTATATATATATATATTATCATGCAATATGATATATATTAAGTATTATTATTAATACCTCCCCACATATATATATATATATATATATATATATATATATATATATATATATATATATATATGATATATAAATATATGGACACAATATCTTTATATGCGTATATAGTTCGTTTTAAAATATGAAACCCATATCTTAAACAAGTAACTTTTTGGCATTTATTTCTTAATAATGCTCCAATTTCTTCTTAGATAGTTAAGTACCTTAATGCCATATATGCTTACGTTAATATATAAAGGAAATAAATATTATGGCATTTTATTTTATCTTTGATAAAACATCAGCTCAGTCTCAAATTATCAATCTATCTGTGATAACGGCATATTGATATAAGACCCGTTATCTTTTAATATAAGTGTACATTCACGCCTTCTTTAAATTTTGTTTCTGGATCATTCATTTTACAGCTAGCGTTTTATTTTACGCTCGAGCTTTTGCAGAAGAAATATAATTCTTATATGCGGTTTTAAAAAAGCACAAATTGAGGACCGTCGTCGCGAGTCACGAAAAGAGGTTATGATTTACAGTGGCTACTTATTAAGCAGTTACTTATTAGGTTTATCGAGTGACGCAGTTATGTCGTGAAAGCGTATTGTGTGAAAGTCTGAATCCATAACTTGTCTTCCATTCTTACAGGTGCGCTTTCAACGAAAAGTTCAATCACCATACTCATCCTTACACTTGTTCTCCTTCATCTTTTCTCAGATGATAACTTTCTCGTGAAATAGGATCATTACTACTAGAACTACTGTTATGCAGCTGAGTTCTTCAGTCTTCGTTTTCATCGACTCAATGGAGATGAGCGATTCGTTCGTAAATAAGCATCGCCTCTCTTCCCCTCATGCAAGAATTGTGTCTGTGTCTGCTCCTTTCGAGAGTCACAAGAGAATACTTTAACTAGAGCAAATATCAACATCATGATCATCACAATCATTATCATTATGTTTAAAAAAGTAGTGCCTACTACTTACTATTGTCATGTTTTTATAATACGAATGACAACGTTACTAAACGGAAAAATAAAATAATTGTAGAACGCTGAAGCTGCTGCAAATATGATTTCTTCTACTACTAATGTTGTGTGGCATTCGTTGTTCACCATGCAGGTATATATGAATGAAGAAATTGTGAAGAAGAAGACGAACACGAGAAAAAGTTAAATAATAGAAAAATATATATAGAGAGTGAGAGAATAAAAAAAACAATCGAAACTGATGCGTAAAACTGAAAAAGAAAAAAAACAATAACAAGAAGAAAAGAAAAATGAATACAAGAAAAATAAAAATGAAATTAAGAGCATAAGAGGAGAAGAATATAAAAACAAAGAAAAAAAAATAAGAAAAAGAATAAAATTATAAAAGTCGAAGAAACAAAAGTTGAACGGTGGAAGAAATAAATCCATTAGGATCGCTATGTGTAAATGAAGCTCAAAATGAATGGATGTTGGAAGGAATAAATATAAGTTAGGAAATGATTAAAAAAAGAAGAAAAAGACGAGTAAATTAAGAAGTAAAGAGAAGAAAACAGTAAAGAATAGATGAGAAAGGGTGAAAAGAAAAGAAACAAGTAGGGATTGATAAAGGGCGAAAACTAGGGAAACAAGAAAAGAAAGAAGTAGAATAAGAAAATTAAGAAACGACCGCTGCTGCTACTGCTACAATTACCGGGCAATTATTAATGTAATTTTATTATTAATTTCATTTTATTATCAATTTCATTTTATTATGAATTTCATTTTATTATTAATTTCATTTTATTTTTAATTTCATTTTATTATTAATTTCATTTTATTTTTAATTTCATTTTATTTTTAATTTCATTTTATTATTAATTTCATTTTATTATTAATGTCATTTTATTATTAATTTCATTTTATTATTAATTTCATGTTATTTTTACTTTCATTTTATTATTAATTTCATTTTATTATTAATTTCATTTTATTATTAATTTCATTATCAGGATCATAAATCCCTTTTTTATCTAGCTAGTAAATATGCATATCAATACTCCTTCATGAAAAGTATGTGATCGACCGATTTAACGTGAATGTATTATTAAAAAAGTGGGCATGGTATGACTGGAAAAAAGGTCGATTCCAGTTGCGATTCGAATAAAATAAAATTAATAAAATTGAAGCCAAAGGTGATATATATATATATATATATATATATATATATATATATATATATATATATATATGTGTGTGTGTGTGTGTATGTGAGTGTGTGAGTGTGTGTGAGTGTGTGTATCTCTATCTCTTTCCATATATAAATGTACGCGTGAGTTTGTGTATGTGTGTGTGTCTATCAATAAGTAAAGAGGAGCAGCGCGAACAAAGAAAAAAACGAAAGGAAGCAAGTTAAATGGACAAAACAAATTAAAATTAAGGAAGAGAAAATGAGTAAATACATGTATAAGGAAAGCGGAAGAAATCAATAGCGTACACACGACAGAAAATGAAACTAAAAAGAAATAAAGACGGCAAGAAGAAACGAGGGGAAAAAAACTAAAAAAAGAAGTATTTGCAGAATTAATAAACAGAGTGTGAAAGGCTACATCTAAAGAACGGTTCAATAATGAAAGAAATAAAATAATGTAAAAAAAAAACAATAACAAATCGTAAAAGAGAGAAAGAAAGGAGAAACAGAATAAACTAGAACAAAAATGATTGAAAGAAATGTACGAAAGATAAAAGTAGCTAAAAAAACAGAAATATTTATTCAATAATAACGATTAATAATGATATCGAAATCCGAAAAAAAGTAGAGAAAAAACAGACAAAACGAAAAAAAAGAAAAAGACAGAAAACCGTATTATACAACAAATTAAAACAAAGCAAGTGGGAAAGAGTGAACGAAAAATCTGTAGATATAATATGAGGGACGAATAGAGTAAAGGAACCAAAAAATAAAATATATATACGAAAAAAGTATGAGTACAAGGTAAAAAGTTACTAATAGAGAAAAAGAAGAAAAGTGATTGATAAAACAACGAGATCGGGAAATACAGGGAAAAATAATTATAATTGAATACAAAATAAAGCAGTAATGAATTAAAAAAAAACGTAAGCATAAAAGAGCTATTAAAAGAAAGAGAGGAGAAAAAATCAAGCAAATGTTTCTAGGGCGGAAAATAATTTCTTTAAGAAATGAGAAGCAAGGTAAACGCAGAAAAAAGGCATTTAAATATAAACAATGAAAAACCTGGAATAAAAATGAGCCCAAAATTAGAAATATTACTATTACAATTACAAAATGACAAAATATATAGCAAAACAGAGAAAATAAAGGACATAGTGACAAAATGCCATAAATGGAGAAAATTGATGCAGAAGACTTCATGAAAAGAACGGATGACGGAAAAAGTTACGCCAAACCCTTGGTCAACATAAAAATTGTGTGCAAGAAATAATTATATGTAAGAAAAAATATGCAATAAAACATGAGCATTCGAAGAGAATATTAACGATGGAAAAATACAATTAATAGAAGTAAAATATCATGAAAGAATGATGTATGCAAGAACGATCAAACTCTCGATAAAATGTTTAAATTAGAAAGTCTTGACTCAACATACGATACAGCTGAACTCATATAACGAAGCCAGCTAGAAAAAGATGCGTCAAAATCAATTTGCGCTAAAAATTTTATTTTATATTTACGTCATGTAGATCCAAGCAAGGGGAGTTCATCCTCAGCTTGATATAACAATGCACTCATGTAAATTATATTTTTCATTGCGATTCCTTCAGAATAAATGAAATGTTCTTTCAAATGTAAGGTAAACGAAAATACTATTTCAAACTGAACTTAATTGAAAGCATATTTTATATTAATCAAGACGAGAAGAAGAAACTTTCTATATCAATCTTGATCACGATAGATCTGCGATAGATCAGCGAGTGTCATTTCAAATTTATGCAGGAACTGCTATTTAAAAGTTGAACTCGATAGATCAACGATAATTTTCCTAAAATGGCCTGCTTTTTTATAAATGACAAACATATATCAAATCTGGTGATATTATATTAAGCCAAATGTACTTTTTATATAATTGAATACGGTAAAATATTATTTATCAATTACTCTTGATAGACCTACATTAATTTTATTTGAAAATTTATCTCAATATGAAAAACAAGTTTTTTTTTAATGTTCGTTTAATACTTTTATGGTATTTATATTTCAAATTTACGGATATGAGGCTGAAAAGAAATTTGTTTGATAATTTAGTACGGTATTTATCAGAAAACTATATAAACTTATAATCTGTCTATCTGAGAAAACTGCTATTTCAAAGTTTAACCTTTCAATTCAGTGGGAAAATGTAATCTTTCTAACATGTTTGTTCCTATTACAAACTAAAATCATATATATCAAGAGAAATGTTATTTAAAATTAAAGCATGGTCGAGAAATAGTTATCATATATGAATTTTATTTAAAACTTGTCTGCAATAGAGAAAAATAATTCAGTTTCAAATAATATTTGGAAAAGATGTTTTAAATGCTATTTAAAACATAAATCTGAAAGAGCAACACTCTGTTTTTATATATAATATCATTTTACACACGCATAATATCAAAGAAAATTTCTAGTTTGACCTAAAGTTCGATAGACCAATAAGATGTTATTTAAAACGAGTGAATGACATTCTACACGCCAGATTAAAGCCAGAGAAACGTATATAGATGCTTTGGCGTATTTGAAATATATGTTTATTTTGCGTTTTTCGATGTCAAATTTGTTCGAATGTTAACACTAAAATACTACAGATGTAGATAGCCTCATAATGCACAACGAGTACAAATAAAATGGTGTAAAAGGTACACAGAAAAATATATTTAAAAAATACAAATATAGTTAACATTCATATACATGAAGATAAAGAATGGGGGATGAAATGAATAATATACAATAAAACGTAAAACTAAAGAATAATAGCGGAACTAAAGCAGACTACAATATATGAAAAGCGAAATGAAAAAGTTGAAAAAATGAAGGAAAGAAAAGCAGTTAAAATTATCTGTAATGATTGTATTAAGAAAGAGAGAAATACAGAAATATAAAGATCAAAAGACAAAGAAGCAAATATATTTAGGACATGGTAAGCATAAGTTAAATATAAAGAAGATAAAAAAGACGAAAGACCAATGTAACGATAGAAAATACTTTAATAAGAAAAATTGAAGTACAAAGATAAACGGAGGGAGGGAGGGATTTGAAAAGGCGGAGTTTAAATTAGAAAGAGAAATAAAGAAGAACAACATCGTTGCGAAAATAGAGGGAAATGCGGAATATTAATTAGAATTGAAATGCAAATAAAGATAATTAATGAATACAGAGAAGAGACACTTAGTGCAATAAATTACAGATGAACGTAAAATAAAATATGAAATATAAAGAACGCACCATAGAAGCTAAGAAGTACAAATGAACGGAAACAAATTTAAAAAGACAAAAAGAAGGAAGGAATGTGCCGAGAAATTACATTGACACGAGTTGGAAACTGACTGGAAAAATAGGAGCATCAAAGTTATAACAAATGATGAACAGTTTAGTTTTCTGTGTTTTGTGTGTGTGTTTTTTTTTCTAATCAAAGTTCATTTTTGAAAATTTAGCCGAATATGTTTTACATGAAATTTGGTGAGAAAAAGAAGGAAAGAAAAGAGAGATTGAAAAAAATGTACAAGTTATAAAGCGTGCAGAAAAATTATCAATGAGAAATGAAAACAACTTAATAATTAACACCAAATAGGAACATTAAATATGTAAAAGCATCATAAAAGTCTGACAATTTTTTTTAAAAGGCACGAAAATTTTTGTTGGCTCGAAATAAAAATGAAGAAAATACACGAGAAAATGCTATTAGCATAGTATCGGAACAACAAAGTTAAAGTAAAAATGTTACTTTTACGTAAACCCCTTACGTAAAAGTAACATTTTTACTTTAACTATGTTGTTCCGGGGTTATTATTTGTGACAAAATATACAGGAATATTATGTAGGGAATTGAACAGAGAAATGTCTGTTCACATTACATTTTAAATGCACGTCAGTACACTCAATGCTCGGGAAACAAATTGCAAGTCAATGCTCAGGAAACAAATTTCCAAGTCTAGTAGTTCGAAGGCAGAAACTATTCAATTAGAAAGTTTTCCAGTGTCAAGATATCTCTACAGTGTACGGGTAAGATTTCGCTACTTGCCGGATTATTCCTGGGTATTTACGTGGAGTAGGTAAAAAGTGATTTGAGTAGGTCAAAGAATATTTAATTAACATAGTTGTAAAATATGCACAGATATTCAAAAGTTTGCAATAGGAGACAGGTTGGAATTCGGTTGCTAGTGCGACACATATAAGCTTAACGATTGACTTGAACCCGGTATAAGAGCGAAAAACTAGTGGCAGACGCATCAACCAAGATGCAATAACGTAATTGTTAGCATAAATGATCAGTGGTCTTGTAGAGATACAGGATACATTCAGGTGTGAATAATGAGCAGCTAAATCTACATGACATAAAAATATTTTACATAAAATAAAAGATACGTATACATATATATATAGATAGATATAAAAAATACATTCATATATACATATATACATTTATATGTATATATATATGTATATATATATATATATATATATAGTTGTGTGTGTGTGTGTGTGTGCATTATTTGTGGAACGTGAAATTATAATTGAATGGTGTTGCATTTCCCCGGTTTGGGTTGTATCAGAATGTAAGATGCCATGTAAAATAATAAAATATCAATTATTAAAATTTAAATAAATAATTTCTGTACGAATATGCATTTGAGGAATAGGCATTTGAAGAAAATAATATGCATATATATGCGTGTGTGTATATGTGTGTGTAGAGAAAGAAATACATTAATATATAATATATATATATATATATATATATGTATATATATATAATTAGTTCCAAAGCCAAACAAGGTCGCAGCTCACACAAGCCACGACAGCTAACAAACCGACCAATGCTCTTGCGAGCTCCGTCATTGTTTGGCTGTGAGAGCCATTGAATTTATAAAATTCCGAATATATATATATATATATATATATATATATATATATATATATATATATATATATATATATATATATATATATATATATACGTAGATAGATGGGTAGACTATTAAGGACATATATATGCCATTAACAGTGAAAAGAAAAATGTGACCATATACAGCGTATATTTTTTGGTATACACACACGCACGCACACACACACACGCACGCACACACACACACACACACACACACACACACACACATATATATATATATATATATATATATATATATATATATATATATATATATATATATATATATATATGAAAAATAGAGCGGAGGTGGAAGGATCTGAACGCTCAACGTTTCGCCCGATTGATGCGGCATTTTTTCAAGAGTGGTGGTCAATAATCATCTCTCTTTAAAAAGCGCGCATAAATCAGGCGAAAGTTGAGCGTCCAGGTCCTCCCACCTCCAATCTATTTTTCATATCGTTGGATTTCATGCATCTTAACAATCATATATATATATATATACATATATACACACACATATATATATATATATATATATATATATATATATATATATATATATATGTATGTATGTATTAAGTATACAGTCTTAAATGCTTTATATATAATTTTTATTTTCTTTAATTGCGGAATTTATCTGCGCTATTTTATCTTGGCGAGCGTCTTAAATTGCAGGAATTTTCGTAAATGAAAAGTAAAAAAAATAATATTTCAAAAATGTATGTAAGATACACACACACATATATATCTCTCTCACTCTCTCTCTCTCTCTCTCTCTCTCTCTCTCTCTGTGTGTGTATCTATATATATAGAGTGAGAGAGAGAGAAAGAGAGATAAGAATATATGAAGATATAGACATATGTATGTGAAGACACTAAAGTTTATTTTATTTTGCGAATTCGCATATAGAGACACGCTTTAAAGATTATATATATATATATATATATATATATATATATATATATATATATATATACATATATATATATATATATATAAAGAGAGAGGATTAATATGTATAATGTCCGTGTGGTTGTGTTATTTAAAATTATATTTTAATAAGTTATTTAAATCATGCATTTTAAAAGGGGGGGTGAAATAATAAGATGGATACAAAATGTGATGATCATGCCTAAACCAAATTATATATTTTTATATTTTTAATCTTTTTTTGGTGCAAAATATGAAACACGCGTAAACCGAAGAAGTTTATACAAATTAAAAAAAGTAAAAAATTTAAAAAAATGTAACTTACCATTTTTAAGCAACGGTTCAGTTTAGTTTTTGTGGCCGTGTTGTGTGCAGAGGTATGATGTCGTCAGAACTTTATCAATGAGCTTGTGCGTTAGTTTTGTTTTGAATTGTTTTTGTTTTACCTCGGAAATTTGCACTGCCTCGTGCTATTTGACTGCGACTGCTTTCTTCTGCTCGTAAATGCGTGACTGTTTCCCTCTATATTTCCTTTTCGCTTAATTTCTTTATTTTTCTTCTAGATGTTTTCACAACTTGCAAACCAAATGCGAAATAAATTTTATAAATTATTTTTGCAGAAAATTGAGTAGTGATTTCGATTTGACACTATGCATATATATTTATTTGTGTATATAAATATATATATTTTATGTCTGATTCTTATTTTTTATGCATATATGTTTATAGTTTCGGCGTTATTTTTCTCCGAGAACAAGGAAAATGTCGACTTTTTCTCAGAAAAAATAACTAAATTACGTATGACGTCTTTGTCTCGATGGAGAAAACAGTTTGTTGTTGGATTATAAGTTGCGAGTAATGCCTATATTAGTAACGGGTAAAAGCGAAACTTAAAGTTGATTATAAAAAGGAAATATTCCCGGGTTTTGATTCGTTTTCCGTGTTTCGTTTTTCGGTATTCACGTCTGCCTTTTCGTTTCGCTCCGCGCGCCCAACTGTCAGATTACGGCCTGTTATATTATTATGCTTTGCGCAAAGTGTCTCGTGCGTAGCGTTATCGCGATGTACAGACGGGCGAACAGACTCATGTAACGAGAGAGGGGTTGGAGCGAGAGAATCAATCAGGGAGAAAGGGAGAGAGAGAGAAAGAACATGTGCGTTATTCAAGGTGTGAGTGAGTGGTAAAGAAACTGAAAGAGAAAGTGAGGGGGTGAAAGCAATATTTAGATAGGCAAATAGGTAAACAGAGAGTATGAGAGAGAGAGAGAGAGAGTGAAAGAGACTGTGTGTGAAAGAAATGTGATAAAAGAGAGAAAGAAAAGCAAGTGGCTGAAATATCCCTGAAGAAAGGGGCACTAACACAAAATAGTGTAAATGAAAAATACATACCAGTGATTGGGTGATCGAATAAGTGTGTGGGGGTCTCAATGCGGAAAGAAAGAAAAGGGTATTTCACAAAATAAGTTTGAAGGAAACAGTAGTGAAATATGCGTCAGGAAAAGAGTGCAAATAAAGATTGGGAAAACGAGGAAAGAAGCTTAAGACTAAAAAATAACGAAAGGAGAGTAAGGAGAAGTGTTTTGGAAATGGAGAGTAAACATGGCAAAAGAAAGTTACGCACGCACACAAACATATGATCAACTATTTCAGCGTGTTCTGTTTTACTTTGCTCTTACTGTTTGTGTAACACGTGTGACACAAGGCCGTATGTTCTCTCAGAAACCAAGCTGCGTTACTATAAAAATACATAGTCATAGAATGCGCAGTATACATATATATATATATATATATATATATATATATATATATATATATATATATACAACAAGCGGTGATGGCTTAGCCCGAGCGTAAAGTGCGCTTACATATGATATATCAATTTGTCCAGATTTATTATATAGTCGTAAAGGTAAAATATGATGCCATCAGAAAGGCCCGTAAAAAAAAAAAATTGAGAGGGCCCCTAGCGCAGCTATATGACTTTTAATTTCGGAGGAGATAGAGTTTTAAGATATGGAGACAGGCATACAGACAGACAGATCGACGTACATGCAGACAGACAGATCATCCGACAGGCAGACATACAGCTTTTTATTTATTAAATTTATAAAACTCACTACGGTGTCTGTCTGGTTCACTCTGTCTCCACATTTTAAAACGCTGTCTCTTTTTAAAACTTAAAGTCGCAGAGCGGAGCTAGGAGCCTCACATGATTGGATGTTTATGCACTATTCTTTCATTGGCCTTCCGCTGGTTTAAATAGTTTTCAAGGGGTCAAAAATGGGTCAAAATTTAAAAATCGCTATGCATTTTGTACATTAATCTTAGTTTATTTTTATGCGTGTCAACAGCTTGGAATCCTACAGTTTTGCTTTCAGTTTCGATTCTATGTGATGGCACCTAATTACATTTTGTTTTACTTTCGTAGTCATGTATTGATAATAATATAATCTAATCTGGACTAATTAAAATGTCATATTTATGCGTAATTTACGAGGGGGCAAAGCCGCCGGAGGTAATATATATATATATATATATATATATATATATATATATATATATATATATATATATATAACTACTTCGTTTAATCACATAAACCTAATATACGAAAGTATAGATTTATGCGTAAACTTTAAGTATTTACTTCAAAAGTGCTCAATACGTAGGTAGAGTTAGTAATTTATAAAATATATATGGCGATTAAGCTACACTGAATATTCTGCGTTTAATCCACTATAGGATTCGTCAGGCTTATGCGCATGAGCCTGACGAATCCTATAGTGGATGAAACGCAGAATATTCAGTGTAGCTTAATCGCCATATATATTTTATAAATTACTATATATATATATATATATATATATATATATATATATATATATATATATATATATATATACATATATAGGATTTTCAGAATGTGAGAGATTGTATATAATAAACTCCACAGCCAAACAACGTCGCAGCTTACACGAGCCATGACGAACGGTTAGTCCAAGACTCAAGTTTCGCCCTCATTTGGGCTCATCAGCTAGACACATCTGAACTCAGGATTCGAAACCCGAGCCTCTTGCATGCGAGCCAAGCATGCTACCAACTGAGCAAACGCACCGCACAGAAGAATTTCTATTAACCAACACAGATCAAGCAAACCGCGCCGAAGTCCGACTGTGAAATGAACCTACTTCGTCTTGACAAAGGACGCGGCCATCCATCCAGTCAATAAGCCAAGCCGATGTCTCCCAAGTAGGAGTTTTTTAACTCGAAAGGACGACGTCATCCAGCAATGCTAACACAACGAGCAACTTATAATAGGATTTTCAGAATGTGAGAGATGTAATATAATAAAGTCCACAGTCAAACAATGTCGCAGCTCACAAGAGCAATGACAGTCAACGAACCGGAAGTCTTGGACTTCCGGTTCGTTGAATGTCATGACTCTTGTGAGCTGCGACGTTGTTTGGCTATGGAATTTAGTATATATATATATATATATATATATATATATATATATATATATATATATATATATATATATATATATATATATACAGTGATGATCATATTTATTGGCACGGTAAAATAAAAGTTAAATTTTGTCTAATAAATTCTAAAAAAAGGGATTAAATTAAAGAAAATAACAAAGTATATTATGTATTTTTAACTGGCCTTTCCGATGCAGCAATCGGATTTTAGAAAAAATAAATAACAAAGGAACAACAAACATAATTTCAAAAAACCCTTGTTCAAAATTATTGGCACGGCTTTGTTTTTCTTTTAGTATCAGTATAATATCAATCAATTTCCGGTTTACGTGCTTTCTGAACTTTTTTATAGCCATATTATGCTTGTTTAACGCTAATTCAGTGAATAATTTTTTTCAGATAATTTTTAGATAGCGATTTATTTAAGCTATTATAAGTGACTAAATTATAATTTTCAATCGCCATGGTTAAAACTAAGGAACACAGCGAAGACGTCAGGAAGCATGTTGTAGCATGCCATACAAATGGGGAGGGCTATGATAAGATTTCAAAGAAGCTAAACCTTCCCAAATCCACTGTTAGAGCCATTATAAACAAGTTCAAATCGCAAGGCCACGTTATGAGTTTAGAGGGTAGAGGGAGAAAAAGGATTCTTTCCCCAAGAGATGAACGGAAAATTGTTCGACAAGTAAAACAAAACCCAAGGATCTCTGTTGGGGAGATTGTTGATGAACAGAGCACCTCTGGAGTGAATGTATCTCGACATACAGTTGGTAGAGTTTTGAAGAGAGCTGGTTTAAAAGCATGTCGTCCGAGAAAGACTCCCTTATTGAAGCCTATGCACCTGAAAGCAAGGCTAGCCTTTGCAAAACGTCATATTGATAAAGATGTTGCATTCTGGAAACGTGTTCTATGGACTGACGAAACGAAAATAGAGTTATTTGGCCATAATAAAGTGTCTTATATTTACAGGAAATCTGGCGAAGCTTTCCTGCCTAAGAACACCATACCCACAGTGAAGCACAGTGGAGGCAGTTTGATGTTTTGGGGATCCTTTGCTGCCTCTGGACCAGGGCGACTTGTTAAGGTCACAGGTAGCATAAAAAAGGAAGATTCTGTTAACATATTGGATGAAAACCTGAAAGACTCTGCTAAAGAGCTCTCACTTGGTCGTCGTTGGTGGTTCATGCAAGATAATGACCCAAAGCATTCGGCTAAACTGACTAAGAAATGGCTTGAGGACAATCATATTAATGTTTTGGAGTGGCCATCACAAAGCCGAGACCTAAATCCAATTGAAAATTTATGGAGAACATTAAAATTGAGGGTAATGCAAAGGGAGCCTAAGAATCTTATTCAATTGGAGGATTATTGTCAGGAAGAGTGGGCTAAAATTACTACTTAAGAGTGCAACAACTTGGTTGTAAACTATAAAAAGCGACTGAGGAAGGTAATCAAGGCCAAAGGCTATACAATTGATTATTAAATAAATCGTGCCAATAATTTTGAACAAGGGTTTTTTGCAATTATGTTTGTTGTTCCTTTGTTATTTATTTTTTCTAAAATCCGATTGCTGCATCGGAAAGGCCAGTTAAAAATACATAATATACTTTGTTATTTTCTTTAATTTAATCCCTTTTTTAGAATTTATTAGACAAAATTTAACTTTTATTTTACCGTGCCAATAAATATGATCATCACTGTATATATATATGTTTGTCTGGGTGTTTGCGTGTCTGTGTGTGTTTGTGTGTGTTTTTAAAAGAAAGATATAGAGAACAAAGTAGTTGACCCTTCCTTGTCAGGATTAATTAATGACTCTGTATTTCAACATTTTGAAATACAGGAATTACCGATTTTGACTAAAGTTAATGACTTATTCAACATAGAATTGCAAGTGCATTCGAGAAGTAAACATGCAAGCAGAAAGACACGGCATATAAAACCAATAGCATGTACTCTGATATGACAGGGCACCTTCGAAATGGATGATTTTTAGAGCACATTTCAAACATAATACATTCCATTTAAATTTTAACATTTTAATTCACGCAAGTATACATAAGATTCAGTTTATAAAATCATCACTAAGCTCAGGCAAATAATCGATTTGATTGAAAAATCTCCGATATCCCTGATTTCAGTGGCATTAATATATAGGTTGATGGAACCTCGTTGATCCACATTTAATCTCGGGCAACCTTCTAGTGCACCCCCCCCACACACACATATATATATATATATATATATATATATATATATATATATATATATATATATATATATATATATATATATATATGCATCTTGGCCTGATGATGTGATTTTCCCAAGCAGGGTGGTCACTGAAACATATTTGCATATGTGTAGCCACAACCTTTTATAAAACTTTAGCACATATTCGCTATACGCTTCAGAGAGGTTTCCCTTCATAAGAAAATATTTAAAATGCCCTTGACGAGATTTTTGATTTCGTATGCGCCGTTTGGACATTGTCGGCGTTCGTGATTGGTGTCATCCGAAAAAATAATGTTTGGCAATTCTTCGCTTTGGATACAGGTGAACAATATAGATAAACGTCTCACGATGAGTTTATTAAAATAATAGTTAAAATACATCAAGTGAAAATGAATTTTAAAAAAATATATCTACTAGGCACCGCCAAAAATGGCCGCAAAATCAAGTTGTTGTTGTTTTTTAAAACGAAATTACATTTATTAAAATCCATTATTTCTGAGTAACTTTTTTTTTCCAGAAAGATAAAACCCTGAATTTTATCATATAGAAAACAGAATAATGTAAAACTTTTTCTACTATTTTTAATTCAATTTTAAATGTTAAATTTTCCCAAAAAGTTAACAATTGACATTTTTTGTCTCGCACAAAAAACGTACTTAAATATTTAAAAAAAAGGGTTTTTGAAATAATTAATTAATTTATTTATTGTCTAACTAAGATTTAGGATGATTTTCTAAGAAAATATGCAAAAATATTATAATATAAGTACCTGAATTTCAAATAATTCCACTTATTCATATAGGTAACCAGATATTTCGCGTTGACGTAGAGTTCAGATCGACTCTGTTTGCGTTTTCGTTTGATAAAAAGCAAACTATGGAAGACAAAACAGGCCAAAAAAACTTATTTTTCAGTGACGAAAATTTCAATGTATTATTAAGCTGAGGCTGGCCAGTACCAGATGGGTGACTATTTGTATGCGTTTGGTTTTTAATGTGTATGTGTGTGGGGGCCAGGCTCCCCCAAATGGGGGGGGGGCAATTTAAAGCAGAATAAAAAAAATATTTCAGCGCGTTTGGTCCACCGTAGTCGAAAGGCGGCAAACGTTTTCAAACGGGATCGAAAAAAATGATGCTATTTTTAACACAAAGGGCACAATATTTATCGAATTTTTTTTTTTTTGGTATCGATTATTCAAAGCATGCCCTGTTTAATAATGGTCATGCATTATTCGGCTCGCTAAAAAAAAAAAAATGTTAATTTATTTATCAAAAATTTTAAAATAGCTTTTTTCGTATAAATATGAATTTTTTTTTTTGTTTTGCTTAACTTAAATTAATTATTTTACTTAACATATTCACCGAATTTCACACTTCAAAATTCAAAATCGGGATAATTAAACACAATCGAAGTTCTGATATTCAGACGTCAAAATAAGGTATGCAAACATTTTTTTTTTTAATCTATAATTCTGTCCCTTACAACAACACAATATGTTGATTTCAGTTTCAGATGATTATTTTAAGCATATTTGTTCCCACTTCAAAACAAGGGGGGGGTTGTAAGCAAAAAAAAATATATATATAAATATCGTTTATGAAAAATAAGTACACTGTTATAAAGTTCATTCTTCTCCTAATAATCGCTGAAAATTTCGTATTGATCGGATAATTACCTGATTTTTGGTAGATTTTTAAAAAGACGGTCCGTCAAAAAGTACTGACCTGCCCCCCAGTTTTGGCGGTGCCTAATATCTACATTTAAACTTAACTCCTCCATCCCAAAGAAGTGTGAGATTTGGTCATTTGTTACTGTAAGTAACAAACAAAAACAGGAAAAATGAATACGCAACAAATTTCACTTTTAATGTTGTGTTTACACTTATTTTAAATCTTGTTTTTGTTCAAAACAAACATCGTGTTCATTCCTTTGAGTTAAAATAAAAATGGCCGACCTATGAGCCTCTTATAATAGGTACAGGTAAAAACTTTTGAAAGCCGAATTTTCATAATTTCCTTGTAAGTTTCCGACTACTTTTTCATTGCATTTGGAAGATTATAGACTAACGTTAATTTCCTAAAGGAAAAAAAACATATTTGTACACGTGAAAAAGAAACGTTATAAAAATGATTTCACGGCGAGATAACCAATTCAGCTAAATTTTTAAGTGAAATAAGTTCATGTACAAATCATTTAAAAGATAAATATTAGTTTCCTGGATCTATTTCAAAGATAATTAGTAAAGTAAAGTCCTAAGATATTGAATTAAAAAAAACACACCTTGTTTATACAAAATACAGCTTAATTATCCCTCAAAAAACAAGTAATTATGCCGTTCGACAAAACGCAACCAATAAAAGTTTGTAAGCACAAATATACGGAAGCCTAAAATTTCAACCAATCAAAACACCGTTTCAAAAGGCATGATAGAAGTAGATAGGAGGTGTCAGATGTCTTGTTTCCCCCCAGACGTACATCCATACCTTCCAATTCTGAACGTGTTTTCAATTTTTATCATTATTTAATTTAATTATTTTTTTATGTTCCTATTTTTAAATTATTTTTTTCTTAATTATTGTTCGAGATTATATAAAAATTATGTTACGCCGAGAGTTTCAGAGTCTTGCGAGTCTTATTAAAATCTTGCATATAAAAATTATCTGTAATTTTAAAAAAAAGTGGAAATATTTTTGCTATTATAATTTTTTGTGCGAAAATGTTAAATAAACAATGCTTAATTCAATGATAATATCGGTAGTTCGAGAAATTAATTTTTCTTCGAGTTATATCGAATTAATTAATTACGGACTCTTCGGCGTTTTTTTCCAATGTTCCTGTAAAAATTATTTTATTTTTTTATCGTTACAAATTACGATGATTTATTTATATAAAAAAGCAAAAAATAATTCTTGCGTTTTTTATTTACTACTGAAAACCATAACTTTAGTAACCGTATTTTTTGTTTAACGAAAATAATATATTTTCACTCAGATTTAAATAAAAATAACTACCTCATTATATTCCGAAACCATTATTTGATAAATACTGACAATTTAATTAAAATTGGTTAATTTCCTGATTTTTGATTAATTTTTAAGTAAAGGGAGGCGTCAAACTGTTTATACATTTTGAGCACCGGCATTCATTTTGCCCGTACCTAGTCTTATAATGACCTTGTTAACCGCTCAAAATCGAATATTTAACACACATTAATAAAAAAAAAACATCACATAAATGTTCACGATCGAGGAAAATCTTATGTTTTCCCAATATTATGTTTCAATTTTTGAGCGATTAGACAAGATTAAATAGTGAAAATGGACCGTGCATGATGTTACGTTAAATATATGTGCCAAATTGCTTTCCTCATCGAAATTCTATAATAATTAGTTTTTCCTGTTTTGTAATCATATAAAAAAAAGTAAAACTTCATTTGGGAGAGAAATGATTTAGGTAAAGGTGTTTATTTTTTATTTATTTTTTTATTATTATTATTATTATTATTATTATTATTATTATTATTATCATTATCATTATTATTATTATTATTATTGTTGTTGATGTTGTTATTATTATTATTATTATTACTACTACTACTACTACTACTACTACTACTACTACTACTACTACTACTACTACTACTATTACGCTTATCGCTCCGTCCGTTATCATGCTGTGAATCCCTAAAAAACGAAAGTGGAATATTCCAAAAAGTGGAATATTCCAAATAAACCTTGTCACCCTTGAAAAGGATTAAAAAAAATGGTGTGGCTGTTGAGGCAAAGCTAATAAAAATGATTTGTCTCTCTTGGCGTTTTGGCTAAGATCAAAGTGTAGTATCTGTCCTTCAGGTGCTACATTTCAATTTCTTCTCTCTCAGTGGAAGAGAAATCCTTTACAACTAAGACCATTTTTTCTCCACGTTAAAAAACGACCCCGGTGTCTAAATGTGTCCCGTAGTGAGGCATTGTGAATAGGTACTATGTTTAATGTAACAAAGTTTTAATATTAAAAAAGTAATCGGAAAAAGTTATTTCTGATTTAATTACAAAATGCCCTGGAAATGTCAGTTCTGATTAATTATAAAATGCCCTGGAAAATGTCCATCCTGATTATTTTCTGTTTGTTTACTTGCCTGCTCACAATGGCGGAATTGGACATGAGGTCGGTTATAAATTTAGGGGGAAACTAGCTCCCCAAAACGGGCCCTCTGGTCAATATCAAAAATAAAAATCGTATCAGTAATGAAGGATTTCTGCTCCATTAATCAAGACCAAAAAAAAGGAGGGATTTAAGTCACTGGAATGTTGAAGCAATGGTTGCCTAATCTCCAACCGTGTTAATGGTTTTATGTATTACTTTCGAAAAGCTGCTGAAACAGTATATGATTTAAACATTACTTTATTTCAAGTATATTTTAAGCAGTGGGTTACGGGATATGAAATCAGTCCCGGAAATTTCTCAAACCGTTTACGATTTAAACATTACTTTATTACATGTATATTTTTAACAGTGGGGTGGGGGATATTAAATCAGTCCCGAAAATAGGTGAAACCATTTACGCATTACACATTACTTTATTTAATGTATATTTTAATGTATATTTTTAACATTGGGAAATATGAAGTCGGATCCGGAACTGGCTGCAATCATTTACGTTTTGGACATTACTTTAATGTATATTTTTAACACTTACTTTAATGTATTTTGTGTATATTTTTAACAGTAGGCTGGGAGATAAGAAGTACGTCCCGGAAATGGCTGAAAAAGTTTACGATTTATACATTACTTTATTTCATGTATATTTTCAACAGTGGGTTGGGGATTATAAGTCAGTTCAAGAAATGGCTGAAACATTTACTATTTAGACATTACATTATTTCATGTATATGTTTAACAGTGGGTTTGGGATATAAAGTCGGTCCCGGAAATGGCTGAAACAGTTTACGATTAAAACATTACTTTATTTAATGTATATCTTCAACAGTGGATGTGAAGTCAGTCCCGGGATTGAATGAGATGTGCAAATATATACTATCAGAAAGCGTCGCCCAGTATTGAATAAGATAGGTGGAAAACATATAGTCGCAAAATATCCAGCGTCGCCCGGGATCGAATGAGATAGGTGAATGATATATATTAGCAGAATATGCGGCGTCACCCGGGATTGGATAAGATAGGTGAAACATATATACTATGAGAATACCCAGAATTGATTGATTAGTTTGTAATGAAATAACCAACCCAGCCAATATATCAAAGTTGTTATTTAAGTAAGGGAAGCGACATAGTCGGTTAAAGTTATGAGAATTCTTGTCAAAATTAGTAACATATCCAAGAATTATGAAAAATGATGAAATTAGAGTTACTTTATTGGTATGTTTGTAAAGCCCAGAAAATATATCAATATATTATATAAGTAGGAGGAAGAGGCATAATGTGGGGTTTTAATTATAAAAATTATTGTCGAAATTAGTAACATATCCAGGATTATGAACAACGATTATAAGTTGAGTTAATCGAGTGTGTGTTTATAATAAAATAATCAGCCCAGGAAATATATCAAAGTTAGTTAGAGAGGACGATCAGGATGGTTTAAATTATGAAAAATAATTGTCGAAATTAGTAACATACCCAAGAATTATGAAAAATGTAATGTGTTATTTAATGCATTACTGTGTTTGCAATGAAATAATCAGACCAGACAATACATTAAAGTTATTATTTTAGTAAGTGGGGCGATGATGTGGGTAAAAATGATGAAAAATGATTGTCGACATTAGTAACATATCCAAGAATTATGAAAAATGAAAAATATGACTTACTTGATTGGTTTGTTTGAAATGAAATAATCATCCCAGATAATGTATAAAAATTATTATTTTAGTAGTAGGGGGTTGATAATGTAGGTTAAAAATATTAAAAATAATTGTCGAAATTAGTAACATATCCAAGAATTAAGAAAAATTATTAATTTTGAGTTAAGTGATAGTTTTGTTTTTTATGAAATAATCAGCCCAGACAATATATCAAAGTATATTTTTAGTAAAAGAGGGCGACGAGGATGGTTTAAATTATAAAAATATTGTCGAAATTAGTAACATATCCAAGAATTACGAAAAATTACGAAATGTGATTTAATTGATTGGATTATTTATAATAAAATAATCAGCTTAGACAATATAGCAAAGTTATTATATAAGTAAAGGGGAAGTAGATTAGAAGGGCTTAAATTATGACAAATTATTGTCGAAATTAGTAACATATCCAGGAATTACGAATAAATGATGACATCTTAGTGGATTGGTGTGTTTGTAAGGAAATAATCAGCCTATGCAATATATCAAAGTTATTATTTAGTAAAGAGGGAAGGGCGAACATATGAGTTAAAATTAAGAAAAATGATTGTCGAAATTAGTAACATATCCAAGAATTATGAAAAATGGTTAAATGTGAGTTCATGCATGAGTGTGTTTGTAATAAAATAATAAGCCCAGACAATATTTTAAAGTTATTATTGTATTAAGAAGGGGGCGGTAATGTGAGTGTAAATTATGAAAAATGTTTGTCGACATTAGTAACATATCCAAGAATTATGAAAAATGATGAAATTAAGGTTAATTGATTAGTGTTTGTAATTAAAAAATCAGCCCAGCAAATGTATCAAAGTTATTATTTTAGTAAGGTTGTGCGACAACGTTGGTTTAAATTATAAAAAAAAATATTGTCGAAATTAGTAACATATCCAATAATTACGAAAAATGAAATGCGAGTTGAGTGATGTGTGTGTTTGTAATGGAATAATCGGCCTAGACAATATATCAAAGTTATCATTTTAATAAGGTGTGCGATATGGTGAGTTTAAATGATGAAAAATTGTCAAAATTAGTACCATATCCAAGTTAAAAATGATTAAATGTGAGTTATTTGATAGTTGTGTTTTTTATAAAATAATCAGCCAATACAATATATCAAATTTAATATTTTAGTACAGAGAGGGGCGATAATGTGGGTTGAGATTATGAAAAATTACCGTCGAACATAGTAACATATTCAATAATTATGAAAAATGATAAAATTTGACTTTATTGGCCGGCGTGTTTGTAATTAAATAATCAGCCCAGGAAATATATCAAAGTTATTATTTTAGTAAGGGGCCGAAACAGTTTTAATAAAAAAAGTAGAATAATATGATTGTGCCTTCATTCATGCTGAACAGAACGCTCACAGCATGCCCAGCAACAATATATTACATATGAAAAATGATGCTGTCGAATTTCCACAGGCCCCGCTAGTTATTATTATTATTATTATTATTATTATTATTATTATTATTATTATTATTATTATTATGGCGGCTCACATAGAGCTTTCACACAAGTCAACAAACGATCTGATTGGAACCTGTGGTGTTCTCTGGAAGCTGAGTGACAACAAGTGTCTCCAGACGTCCAGCTCTCTCCACCTCATTCGATAGCATTTGGAAATTAATTTGCATCATCGCAACAGCCGCTTACCATTGATTTCTCGCTGGCAGTGGCCATTGGTTTATACTGGAATTTGAGTGGCACTCAGCCTCCTCAAGATCCCAGTTCTCTTTGCCCTTGTCCAACCGAGGTCTGGTTGGCGCCCTCTCCTCTGTCTTTCAGTCCTTCTTGACTCTTCTCGGCTCTTTGGTATCACTTTTTTATTGGGGGAACGGTGATGAAACAATGGGGGATGCATGATGCGGGTAGAACTTGTAGATATGCAGTGTCGGTGTTCTTCATCCTCTGTAATGCTTATTCGTTATATTGTCTTGTATTATTCTCCGCATTCAAGGGGGTTCCTTAATATTTCAGTCGTTTTCATTATCGTTAGTCGTTGTACTTTTGCAGTTATTATTATTATTATTATTATTATTATTATTATTATTATTATTATTATTATTATTATTGGCGGCTCACATACAGCTTTCACACAAGTCAACAAACGATCTGATTGGAAACCTGTGGTGTTCTCTGGAAGCTGAGTGACAACTAGTCTCCCCAGACGTGCACTCTCTCCACTTCCTTCGATAGCATTTGCAAATAAATTTGTGTCATCGCAACAGCTGCTTACCATTGTTTCTCGCTGGCAGTGGCCATTGGTTTATACTCGAGTTTGAGTGGCTCTAAGCCTCCCCAAGGTCCCAGTTCTCTTCGCGTGTGTCCAGTCGAGGTCTGGCCAGCGCTCGCTCCTCGGTCTTTCAATCCTTCTTGGCACTTCTCAGTTCTTTGGTATCACTTTTCTATTGGAACGAACGGTGATTAGACAATGGGGGGATGCATGATGGGGGTGTAGAACTTGTAGATATGCAGCTTCGGTGTTCTTTATTCCCTGTAGCGTTTCTTCGTTATATTGTCTTCTTGTATTATTCTCCGCATTCAAGGGGTTTCTTTAATATTTCAGCCGTTTTCATTATCGTTAGTCGTTGTATTTTTGCAGCTATTCCTCTGATTCCAATTTCTGACATTCTTTTTTCGAAGTTTTTCGGAATTGTTCCTAGTGATCCTACTATTATCGGTACTATTATGATTTTCTCCATCATCCAAATCCCTTTTAACTCTCTGGCTAGCTCTGTGTATTTGCTTCGTTTCTCCTTTTCTTTCAAACTCACCCTGTGGTTAGCTGGGACAGCTAAATCTGAGATTTGGCAGGATTTTTCTTTCTTGTTAATTATTACGACATCTGGTCTTCTTGCTTGGATGGGTTTGTCCGTCTGTATGTCTATGATTTTGTGGTTCTCGTTTTTGAGTGCTGTTGCGAGTTTATGCTTGCACCATATGTATGTACGCTCAAAATACAGCCGTTTGCACATTTCCCAGTGCACCGCCCTCCTCACTTGGTCATGCCTGTTTTTGTATTCCTTTTGGGCCAGTTTGCTGCATTCGCTTAATATATGGTTTATCGTTTCGTCACTTTGTCCACAGAGTTTGCATTTGCTGTTTTCTTGTGTTTTATCGATCCTTGCTTTGATATAGTTGGTTCTTATCGAGTTATCTTGTACTGCAGTTATTAGAGATTCAGTTTCTCGGTGTATATATCCTTTTAGCAGCCATGTCCAGGTGTTTTCGTTATTCTCATCTTTTGTCATTCATATGAATCTTCTGAGGAGTTGTTTCTCTTCTCAGTTCTCTTTTCTCGTTTTGTCATTTGTCTCTCTGTTTTCTATTTTGTTGTTTTTTCATTATTATTATTATTATTATTATTATTATTATTATTATTATCATTATTATTATTATTATTTTACTATTATTAATATTATTATGTCCCTTATTCGTTTTTACAGTAACGCAACCCCATCTAATAACTAACCAGCCGTTTATAACTGCAAGAAAAAATGAAAATTATAATGAGAGGTAAGGCAGAAAATAGTAAAGTTAGATCCACCACAACGTACAGGATAGTTTTCTAAATATTACCAATATTAAGTAGATGCTCATTCTTGACATCTGGCGGGATGAACGACAACAAAATGCAAATGAGATTCGGGTTAAAAGAATTGTCTAAAAAGTTTTAATCAATTACAAGGAAAACATTAGAGAAAAATATTTCGTACGTTCTACCACTGTAATATACACTCTTTTCCCTAAATGTATTTTTAGTTTTGCAAAATAGATGTGGGTATCACACAGAGGGATTCACAGACATTTGAACATTTTTAAAAAGCATCGAATTTTGAATAAATATTAAGAAGCAGAATCGGAATACGCACTTATATCAGAATTAGGAATTTAGAAGAGACTCAGTTTCAATTTACATATTTCTTGCACCCCTTCAAACATTAACTACCGCTTTGGAATTAATTGCTAAAAATTGGATATTTTAAAATATATACACATCCAATATATATATATATATATATATATATATATATATATATATATATATATATGATTGGCAAAAAAGTGCTTGCGGAATTCGTAATTTTGATAGTTTGATATCAAAATTAAAAATGACGTTTTTTTCAAATGAGTGTTCGTTATAACACAGTTACTTTATATATGATTTTAAAGAACGGTTTTTGTAAAATACTAACCGCAAAACCACGATCATTTTAAACAATTATGTCTTTTCTTAGAACGTTGATTACATGATAGAAATGGATATTTCGCCAATTTTGCTTATTTCAATTTAAGCTTCGTCGACCAGCTGGTGAAATACCTCGCGATATGAACGAAGCATTTGGCCCAGGACCCACTACCGAACACACAGCACATTGGTGGTTTAGAAAAATTCGTGGCGGTAACGAGAGCCTTCAGATTAATGGGTGGAGTAGTCGACCCGCGGATGTTCATAAGGAGCCTTAGTCGAAGCCAGTCCACAAAAAACTGTCCCTTAACTTGTTTCTTAATCAGACGTTATATATATATTGTATATTTTCAAGTACTTATTGGAAAGACAAAAACATGATAAATGGGTGTCTCAGAAATTGAACGACAACGAAAATAAACACCGTTAAAAAGTGTCAACCTCCCTTCGTGAACGCTACAAAAACATCCCGTTTCTCGAGCGGATTGTGACTGTCGATGAGGAATGAGATCTTAACGACAACCGGCGACGCTCATCTCAGTTATTAGACGCCGACACAGCTCATCGACACTCTTGAAGCCAGAATTGTACGAAGAGAAGTCATGCTGACTGCTTGGTATTTGCGACAGGTCTCATACATTACGGTCTTTTTAGAATGCCGGCGAAACCATTACGACGGTGAAAGACAGTTAACAAATTAATGAAATACATTAGAAAATTCGACAATAACACCAAGTATAAGTCAACAGTAAAGTCACAACTGTATATACCTATAAAAGTGAAATGTCTGTGTGCATGCGTGTCTATATACATTTTCCTACTAAATAACTCTGCAATTTTCAGTCTAGAGACTCGAGATTTGATATAAGAGGTATTGAGATTAAGGAACATTTTTTAATTGGTTTTTGGCCTGAAATTTTGCTGTCAAGGGCTCAAATTTCAGCGATTTGACCTTTGAAACCTCTACCAACCTCCTCAGCTAATGTTGGGCCTAAACACTTGAAATTTTAAATGTAGGTTACTTAGACATGGATCAAACTTTTTAATTCGATTAGAGCTCCACAAAATAAATGTTAAGGGGTCAAAATTGGGGTCTAATTAAGAAAACATTGACCTCTGCGGTCTCTACAAAATTAGTCAGGCAATTTCTCGTCTAAACATTTGAAATTTTACATAAAGGGTATTCAGAGATAGGGCAATCAGTTTGGGTCGAAAATTTTAGGGGCCAAAGGCTCAAAGTTAAACAAAAAAGATTTGCTCTTTGCTGTGTGTAGAAAACTACTCAGACTATTTTAGGTTTAAACATTTGAAATTTATAGATTACCGATATTCAGACATGCTGCAAGTATTTTAATCAGTTTTGGGGCAAAAAATTTGTTTCCAAAAGGTCAAAGTTGAAAGAGTTGACCTTTGTAGATTCTACCAAATTTCGCCACCAATTTTGAGTCTAAACACTTGAAATTTTTAATGTATGTAACTTGGACGTGGGTAAACCTTTTTATTTTGATTTAAGATCAACATAATAAATGTTAAGTTGTCAAAATTGGTGTGAAAGTTTTAAAAAATTACTTCTGTTATCTCTTTGAAATTATTTAGACAAATTTTGGTCTAAATATTTAAAATCTTACATAAAGTGTATTCACATGTAGAGCAAATAATGAACAGTGTGTAGCACCCGAGCGAAGCCGGGTTGAACTGCTGGTACTCCTTTAAAAGAATGCTCGAACACACGTTCGTACACTGACTCTGCCGAAGGTGAATGAATTTAGTTACGAAACTTTGTCCCACCTGACATATTCTTCAGGCTACTCACCTACCGACTATTTTTTTTTCAAGTATCTTGACTATTTTTTGCGAGAGTAATGCTCCAAAGTCTTAAGCGATCTTAAAAACGCCTCAACGACTTCATCGCTATCGGAACGCAATACTTTTACGTTGTTGGCATAAATAAACCTGTTTAAAGTTGAAAGAATGAGCTGATTCTGAAGTTGCTTATTTCGATCAATAAATTTTAATTTGTTCATCTGACTTTAATATTTAAAAACCACAAGGACTTTATTGTCAACCTGACATATCTATCTATCTATACTCCTATTAATTAGTTTTTCTTTTGTGTGCATTGATAGTCATATAAAACACCTCTTTTCAATTCATTTACAAGAAAATACAATTTTCTTATATGTGGGTTGTTGAATCGCATTCATTAGCAAAAGATCTAGCTAATTTGCATATTCTTTTAAACATTCATTTTAATTAATTCCCTATTAGTTGCTTCGGTTTTCTAATGACATAAGCACCTTTTGTAAACTACCACGTGTAATTATATTCATGCAGATATTCTACATGATTTATACTTGCATAATATTAGTGTAAAAAGTTTATAGTTAACACAAAATTGTTTCCATATATATTTATGTATACGCATATATTTTTGCTTAAAAAATTTGCCTACCTAACTCCTGCTAGAGTTTTTGGTCTGCAGGCATGAAACCTCATATATAAGGCATTTGAATCCATCAAAGCTTTATATTTGGGTTTTAGCCCGGAAAAATCGGTGCAAAAGTGTGAAAATAAAAAAAAAATGAAATTTACCAGGTGATGGTGGAACGCGGGCATTACGATTGCATAACGTAGTAGCTATTCGTTAATGTTTTAATTTTAAGCCTTGCAGTCGACATGTTTTCATAGACCAGCCATTGAGGGCAAAGGCAAAATAAATCGTGAGTGGAGCGTTTTGGTTTCGATTCTTGGTGGTGGCACATGTGTATTTTTAAAATCATTACTATATATTGCATCGAATCTATCCATCTATCAATCTATATATCTATAAAAGTGAAAATGTATGTCTGTCTGTTTTGCTATGGTAGTTAAGGAAGACTATTATATCGAAAGTAATTACTTTACGTATTCATACTTTTTTAATATATGCATATGCACATAACCTTATGGAAGTACATATGGCCCGAGCAAAGCTGGGTGGAACTGCTAGATTATATATATATATATATATATATATATATATATATATATATAGAGAGAGAGAGAGAGAGAGAGAGAGAGAGGGAGAGAGAGAGAAAGATAGATAGATAGATAGATAGATAAGTGTATGTGTACATTTCCCTACACAATAATTCTGTCAATTTTCAGTCTACCGACTCAAACCTTCATATGCAGAGTACTGAGATTTGGAAAAATCTTTTTAATCTTTTTTGGGCCAGAAATTTGGCTGTTAAGAGGTCAAAGTCCAACGATTTGACCTTTGAGAACTCTACAAACCCCTCCGCCAATTTTGGGTATAAACACTTGAAATTTTAGATATACGTTCCTTGGACATGGATCTAAATGAATAACTTGAGTTGAGACCAACACTATAAATGTGAAGGGTTGATAATAGGGGTCTAAACTTAAAAATAATCACCTCTGTGGTATCTACCAAATTACTTGAAATTTTACATAAAGGATATTAATAGATAGGGCTAGATTTTAAATCAGTTTTGGTCGAGAATTTGAACTAACAATATATAAATATATGTTTATGAGACTAAAAAGTTGATATAGAGTGTAGGGAGATTTACGAAAATCTTTGTAATCAGTTTTCGGCCAGAAATTTGGCTGTTAAGGGGTCAAACATCAACGATTTTGGGTCTAAACATTTGAAATTTTTGATATAAGTTTCTTGGGCATGGATCTAATCATATTATTTGATTTGAGCTCAAAACAATAAATCGTTGAGCGGTCATAATAGAGGCCATATTAAAAAAAATGACCTCTGTGTTCTCTCCCAAATTACTCAGAACAATTTCTGGTCTAAACATTTGAAATTTTACATAAATGCTATTAAGAGATAGCGCAAGCTTTTTTTATCGGTTTGTGTCGAAACTTTCAGCTACCAATATATGAATCTATGTATATATGTTTGCATGTCTGCCTAAAACATTCGACAGATGCGACGGATTTTGACGAGACTAATATCGTGTTAAAGCGCGACCCTTCATACGAAAGAATACCGAAAAATTGGCTAAAAACATTAATTTCCTCATTCTCCAGTGGCCACCTTTCTACAGGGAGGTGTCGCTTTTTTCGCCGATATTTTCGAAAGTCATCCCCTCTTTTCGATTGGCTAGCCCTGATTTAAAATACATCACTTCCGGTTTGGCGGTGGTCGTAACCGCACAGATGTCACGTTTTTCCCCTTTGTTTTCCTTCGCCTCTTGCCTCCCTACTACCACTTTATTTTGCTCAACCCCCCCCTCCCAACACCCGGGCAACGCCTGCCACCATTGCTTGTATATATATATATATATATATATATATATATATATATATATATATATATATATATATATATATATATATGTATATATATATATGTATATATATGTATATATATATATGTATATGTATGCATATATATGTATATATATATGTATGTATATATATCTATATATATGTATATATATGTATGTGTGTATATATATATATGTATATATATATATATATATATATATATATATCCTTACTTAGTAATTTAAATATCATTATGTGAAATTGTTAAATTTCAAATTTAGAAATTTTTATTATATGCAAGACAAAGAATACATTCAATAAGTATACCTCTTTTACCGATAGATTTTCGATGGCTACCCATCTCCTCAGAAGAGAAAACTAAATGGTGATATATTTACTCTATCTTGTATACTGAGCAATTATTATTTAGCTGGGACTGTCTTTATAAAATACTAGCGAGGGGTACTCGGCGTTTCCGGTGTGTATGTAGGTGTGTGTGGTTTTAAATAAAAAAGAAACCGGGGGGGGGGGATCGAACCCGAAGCCCTGAGGCGAAGTTTGAAAATAAAATCGGCCAGCCAGAATGAGTTAGGGAAAGATGTTTGAAAGTCGTCGAGCCTGACGACGACGACGACAACGACGACGACGACGACGACGATGGCGATGTAAGCATTGTTATAAGCGAAGTAAGAAGAGAAAACAACGTTTTAATAAAGCGGGGGTGGGGATCGGCCAGCAAGAATGAGTTAGTGAAAGATGTTTGAAAGTCGTCAAGCGAAGTAAGAAAAGAAAACAACGTTTTAATTAAGCGGCGGGGGGGTAATCAAAACATTAAAAAAAACACAAAAAATCTAACGCAAGGCAAACGAACGATGAAAAGAGAAAAACGAACACGTGAAAAATGGTTTAAATAAGCCTGTTTCGATATTAAAATTTAAAAAATCGGTGGGTACCCGGGTGTCGCTAAGAATAAGCAAAGTAAAAAAACAAAAAAAAAACAGGAAAACGAACGTTACGTGAAAAATGGCTTCAATATTTAAATTGAAAAAAAAAAACATCTCACACCACGATTCGAACCCAAAACGTTTAGATAATGAACAAACGCGTTAAACAACTGCGCTAAAGCGACGGAGATGAAATGTGCTCGGATTTTCAACAATTTAAAGTAAATTAGGCTATGACGTCATCTAACGCATGCGTAGAATCAGTCATCGTTACGAGAACCCCGTTTTTGTTGACCCCTCCCTGTGGAAAATTGTCGATTTCGAGGTGATAAAGTTAACGTTTTTGGCCAATTTTTCGATATTTTTTCAAGTGAAGGATGTGGCTTCGATATGATACCGAGTTTGTAAATTTTTGTCGCGTGTATCGAAAGTTTTAGCAGACACCCAAACATACACACATACATACACATAAACAAACATACATACATTTTCGCTTTTTATATATAGATTACAGCCAATAATATTTTTTAAGACCGATAATAAGTGGATTTCCATGCCAGTAGGTCTATTGCATTACATTATTTTTAAGTATATATATATATATATATATATATATATATATATATATATATATATATATATATATATATATATATATATACAATGTCGCAAGAATAAAGCCCGCAGTTGTCATTAAAAAAAATCAAATGAAAGCTAAATTGAATATAACTGTTTACACAACCTAGACCACACTTTATTCGCCTTTTATTCTCCTATAATTTTTGTTGTTTAAATGAAGTATCATAGTGTACACGTCAATTAAACAAATATTCAAATCGAGAAGGCAAAAATAAACTCCGCGCAGTTGAAATTGGTTTTTAAAAGCCATGTAACGACATTAATGCAACAAAGATACAACAGTAATACAATAAATGTTGTTTAGTAGCTTAGCCCTTCTGCAACATGACAGCCTAAAATTTTAGCGCATTCTCTGTAATTAGTCTGCGGCAAAAATTCGGTGAAAGGACATCCCACTTCTCTTTGATATTTGTCCAAATTTGTTCCAGATTTGAAATTTTATCATTGCGTAGCTGTTGCTTGATGTAATCCCATACATATTCGATAAAGTTTGAGGTCTTGAGATTGTTCACAATGTATGCCAAACACGAATATCATGCCCCTCAAGGAATTTTTGGACGTGAATGGGAACATTATCTTGCATTAAGATGGGATTATAATCCAAATTCCCCCCAAAGTAGAGTAGAACATGCTAAGTCAACATATTAATGTACTTGGTCAAATTAATTCGACTTTTCAAGTGAATTTTGGCCTTGGACCATTGACATTTATAACGGCCCACACAAAAAATGATTTTCAACCACCTTGCAACGTTGAAGCTATGCACCAATGATTTTATATTTCGTCCTTTCTTTCGACGGATGAATTGCCTACCATCACTGCCAGCCTACTGAATTTGCTTTCGTCGCAAAAATCACTTTCAGCCAATATGAAGATTCATGATCTTCATTACTTCTGACGAAGTCCAGAAAGCGATTTCTGTTCTAAACCATTTGCTTGCAGATTTGCAACACAACCTCGTTAATTAAATTCCTTCTATCTGTTCTCAACTGTAAAATGAGAACTTTTAAACAAGATCACACTGTTATTGTATTTTGGAGAGCTGTTTCAGATCTCTTTCTAAGTTTGCGGACCTTGAAAACAATGTATTCCCTGTAAAAAGTAAATCTAGGATGACCAACCGGTGTTTTCGTGCACAGTAATCCGTACCGTTTTCTCATCATATTTCAATTTATAGCCGATTTCTCGATTAGCTGCACAAGAAAGTGGAGATTAATTAGCTCTTGACGATCACTAAGAAAGACTTGGGGTGTATGGACCAAATGTTACATTGTATAACATAGTAACAACAACAATTTTGATCGGGGATGATAAAAGGTGGATATTTTACGATTAGAGATGCTAAAAGGCGAATATTTTAACCTCATATGTTGCTGGGAGTTTTTTTTTTTTTTTTTGCCTTTTCAATTTGAAACTAATTTTGTAAATTGACGTAAACACTAAGATACTTTAATAAAAATTCGAATAGGACCAGTTAAATTATCTATATATATAAAAGCGAAAATGTGTGTGTTTGTGTGTTTGTGTGTTTGTATGCCTTGCAAAAACTTTCGACGCAGGCGACGGATTTTCACAAATTACGTATCATTTTGAAGCTGGACATCTTGGACGACAAATATCGAAAAATTCGTTCAAAACATTATTTCCTTCACCATGAACTAGTATTTTTGTACAGGCAGGGGTAGCCAAAAACCGTCCTCCCATAACAAGGTGGCTCTACGCATGCGCTTATGATGTCGGAACATGAATTAGTTAAAATATTAAAAACAAACGTCCTAATTCGGTCAACGTCCTCTTAGCTCAGTCCATTAGAGCGCGGCGTTATTATCTAAATGTTGTGAGTTGGAATCGTGGTGTGAGATGTCTTTTTTTCGATTTTTAAAGGTTTAATATTGAAGCGGTTATTTAAGCTATTTTTCACGTTCTATGTTTTTCTTTGTTTTGTTTTTTTCAGATTCTTTAAGAAAATCTTTATGTTCGTTTTTCTGTTTCCCCCCCCATAACATTTTTTCTTGTTTTTGTTTTTTCCGATTTTCAGAAATTTTAACATCGTTCGTTTGCCTTGCGTTAGTTTTTTGTTATTGTTTTTGTTTCGATTTTTTCAAGTTTTTACATTTAAAAAAAAAAATTTTTACCAGGGTGATTACTACACTTATACTTTTGTTTTGATTTACACACTGGCAATGCCGGGTATCCCCGCTAGTCTCTCTCTTTCTCTGTCTCTGTCTCTCTCTCTCTCTCTCTCTCTCTCTATATATATATATATATATATATATATATATAAAAGGCAAATGCAGCGCGCATTTCTGTATGTCTCGAAAAGGCTTTTTACGCCGGCAGTCCCGGGGTGGGGTAGTCTCGCTTTGAAGTGTTTATATGCCCCTAGATAAGAATATCAACGATTTGGGAACGCGGGTCGCGTCTAGATTTATTTACATTGATTTTTTACAAAATTCTTGCTATTTCAGCACGTCTTGTGTTCGTTCAGCTTTTTTGTATAAAACGGAAACTAATTCAAAGCTAAGAATTGTTCCCGGCAATCGCACCGGGTGAACGCCCAGTAACAATCAGCTTTGAACAATATGGGGGCAAACTCCTTATATCAGACAATTGCTATTCAATCTGGATAATCCTCTTTCTATGGGGAGCTGGTTTCCCTCCTCTCCCCCAACATCTTGGAGAAACAACCAGCCAAAGTTGGGTAAACAAACCAAAAGCTGCCCTGCAATAAAACTTAACGCCGCTACTTCCATTTGACCTCATTAATGAGGTCAGATAGAAGTAGCAGAGTTAACTTTTAGTGCGGGCAAGTGCCAGTTCTGTTTTTAACAGTTAGGTTAATAAATTCAGACGTGTTTCATTTGCTCTTTTTTGGCCGAGCGAGTAACGTGTCAGGTTTTTTGCACACTTTCTTTTCCACATTCGCCTCAAGGCTTCGGTTTCGATCCTAACTACTTAATAAGACTGTTTTTAAGCACCCCCCCAACACAAACACCCGGGCTACGATATTTAAAAAGAAGTTTTAACATTGTTTTACATATATATATATATATATATATATATATATATATATATATATATATATATATATATATATACTAGCATGGGTGCCCGGCGTTGCCCGGGTGTTTGGAGGTGTATGCTGAGCAAAAAAAAGGGGGTAATTTTTTAAACTTTGACCCCTATTATGACCCCTGAAAATTTATTGTTTTGGGCTCAAATTAAGTTATTAAGTTAGATCCATGTCCACGGAAGCTGTATCTAAAATTTCAAGTGTGTAGACCCAAAATTGTCGGAGAAGTTTGGTAGAGTTCTCAAAGCTCAAATCGTTGAACTTTGACCCCTTAATCGCCAAATTTCTGGCTAAAAACCGATCACATAGATTTTTACAAATCTCAGTACCCTGTATATCAAATTTCAAGTCTGTAGACTAAAAATTGACAGTTATTTCGTAGGGAAATGTAAACAGACACACACACACACACTTTCAATTTTTTAGATATATAGATTTAAAATTTGAGTCTGACAGAATGACATAATTATATTGCAAACCGATATATTAAACAAACGAACTTCAAAGAGACAAATGAACACATAAGTAAAAACAATTTGTATTAGAAAACATTTATTATTCCACGTCTTTTTTTACAGACCTGACGACTCTTAATAAAAACTGTTTTTTATAGTCTTAATTTTGACTTCCTTTTTCATAAAAAGCTAAAAAAAAATCAAGAAAGAAAAAAAATTTAATTTTATTTTTTTTAATAAATTTCTTTCTGTGCAAAGCAATTCTTTCAAACTTACTCTGTTTCCAAAATGTTTTTATTTTATTCCCCTCCCCCTTCATTCATTTTCCTCCGCATCCTGGCAAGTATTAAAATAAACCATTTATAATATTTATTTATGGATTTATTTACTTATCATTTCTTTTCTATCGGTAAATGAATTCCATTTAAAAAAAACTGTAAAAGTCACGTTAAAGGTGATTAAGTTGGAAAGTAAGTAAAAATTTACCCTTTTTACTTTTATACGATTTCTGATCACTTTGAAAAAGGTGTGTGTGTGTTTTAAAAATGTTTTTAACTGCTATAATCTCATTTATATATATATATATATATATATATATATATATATATATATATATTATAACGTGAGTATTCATATCGTGGGTTTGTATTACTGTACACATAGATTCGAAAAAATAGTCAAATACAAATATATAAATAAATGTTATCAAAGGCAAGATAAGTTACTTTTCTACCTAACTGGATATATTTTTTGTGTTTTTATTCAATGTAATATATTTATTCAGCTCGAAAAACATACAGTGTTTACCGATGTGTTGGAAAATTCAAGATGGCGTCTCACACCCTCTTTAACACCGTAAGTTTGGGAAAAGGTGTTATAAATATAAAAAACTATACAAAATACTAATAAAAACCCGCCGAATATATGGCAACCTATGTCACGGTAACATATATTGAGCGAGTTTTTAACAGTATTTTAACAGGGCACATCGTAAAAACTGACCCATTAATTTTCCTGAAGTAAAAACTATATAGTTTTTAAACTTTTAAAACTGTACATTATAAAAAGAAAACTGTTCGAGTGATTTTTTTTTACATGGGTGTCACCACTTATCAAGGCCCAGAGGCAACTCAAGGATAAGGGTTAATAGGTATACATTAGTCATTGTGATTTTAGCATAGTAATCAGTGGGAATTCTGTTACTTGGATTACTTGAAAAAGAAAACTGGTCGAATGATTGAAAATGAAAACAAAATAACAATGTAAATATATTGATAAGAAAAAAACAAAAACAAACGAAGTTTCCGTTTCAGGAACCCGAGTTTAATTTTATGTCGTAATCATTCAACTCGTTAGCGGTTTTATTCAGCGATTAGGGATAACCATACGACATATCTAAATACCAAAGCGATTTAAAAATTTTTTTTTTTTATTAAAACTAAACCTGTTTAGTTTTAATGAACCAATTTTTTTAAAGCCAACACTTTAGTTATTTTGAGAGCGTGCAACTGCACCCGAAAGGTTGATTAGGAAACTCCAAATCCTTTTATGACTCGAAAAAAAAGGGCTTTTTATCGGCTTAAATGATAAACTAATGTTAAATATTAGTATTTAATATAATGAGATATCAATCTACACAATTTGCCATCGATTCTGAAATAAAATGAAATCCTGACATTGTGATCAATTTTGCAGGTGTTATGTGCCAAATATTGAAATAAGAATGTTTAAATTCAATTATTGTAATTTAAGTCTTTAATTTTAAAGTCGATTTTATTTATAAAATATCTTTTTAGAAATCAATCTCAAAAACAATCTGAACAATAAATCTCTTTTGTTATGGCTAAGTTTTTGTCAAGGGTAGAAATTATAATAGACAAGTATTCATCCATGATGACATTTTACCGATTTCCTGGTTTACAGGTATTCTTGCTAAATTTCTTCGAAAGAATTGACATAAACAATACTTCAACTAAATACGTATATTTCATGCAATAATGACTTTTGTTTCTTCTGACTTTTCCTAAACTAAACATAAAACATCGGTTAGGGTTAGTTTAACATTCTGTAAAAGTACCTTCCGTTTTTTTTATTTTTTTTTTGTACTTCTGCAGAGAAGGTAAAACACCGATAAAAACTGGATATATTTTTTTGTGTTTTTATTCAATTTAACATGTTTATTCAGCTCGAAAAGAATACAGTGTTTACCGATGTGTTGGAAAATTCAAGATGGCGTCTCACACATTCTTTAACACCGTAAGTTTGGGAAAAGGTGTTATAAATAAAAAACTATACAAAATACTATTAAAAACCCGCCGAATATATGTCAACCTATGTCACGGTAACATATATTGAGCGAGTTTTTAACAGTATTTTAACCGTTTTTTTATTTATTACACCTTTTTCCAAACTTACCGTGTTAAAGAGAGAATCGGCCGTCATCTTGAATTTTCCAATACATCGGTAAACACTGTATGCTTTTCGAGCTGAATAAACATGTTAAATTGAATAAAAACACGAAAAATATATCCAGTTTGGTAGAAAAGTAATTTATCTTGCCTTTGATAACATTTATTTGTTATATATTTGTTTTTTGGCAACTTATTCGAATCTATGTGTACAGTAATACAAACCCGAAATGAATTTAAGACCACGAGTGAAATGAGAAAATGAAGAAAATCACATTTACTGTGTGTGTTTACTGTTTAGTTAAGTCAGCGGGTTTGGTTGCCATAACAACGTGATGGTAGTGAACGTGTGTGTGTGTGCGTGTGTGCGCGTTTCGTGTAGTTTAGTTTCGTATAATAGTTTCGTATAATAGTTTCGTATTTTTTTAATTTGTAAATAACAAGTTATTAAAAAATTAAACCCTTCCAAGATGGACAATAAATAAAGCCATAATATTTTATGGTAAAGGTAAGAGCGTAGAAACGATTGTTTTTAGGAGATGTGATTATTGGATTAACCAATCAGAAATCGTCTGTGGCACACACATCTCTGTTTTTATACATATATATAGATCGAGGTAATTAGTTAAAGAAATTTAATATAATGTGATATATAGATAGATAGATTAAATGTTAAATAGATTTTGCAAATAGTACAGTTGAAATGATTAGAATATTTCCAATATGTAATAAGGTCGAGGTAATTAGTTAAAGAGATTTAATATAATGTGATATGCAAATGAGCATAAGTCATTCGATATGGGGGTGGTTTGGAGAATAGTATATAAAGCAATTAGGCAAAGATTCTTATGTCTCCTATAACAGAAACATCCTAAAATGGGTTCTAATGTTTCTCTACCAGGAGAGATCTACCCTCTTACCTCCTTTATATTTCGTTGATGATGGAGAGCTGTACACACAGACAGAAACAAACGAACCCTATTACTTTATAAAAATATAGATATATATAATATTTAAACAGGGTTCTTACTTCGTTTATTTTTTTGTTTTGACTTCCCTCCCCCGCCCAAAACACACACCTCTAAATACCCGGGCAACGACGGGTACACCCGCTAATAAAACATAAAAGGCGAATAAAATGAGGCCTTAAACAGTTACATTCAATTTAGCTAAAATTTGAAAAAAAATACAAGTGCAGATTTTTTTTGCGACATTATTTAAATATATATATATATATATATATATATATATATATATATATATATATATATATATATATATATATATATATATTATTTAAAGTGGTGGTTGTGTAGTTCCCATGAGAGAAAAAATGTATATTTAAAAGAGTGTAGCCACCAACAATTGTGGGTTTTCAGCCTTTTATCATTTTTTATTGTAAAATATTTTTATAGCGCGTTTCAGCCTTGTTCAGCTCTCTTCAGATACTCTTATATAAAGGTTTTTTAAATGAAAAATTTAAATGTTATTTTGGACACCATTTTATATCTGATAACACTAAATATGTTTTTAAGAGAAATTTAGTCTCAGACATTCTGTCATCAATAGTCAGTGTTGGTAGCGTCCAATCAGAGTTAAGTTTATTTGTTGTAGCCGGGGCTTTTGGTCATTTTGGTGAAGGTTTTCATGTTTTTTTATGACTATCTTTCTTTTTGATCCATACGCACACACGCGCACACACACATATATACATATATGTATATATACATCAACACATACACACGCATACGCATGTAGGCACACACACATACACACGTATATACACAGAGATTTATCCAGGAACATACATATATATACCCACCCATACACACGTACTTACAGACACACACTAACACACCATACACATATTGGTTAAAGTTTTCTTTGTATTTCCCAATCACACATGCGTACATGTACTTAGTAACCCAAGCATAAGTACAGGCTCACACACAAATAAGATGGAGAATAGGTAAAGGGGTGATATATACGCACACACACACAATATCACACACATACATATACATATACACGCGTATATGCTGTAAGTAAGTGTGTATAAGTGTGTATATATATATATGTATTCTCCTGCATAAATCTCTGTGTATATACGTGTGTATGTGTGTGTGGCTACATGCGTATGCGTGTCTATGTTTGAATGTATATATATATACATATATGCATATATATGTGTGTGTGTGAGATTGTGAATTCGTGTGTGCTTTTATATCAAAAAAGAGAGAAAGTCATAAAAAAAACATAAAAACCTTCACCAAAATGACCAAAAGCCCCGGCTACACCAAATAAACTTAACTCTGATTGGACGCTACTAACACTGACTATTGGTGACAGAATGTCTGAGACTACATTTCTCTTAAAAACACATTTAGTGTTATCAGATATAAAATGGTCTCCAAAATAACATTTCAATTTTTCACTTGAAAAACCTTTATATCAGAATAGATGAAGAGAGCGGAACAAGGCTTGAAACGCGTTACAAAAATATTTATGCTATATATGGGTGGTGAAATTACATTCATCTTCAAAAGATCTAGCTAATTTGCATATTCTTTTTAACATTCATTTTAATTTATTATCTTTTAGGCTTTCTAATGGAATAATAATCTGTAGAAAACTATTACGTGTTATTATATTCATGTATATATTCTACATGATTTATACTTGCATTAACAGCTGCATAAAAAGGTCATAGTAAACACAACCCCCTTTTCTCTATACATTTAGATATACGTGTATATATATATATATATAAATGATTATTGAACTCCTTTGGTCTACATACATGAAACTTGATATATCCGGTATTCGCACCCCTGCGAAGTATTATATTCATTTTTTTGCCGGGAAAATCGATGCAAAAAGGTGAAAAATAGTGTTCGCGAGGTTATGGTTAAAGACTCTATTACAGGTATGAAAGCGTTATATATAGCTATCGATTCATATTTTATTTTTAGACTGGCAGCAAACATTTATTATTATCTCAGGCATAAATTTCAAACGAAAAAGTAAATAATATGCTAAAAGTTTTGGTTTCGATTCTTGGTGGTGGCGCACGAGTTACTTTTTAATTTGTAAAATCATGACTATATATTGGGTCCAATAAAATATAATTATAATACAGAATCTGTATAAATCCAAATATCAAATTTAAGTCTATGTTACGACGGGGTAATACCGGACGGCCTGCTAGTTTATATATATATATATATATATATATATATATATATATATATATATATATATATATATATATATATATATATATTGGGATTTTTTCACCAACAAGAAGAGGGGAGCATAAGAAAATGCAGTAAGGGCTTGCAACGAAATGGTGACGTTGCTTACAAGTAGTCTTTTCTTTTCTTGTAAAGGTAACAATTAACTGGCAACGCCGAACAAAATTGACGAAGGACTAAGTCTATGAGACGCCAACCGACTAGCAAGCTTGGTAACTAGCTTCTTAACTAATCACTAAAACGTACTTGGACAACTCCTTTTATACATACTAACTCTCAGTGGTGAGAATTCCAACGTGATTTTCAGCGAGATTAGAATGTCTATTCAACTTAGTTGGAAATAGACACTCAGTTTCTCAGTAACGGCAAACAGCAGTTTAGTGTCTTTTGCTCCTTCCGATCCACTCCAAGTAATTCAAATCAATTTCAATTCTTACACACATTCCCCACAAACAAAAAATAATAATTCCTGATTAAGGCTAATAAAACAGTCAGTTTAGACACTTGATAGGCTGGGTCTGCCCCTTGTTAAATCTCGAGGATTGCAGTTATTACAGCGCCACTGTTCATCTTCTGGTGATGCTTCTATTAGGCCCACACAGTCGAAATGAAATCAATCATCGCATGTATCACATGCTATCATTGGTCTAGTATCTTCTGGTCTGTTGCAGGCATGACAGATCCAAATTATCGTACTCTCTCTCTCTCTCTCCTTTCTGGGTCTAGGCACACATCTTGAGAGCTTGATGGTTCCATGTCTGTTGGGTTGGGTTCTTCTGTCTATTGAGAGAATTCTAGAGGAAAGAGATGTTTGATGGAGTGCATGTATATAGTTCGATCTCCTTTCTTCACTTTCACCATGCGTACCAAATTATCACTTCCTCGGATTAGTTCCAGGACTTTACCTAGGGACCAAAAAGGCATAGTCTTCAGAGGACTTTTAATGTGTACTATACTTCCTGATTTTATCTTATCTTCAAAAGAAGAGTCGGCTAGATTCAAGGTTCTTTCTCTGAGACTAAATACGTAGTCTTCATTCCAAAGTGTCCTAAATTTTTTCAGACTGTCTTCCCGAGAACGCAGGGTTTTAATCAAGTCCCTTCGTGCAAGCGGGTCCATGGTTTCCTGGTCCTGGTCTTCAACCTTCATTAATATTCCACGACCAACATTGGCGTTCATGAGAGAGTTTGGAGTTAAAATGTCCAGCTCAGAGTCATCAGAGCTTATATATGTCAGAGGGTAGCTGTTTACTGCCCTTTGAACATCCGACAAAATGGTTAGTAGACCAAAATATTCTACTTCTCCTCTTCCTATAGCTTTACATAGGCAAGATTTTATGGTCTTGATAGACCGTCCCCAGCTGCCACCGTGCCAAGAAATAAACAGTGGAATAGTACAATGTTTACGGTCGTATGAGTTGAACCGTTCTTTAAATTCATCTGATATCATCCCTTTGTTTATAATTCTGGCAGCAGCAGTAAATGTACGGGCATTATCCGAGTAAAGGTGAGTGGGGATTCTATTCACGTTCGTAAATCTGCAAAGGTCTGTATGAATGATTTTACAGACATATCTTGTACTAGTTCTAAATGTACTGCCCTAATGCTCATGAATGTAAAAAGGACAATGCACATTTTATAATCGCCATTCTTCCCTTTAACATAAATATGACTGGTAAAATCCACACCAGTATGTAAAAAGGGTTTGGAAAAATTCACACGCGGAGTCGGTAGGTTGGTTGGATTAGGTGTTGAGAAGGAAGTAGCGTTAAACCTTTTACACTTGGCACAAGTACTAACCACATTCTTAATAGCCTGGTATCCAGTAACCTGCTAATCTCACTTCATTTAATCTTGTGGTCAAGCCTAAATGTTGACTTTTTTATGGCAATCCCGAATAATCAATTCTGTCAGCAGATGCTTTTTCCCCCAATAAAACCGGATTCTGAACATCATATGGGTTATATACAGATTTTTCTATTCTTCCCCTAGATCTTAAAAATCCTTTGGGATCCAGACAGAGGTTCAGATCCTTTACCAACTTGGGAACGTTATTTCCTTCAGGATTTAATAAAAGGTCTAGCTCTGCTGAAAAAGATTGTTTCTGCATTGTCTTAATCAGGTAGGTATTTGCTTGTAACTTGAGATCCATCACTCGCTTTTTTAATCGATTAACAAACTCAAAGATCAATGAAGTTACACTAATCAATTTACTAAGGCTGGAAAATCTCTCCAGCTCGACTACATAAGTAGAGACTTCATTCTCTGTTACATAATTCACCGAGGGACAAATCCGCCCCATCTGAGCCTTAGAAAGACAACCCAATTGATCATGGTGCCAGGAAGATTCTTCCTGCCTTATCCATTCAGGCCCCTCATATCAAAGTGAAAGGTTTTCTTTAAATCTGTTAATAGTTAGGCCTCTGGTGAGGAAATCAGCCGGATTGTTAGCAGTGGGAGCATACCTAAAATTCACTTTTATATCAAGATCAGTTTAATGTTCTCCGTCATTTGAGTTATGTCCTGTAATCTATGCCTTACAAATATATTTTTTGTTTGGACAAAATCAGCAAGAACCCAAGCCAGAACTACCTGGCATCTGTAATCACATAAATATTTTTACAATAATGTCCTTTAGGGACTGTTTGATAAAAGGGAAACATTTCACAGCCAAAAACACAGATAGAAGTTCCAACATTAGGAGGGATCTTCCTTGTAGAGGATCCATTTTTGCTGATTTTCCATCCTGTACTGCATACACTGTAAACCCATATGCGGATTTAGCCGCATAACAAAAGAGAAATACTTTTCCGTTCTTTCCTTAATCTAAAACTCTCCTCGGAAAGGATACAGAGTCAATTGCCGACAGGTAACTTGCCAGTGTTTTCCAAACACATATTTTGAGGAACAGGATCATCCCAATTCAGCTTTAGTTTCCAAAGTTCTCTCATTAATAAACGACCTCGAACTGTTACAGAAAAATAAAAGGACAAAGGATCAAATACCTTTGAGGTCTCGGACAATAGTTTTCTCTTGTTTGATGCTTCTACATCGCATGATGGTGGTGGGACCCTTATGGAATCTTGCACAGGGTCGAATAGATAACCCAAGACTTTTCACAACCAAAATCGAATGCTGATAATCAGCCTCCATTTTCTTCTTGAGCGCTACACAGTTAGAATTACACGATTGCAAATCAAAATTTCTTTCGTGTAGACGCTCTCTCACAGAGGTATACACGGCAGATAGGGTTTCAGGGTTATTCCCAGTTTTTACAAGGTTATCAAAATTATACTTCAATGCTTCTGAACACTCATCCAAAGGAAATTTGCCAGCATGGAACTTTAACACATAATTCAAAATAAAAGGGGCTTGCATTGAAACCAAATATTATGGTTTTGTAACGGTAGCAATGCAAGTTTTCACCTTTCTTTAAAAAGAAACAAAATCGATTCCGATCTTTTTCGGATTCCAATCAGATCATCAGAAATGCTTTTCTGATGTCGGCCAACATGTTCGTTCTGAAACGGATTATCAGTTCTAGCATATCAGTCATCAAATTTACGCCTGGATATGCTGCTTCGTTTAATGACACAGAACCCTTTTGCTTATAAGAACAATTAAAAACTGGTCTTATCTTTGTAGTTGTCTGGTCAGTTAATTTTTACACGGGTCTATGGGGAATCCATGTATAGTCTTTAAAATTTTTAGGGGGTACAATTATTTCTTCAATAATACCTTCGTCTTCTTGCTGTTGAAAAACTTGAAGGTATTGGTCATACAATTTTTCTTCTCAAGATTCTTTGTTACTCTATCCAAAATCCGTAGAGATGCACTATAATTAGAAGGAACAGATTTCGATTTGTCCTCATACCACTGAAAACGCACATGATATAACCCATCTTTAAATGTGATGAAATCTTTAAACTGTTTCACCTTCTCTTCATACAAGGTGGATAACTTTTTGTCAGTAGGTAATCCAATTGATTCGAGATTAAACATCTTCTCCAACCCTTGTTCAACGTTACTGTCTTTAAACCAATTATTTAGAGGGTCTGGGTAACATTCCTATGGGTGAATTACATAATTGATTGTGGAAGTCTAAACTTATGACGTTCTAGCCAAAACTTCTGTATAATTTACTTTTGTTTCTTTTCGTTTCTTAATCTGGCGTTCAAAGAGAAAAGAGTTAACATTTCCGAAGGGGGTCAATCCTTTTTGTGTTTCAAAGCAGCTCCATACGTACAAGGAATCACCTGTAGGGGCTCTATGTACTGGACTGCGTCAACCGCTAGCAACCCATCTATAGTCAATAAAGTTTTTTTTTTTTTTAAAAGATGAGCGACCAGTCTACGATTCTTCAGATTCCTAAGCATCTGGGCGAGGCTTTCCAGATTTTGAGACAAATTTAATTTTGTCACCAGAATCAGAAGGGTATTGGTTTTGCCAGTGAACAAATTTAAATTAAAAAATATTTCTTTAAACATTTTAGGACTTGTGCCTAAAAAAGTTTTCACATCAATAGTTCTATCCTTTGCTAAGGAGACGCAATTCAGTTTATTTTTAAATTGAATAGTCTAGGTAAGTCATTTGACTGCCGGTGTCTAACAAGCAGTTAACGTTTACTTCCTTATCCCCTTTTTTCACAATAATTCCAATTATAGGAAACAGGAAAGCGTTATCACAGTCTTTAGTGCGTAGGCATATATCAATATGTATATTACTAGTAACAGAAGAACACATGGCAGTCACGTGTCCCTTAGATTTACAACGACGACAACAAACTTTTCTAGATGTTTTCAATGGACACATATTTCCTAAGTGGGATTTTTTTATACAACGAAAGCAGAGGCGTAGCTCTCAACACCTGCTTATTCTGGCCTCATGAGTTGTATAATTATTACAGTTGTCAGACAAATGTTCACTCGATTTACAAAAATCACATTTGGTCTCGGTTATCAGTTTTGTGTTGAACGTCTCGAGAAATAAGGATTCAGTTGGTGGCTTAAATTTATGTTGCGGCCTAGGTTTCACCGTTATCTTAGCAGTTATTCTTGCAACAAGCACTTGTTTGACTATTCTCGGGGTCTCCTTCAACAACATAGACAATGAAGGGTAGTAACTGCCAGAAATTCGCAGAAGTTCTACTTTTATTGCTGGTGGGATCTTCGCAAATAACACTTGCGATATTATAATTGCTCCGGCCGACCTATCATCATACAAATCGCAATTGTACGAAACCCTTAATTCCCACATACCAGCCTGGGTCCTTACAATAAAATTTGTCAATACCTCCAGATTCCCAGGATTATCCAACTGAAAGTACAGTATTCCCTGTATAATATCGCCTCTTATTTCTTCCTCGTCTACATATTGGTGCTTTAAAAGTTTCAGGGCCATCAGTTAACTTTCTTCAGAGGGAGAAAGGTGATCTATCAGTTGGAGAGCTCTGCCTTCTAATGAACATCTTAAGAAATACAGTTTCTTCGTGTCCGATGTAATGGACCTGGCACGATTTTCAAATTTTACCAAATAAGTCCTTAAAACTCCTTTGGTCTTTTTTAAAGTCGTTTTCGCTGAAGTGAGGTACCTTCAACTTTATTTTAAATGGCTCCACCGAAAATGATGATTGGGTGTCAATTTCGAAGGTGGAGATCTCTTATTATTAGCGGTCAGCGGGTTCTCTTGATTAGGAATCGAGTCAATATCTCCATCCAACGAGGTGACCGCTGGGGTCTCGCCTTGCTCAGTCTTTCGCAGTAAACTTAGCCTTCGTCTGACATCATATTTAAAGCGAAAGGAGGCAGTAATTAAGCTAGCCAGGGTCTCTGCTTCTCCTTCTTTAGAATAAATCTCCTCCATACCAAATGAGACGGCTTCCAGCTCTTCCAGCCATTCCTCAATTTCCCTGTTGAAACGTGAAATCACTTCCTCAGGACTCTTTTCTTTTTCTAATCATTCTAGAGTAGTCAGCACATTTCTTTGCAGAAGTTTCCGTTTAAGATCAAGCTCTTCCATAGAAACTGAATCCTCCATGTAACAATTCAGGCAAAAAACAGCAAACACTAGAATAATTAAATTCTAGAAGACGGGTAATAAATTTCATTGCAATTTTGTCGGGATTATTTCACCAACAAGAAGAGGGAGGTGTAAGAAAAGGCAGCAAGGGTTTGCAACAAAATGGTGACGTTGCTTACAAGCAGTCGTTTCTTTCCTTGTAAAGGTAACAATTAACTGGTAATGTTTGCCGAACAACAGTAACGAGTTAATCAGTCTAAGAGACGCCAACCGACTAGCAAGCTAGGTAACTAGGTTCTTAATTAATCACTAACCCGTAGACAGACAACTCCTTTAATATATACTTACTCTCATTGGCGAGAATTCCAACGAGATTTCCAACGAGATTAGAATGTCTATTTACCTTAGTAGGAAATAGGCATCCAGTTTCTCAGTAACGGTAAACAGCAGTTCAGTATCTTTTCTTCCCTCCGACCCACTTCCGGTAAGTCAAATCAATTTCAATTCTTACAATATATATATATATATATATATATATATATATATATATATATATATATATATATATATATATATTGGTAGCAAGTCATTATTTAGACACGTATGATTGAACACGACAGAATTATTCTATTTTGCTATCTTTTTGGATATATGTTCCATTTGCCGAGCGGTCTTTTAAATTTCGGCAGACATATTATATAGAATTTTGCCCAAAAGTTGTTGTCCGAATATATTGTTCTCAATCACTTTCTATGGGTGCATCCGATTATCGTCAAGAGTAATTATTGTTATTTTCTTTTCTTTTCTTTTCTTTTCGTTTGAGGATTTGTGTATTTATATATAGTTTTTAATTGGCCAAAAAGGTGGGTGCAGGAGGGTGGGTCGAATTATTTTTGTTTTGTTTTACTTTCAGTTTCGATTTTCCTATTTTATAGTTTATTATTTAGTTTCATGTTAATTATTAATCCTACTAGTATATTTGTCCCGCTGCTAAATGAGATTCGGTTTACAAAAGGGTTACAGTTTTTAATAAGTATGAGTTGTAGTAATTTTACTCGTCGTGTGCAGTTGTTAAGATATCAAATTTTAGTATCTTTGATGAAGCAATTCCTAATGTTGGATGATTGTAGGTTTTTATCGTGGGATCTGAGGTGTTGTTTTATGGCATTATTGTCAGCTAAATGTTAGTTTCGTCGTCGGGAAATGTTGTAGTGTGGCATATGTATGCGTTATATGAGGTATGTTCGAAGGGGCAAATAAATTCATACACTTATACATTAGTTTTGGTGCTAGTATTGTTATTGTTAATAATTATTGAATTAAGACAACACTTGCTCCTGGCGATAATCGGGTGCACCGATAGAAAGCGTTTGAGAGAAATATGACCGAACACAACTTTTGGGCGACATTCTATATAATATGTCTGACGAAATGAGAAAGACCGATCGGAAATGGAAAAGCGTATAGTGAATAATCACAATTTAATCTCATGCGAATTAGCAGGATTCTCATCATATTCACTCGAATACGGAGTTTAATATTTCTTAATTCTATTCATTCACGTGTCATTTGTTTGGTCCTCATGACGTAAACGCCTAGCAAATGAAAAACAAAAGATGTGTTCGTGTGTGTTTGATACCCAATTAAATCTACAGTGATAGTTGCATAAGCATGAAACACTAGTGTCTGTAAACATAAATACATACTTATTATTTATTTGTATATAAATATATATATATATATATATAATATTTATACTTAAATAATATTATATATATATATATATGTACATATACACCATATCACATTGATTTCAACACTCTATTCTTTAATTAATATAGCGTAGTTGTGATGAGATTAATTGGATTATAAGTGATCTTATTTATTTACTAATAGTTTGCATTATGGTATATACACGAGGGGTGTACAATAAGTAATGCCCCTGGCCCACTTCCCATAGCAGTAGAGCAACAAAACTTGGCCCAGTTATTAGCCTTTCTATACATAGGAACCCCACAAAATTATGCATTTCTCCAATCGTTTGATGCAGCTCTGGAGACTGTTTTTGTAGAACACCCCAGGTGGGTCCTACAACGCTTTCCTTTGGGAAGAGGTGAAAGTCAGAGGGTGCAAGGTCAGGAGAGTAGGGAGGATGGGGAAATATTTGATAACCACACGCCCGTGCTTCTGATCTGGCGACATGCGAGTTGTGGACCGGAGCGTTGTCCTGTAGGAGGAGGGCACCTTTGCTGATCTTGCCCCGCCTTTTGATTTTGATAGATTTCCTTAATTTCCTCAAAAGTGAAGCATAATAGGCTCCTGTAATTGTGGTACCCTTTGCCAGGAAAGCTGTCATCATTACTCCGTCCTGGTCCCAGAAGACTGTGAGCATGTCATTGCCTTCTTTGGAGGTGGTGAGTCCAAGTGCTTCCACTGCATGGACTGGGCTTTGGTTTCTGGATCAGAGTTGTCTCATTGGTCATCAGGGTGGGTTCTGTCGTCATCATACAACTGTCTGAAATGCTGAGGATGTGGCTGAATATAGGGGAGTGGGAATTGCCAGAGAGGGTTCCAAGACACGAAGGGAGTTTGAACAGGAAATATAAAAAAAAGACATGGACGGATGAGGAAAGAAGAGTACTGTGGGAATGCTTTGTAAGAAGTGGAGGTACCAAATCTGGGGGATATATCCGAAAAGCGAAGGAAAAATGGGAATCGAGAGGAGGAGGAGCTAGAAGTGTCGCGAGTTGGATATTTCAGTTAAAACAAATTAAAAATAACAACCTATTTCAGTGACTGCAAGAGAAGAGATTGAACGAATGGTTAGGAATGGAATGAATAACGAATGTAAAAATTATGAAACTATGTCTGATAAAAACACTGAGAGGGTGGAATGCAGAATAGAAATGTAAGCGATGATGGGAGGCGGGCAACTGAGGAGGAATGGAATCCTATGGCTAGGGGAAGTAATGAGAAATAGAAGGATCTAAGGCAGATGAGATTATTGACTCTGAGACAATGGAACCAGTGGAAGGAGCAGATGTATGGAGAAGTGGTGATGAAGTTCGGACTGTGACTTCTGTAGAAAAAGAAGTATTTCAGAAGTTAAGAGAGGCTCTTCTTAGAGACGGAATCATGGTGATTCCAAGCATGAAGAGTAGTGACAGGCGTAAGGTGAAAACCGAGGTAAACATTGTTCAAGGAGTAATTAACAACATCATAAGAAAGAACATATCGATTACGGAACTTAATAGGATTATGTATGCAGCGTCATACGTTGTTGAGAATCGTCTTGGCTTAATACAGAAGAAAAAGGGAGACATGAAGGATAGAAGGCCATACTGGCAGAGGCGGCTTGAAGAAAGTATTAAACAGTGGCGAAAAGACATCGGTAGAATTGAAGAAATAAGAAAAGGAGTTAAACTAGGACAGAAAGGCAAGGACGAACTTGAAATGAGGTATAGATTGCTGGAAAAGGGAACAAAGAGCGGTCTAACAATGCTGAAAGAAAACATCCACACTGGTGGTATGAAAATTAAAAAACTTTGTTCGAAAAAGTGTTGCGTTTCGACAGAACAACCGTTTCGGAACAAACAGTCTCAGCTGTATAAAGAATTACAATGTAGTAACCAGAGAGAAATAACAACACTCCAAATGCAAAAGATGCCAGGAAGGTCTGGAGTGGGATTTGGTCTGTCGAAGGGCGATATAATGAGAAGGCCAGCTGGTTGGGAGAGGTCAAACGAAGGCTATAAGGAATACAGCAGATGAAGATCGTTGAGAAAACCATTGATGACGTGAAGGCTGGCATACAACGGATGAAAATTGGAAGGCACGCGGTCCAGATGGAGTGATGGGCTTTTAATTAAAACAGTTCTAATATCTTTATTTCCCTATAGCTACTGCCATGCAAAGGGTCGTAGAGTTGGGAGATGTCTCTGTTTGGCTTGTAAAAGGAAACGAACACTAATTAGGAAAGATCCTGGAAAGGGAACAGATGGCAATAATTATAGACCAATTACATGTTTACCATTAATGTGGAAACTGTTAACTGGAATTTTTGCAGAAAAAAATTATGAACATCTTGTGAGTAATGGTATTTTCCCTTATGAACAGAAAGGGTGTCGAAAAGGCTCGAGAGGTATCAATGAGCAACTACTTATTGATAAAGCATTAATGCAGGATGCAAGGAAGACAAATATGAATCGATTACAGAAAGGCTACTGACATGGTTCCTCATTCATGGATACGTGAAACACTATTGATGATGAATGTGGTAGGGCTTTTGGAGACAAGTATGCCTCAATTGAAAACCTTGGTGACAAAGAGAGAGGTGGGGCAGGTTGATATTAAACGTGCAATATTCCAAGGAGATTCGTTATCGCCACTTCTTTTTGTAATGATAATGATACCACTGACCATCCTATTAAAGAGAGAAAAACTGGGGTATAACTTTGAATCTGGTGGCAGACGCCTCAACCATCTACCGTTTAGTGATGATTTGAAGATGTTCGGTAGAAACGAAAAGAAAATTGGAAGGACTGGTGGAACTTGTAGGGGCATACTCAGAAGACATCGGGATGGATTTTGGGATTAGTAAATGGGCAGTGCTGGTGATTACAAGAGGAATAAAAGTGCACTCGAATGGAATAGTGCTGTCAAATGGAGAAATCATCAAAGCAATAGAAGATACAGGGTAGAAGTATTTGGGAGTGTTGTAGGGTGTAGGAATGAACAGAGAAATGAAGAGAAATGAGTATCTTAGAAGAGTCAATCTAATTGTGAAGTCGAAACTGTATGGAGGAAACCTAATGACCAAGTAGTGAATGCATGGGCAGTCAGTGTTTTGAGATACAGTGCAGGAATTTTAGAATTGTCTGACTAGGAGTTGCATGCCATGGATATCAAACAAGAAAACTTTAGCAATATTTGGTATATTTCACATTCGAAGTAGCGTAGCAAGGCTGTATCAAAAGAGGAAAGACGGTGGAAAAGGATTGAAAAGTGTAAAAGTTTGTGTTAGAACCGAGATATCGTTGAAGGAGCATGTGGTTAGAAATTAGGGTGGATGCTTAAGTGGAAGTATGTGAGACCAAGGATGATAATGTGAAACGTATGAATAGAGAAAGGGCAGAACAACTGGCTAGGAAGAAAATGCATGGAAGGTTCTACCAGGATATAGCAGAAGTGGCTGATGAAAGATCATGCCAATGACTAAGAGCTGGGTATCTGGTAAAGAGTACTGAAACTTTTGTTTGTGCAACACAAGAGCAGGCATTAGGAACACGACTGTTCAAAAAAGGGTTTCTAGGAGAGGAAGTTGCTGCAGAATGCCGGATTTGTGCTAAGACCTCAGAGTCAATTGCCCACCTTGCAGCGGAGTGTAATGGACTGGCCCAGACAGAGTACCACAAAAGACACGATCGCCTGGGACTGCGGATATATTTGGGAAGTGTGTAAGAAGGTTGGAGTGAAGTGTGATGGAAAGTGGTTTTAGTAGGTGTCTGATGAAGTGAGAACAAGTGAGGATTGCAGGGTAGAGATATGGTGGGGCAAAAGTTTAATAGCGGCCAAGCAATTGGAATATGATTGTCCGGATTTGGTCGACATATACAAGGTTTCAACAAACTGGCAAATTGTAGAATTTCAGTCCCTGGGATAGGAATGTAAGAGAGAAAGAGACCGAGGAGTGAAGCAATTATGTAGCGTTGGTCTTGGAGACAAGGCGTATACACGGGGTTTAAACACAAATAATACCGGTTGTAGTTGGTACACTAGTAGTGGTATCAAATCGTCTGGAAGGACAATTGAAAAAACTACAAACCCTCGATGTTTTAGGTGGCCTACAGACCTTTGCTATTGTAGGTACCACCAACATCCTTAGAAAACCCATTGATCTTTGAAGCTCTTGGTTTGGAGCCGGGATTGAGGGAAATCCTCTGGAAATTAATTCCATCCCTTTACAGAGAGACGTTGATAAACGAAATCAGAATGTTTATTATTAATGTTGTTGTTGTTGTTGCTGTTGTTGTTGTTGTTGTTATTATTATTATTATTATTATTATTACTACTACTACTACTACTACTACTACGTGAAAGGAGGAATAAGAGGAACGACGCGATCGGACCCAACACTTCTCTATCAAGATATGGTGGTAATGTAAGCAACAACAGAAACATTTAATGGCTGAAAGCGTAAAGGATGATCTCCCGGAAATTGAAGAAGGATGACAAACGGAAATAGATTAACAAAAAATCATAACAAAAAAATGGCAAACTGGACAGCACCAGGCAATAATGTGATACGCGCATACTGTTTCAAAAGATTCACATTATAAGATAATTTGAGAAATGTATACGTAAAATGAACGAGCAGAATTTAGAAAAAGGACATTCAGGATAATAATAATAATAATAATAATAATAATAATAATAATAATAATAATAATAATAATAATAATAATAATTTAAAAATAATAATAATAATAATAACAACAACCACAGCATGTTTATTTACAATGTAGTTACAAGGTACAATTCCGTAAATAGACAAATACTTTGAAACGGAGATGTTATTAAGACCATCCAGGCCGAAGAATGCCTTACAAAACATGTGGGAAACTTCAAAACACAACTCAGTGAACAAATTTACTAACTCCCTTTACAAATGTGGACTATTTTCTGAGGAACAAAAAGGATGCCTTAATGAATAATATGGGGCACACGACTTATATATAGGCCAAAGTATCTTGGAAAATTAAAAAAAAAAACATGAAAAGAACATAGCCATGGCATGCATTGATTACAAAAAAAGCGTGTGGTAGAATTCACCAGATAATCCAATGCCTAAAATGTATAAGATATATTACAAGATTATTAACATAATTACGAAAACAATGAGAAAATGAAGTGTGGACTTAGCAGCTAAGATACAACTGTTGACTGAAATAAAAAAAAAACACACACATACAGAAACGTATCTTCGATGGACTTTGTTATCACCATTATTGTTTGTATAGCCAACTACATACTTAGGAAATATAATTCTAGTTGCAAGTTTACTGACATATTAAACAAATAATAAAACCCCTCTTGTATATGGATGACTTGAAGCTGTTTTCACAACAGAAAGGAAAACTAAAAAGCTGACAAAAACAACGATAATATTCAGTCAATGTATTTGAATTTTATTTCGAATGACGTGTGATAATTGAAATAAAAAGGGGTAAAACTAAATATGGCAGAGTGTATGGAACTTCCTAAACATAAGATGATGAAGGCGCTGTGTAAAGTTTACACTTATAAATATTTAGGCGTTCTGGAAGCAGACACTATCAAATCTACAGAAACCAAAGAAAATATTGGAAAATAGTACTTGAGAAAAACAAGGAAACCCTTAGAATAAATTACACAGAAGAAAACTATATAAACGAATAAACACGCGGGTCGTATCACTAATAATGTACTTTGAACTAATTATCGACTTAACCAAAAGGAACTTAGGCATCTCGATCAGAAGACAAAAAAACTAATGATTATGTACAATGCATCACGCCCAAAAGACCGTACTGACCGACTCTTCGTAAAGAAAACAATGAAGGGGTAAATAGACTAATAAACTTTTAAATATGTAAAGGCACAAAAAAGTTTTGGAAAAGTAGATGAGCCCGAACACAGGAAGATTGGTCATCGTAGTTAGAGAAACCGTCAAGAAGAGCAATACAGGGAATGATGAAACCAGAAACAAAAAAAATATGAGAAATTAAAGTGAGAAAACTAACACTACATAAACTGTTTATAAGAAAGATACGAGAAGAGAAAACGAATATACCTGGACATGGCAATGAATAGGGCATATAAACAGAGAAATAGAATATCTACCGACAGTTGCACGAAACAACGCGATAAAAACAGACTTCTTCAAGATAAATATATAAAACATAGGAGACCAGAACATTAAGAATTTAGGGGCAACGATACGTATCAATAAACAAAATAATATGTGAATGCAGCAAATTACCATTTTAAGAATATAAGGAAAGAAACAAGGGCATGGGGAAGCAGTGATCTGCAGGATCTGCAAGTGATTGTTCCACAAAGATATTTACAAATGGTTCAATCACAAAACAAATACTGCTGCACTGACAAACGAAACTCGCAAAATCCTTTGGAACATGGAGATGAAAACAGATAGATTCAGCCAATCTAGAAAAATGGAATGGCATAATCATTATCAAAAAATAAAGAATCTGTCAACTTTTAAATTTCACTGTTCCAGCACGCCAAACAATGAAGATAAAAGAGACAGAAAGACATAGCAAATATGCGGTATTTGTAAAAGAACTAAAAATATGTAAAAGTTGAAGAAACTCAATATCATACTAATAATTGTAGCAGCATAAAGGATATTCCTATGCAATTTGGAAGAAGACGAAGAGAAATCGGAAAAATGGGAAAGACACAGTTTAGTAAATAAGAGTTAAGCTAAAAACTGCTGACAGTTTAAAGAAAACTATCGATTGCAAATTATTATCTAAATGACTGACATTCAGTCACGGATAATATACAAAATACAGCAGAAGTAAAACAAGAAATAACCAAGAAAAGTGAAACTGAAGAATTGTCAAATAGAAAGCTTCATATATCCCCCCCAACAATTGTAGTGCCGGCATGGAGAGCACCACACCAATTTGTCGGTGAGATAAGAAGGATAGAAAGACTTACGAGTAGAAATCAGTAAACAAACCTCTATTAGATGGGTGAGAATAAAACCTGGATGTTTGGGAGGCTTATTTCCTCTTAAATACTATTAAAACCCAATGGTTTTTGCAAGCGAGATTTCAATTAGCAAACGACTGTTGCGATAGAGCAAAATCATTTGCAAACGTTATCCAAAGAGATGAAAAGTTCTGGAAATCTGAGGAGACTTGTTGTCGCCCACACCCCAATGTACACTATCCATTGTTGTCAGTGAGCAATCTCTTATGATGGCCTCTGTGATAAATTATATAGAAAAATAATAGTAATAATACTAATAATACTAATACTACTAATAATATTAATCAGTAAAACATTGCACTTCGAATTCAAGTACTGCCAGAGACGGGCCCGCACAAAATATTCTTGCAGTATCATGAGAATGGAGACCGGAGTGAGAAACAAAAAACAGACTTAAACTTGGTCAGCGCAAAGATTACTTGGACCTCGAACAGGGTTGTTGCTACCCAAATTTAAATGAAGACTAATGGTAGTTGCCAGCAAATAATCAACGGTGGCGGCTTTTGCGATAACGCAAATTTATTTACAAAGATTAGCGAAAGTAGGGTAGCGTATTGTAATTGTGGAGGGACTCGTCACCCAGGTTTAAGGGAATATCCCTTGCTTTATATAGTAAGCAAACTCTGAAGATCATTTCTGTGGGAACTAGATATTAATAATGAGTCTTATTTTACGTAATAACGTCCCCTTGAAAATAGATGGAACTCATTTTTTTTAGTAATCGCCCCCGGCTCCAAACCAGAAGCAACGATGAAGGGTTTTCCCCAAAATATTGGTAGTCCCTACAATAGCTGAGGCCTGAAGATCGCCCAACACACCAGACATTCGTAGTGTTTGTCAAATGTCTTCCCATACAACTTGCACTACACCTAGCGTACTAACTACTGTCGCGATTACTTGAGATTTTACCTTGTGCGTACGTTTTAGCTCCAAGGCCAACGGAGCATGATTGCCAAATTTCTCGTTTTTCTCCATCCCATTCTTGTCATATGGTATTGAACAATTTATGATTTGCCACCTCTTTGAGAACTTGACTACTAAATCCCGGCGATTATGTTCCAATTGCTTGATTGTCATGTATTGTTCCACTATACATCTACATTGCTATCCTCACTTCTTGTCACTTTTAGGTACCTCCTCAACAAATCACATGAACGCGTGACCCCAAACTACCTAAAACATCCCAATATGCCTTATACCCTACGCGATTATACTTTCTGTGGTACTCTCTCGGTCATTCGACTACACCATGCTGCAAGTTGTGTAACAGACTTAGAAAATTTTCCACAAATTCAGCATCTTGAAGCAACATATTCTCCTTGAACAAAGTTAATGAACAGTCATGTTTCTACTGCTTGCTATTGGGCTGCACAAACAAAGGATTCGGTGTTCTTAAATTTAAGCGATGACGATTATATTTTGTTTGCCATATCTGCTACATCATGTAATGATGTTACATGCATCTTCTTTCAAGCCAATTGTTCTGTTTGTAGCACACTTAGCCTTGGTTTCATGGATTTTAACACCAGTAGCAACAACCTCCAGCATTCATTTATCAACTCGAACCACATACTCTTTCAACTATGTCCCCTCAGCCCTAACAATTATCAATCCTATGGCATCGTATTTCCTGTTCTGATAAAATCTAGCTACAATACTTACACTAGTAAGGTTTGAACCAACATTATCTACTGTAATGAGAAGTAGATCTAAACCATTACCACTAAGCATTACATTATGCGTCTATTGTTCTATATTAATATATGTATTGGGGAACTTACATTTGTTCTTGTCAATGGTAAGTTATATACTCGAGGGAAAATAGTTCCTTTCACCTGCATATTAATATTGTATTACTATTAGGAATATTATGTGTGCTGGTTGTAAGGGTTAAATTGAGAAGATAGTTCCAATGAGAGATATCCAGAGAGGCATAGCAAACAAATAATGATCGATCCACTTAACCTATAGAAATGTCAAACGTTAAGCCGTTACAGCCGACTGGCTGTGAACATTTCAAAATGAACGCACTAGAAATCTCTTTCTGTTTATTTATGAGAAAACGGTTGACCTACTTTTGTTTCACGTTACTAAAAGCCTTTTAAAGCTCAGAGGACAAGTTTTAGTTTAAGCCTAGGGATCGACACAAAACTTACTCGTTATCCGTGATCAAAATGTCCGCGCAACCCACACTAAGCATAAACCACCGTTCCAAAATCATTTTTTCCTCGTCGTTTTCATCATTTTTGTAGTGCTTTGTTAATATTTTTATTTTGAATAGCATATTCCTAAATTATCTTCAAAATTCAACATTTATCTACTACAAATGTTAAACCATGCCTTGACTATTACATAGATGCAGTGTCCAGCTCCAAAGTGGAAATTTAGCGTCACTAATCTGTTTGCATCAAGCGTAGATTCTCTCGTATTAGATTAGATTACATACTAGAATCAAATATGTTATTAATAAAATGTATCGTTAATAAATGTTTATAAAATAAACGCATATAAAAAGTTTATATATAGATATTCCGAACGTTAACTATAATAATCTTACAACGATGATTGATTATATATATATATATATATATATATATATGTATATATATATACTCGACTACCCGTTACCCGTTGGGGCAGCATGTCATATTAGCTATGGAATTAATGTATGAGCGTGACACTTGAGACGCAATTTTTTTTTTGTGGCATAACAGAAACATTTCTATATAAGTATATTAAAATGAAAAAAGAATATAGATAGATTTCTATGAGTCGTTCTGTTTATAATCGTTTCATTTTGAAAGAATAACTTAATGCCATTGAATTATAAGTGGTGTGCCATACTTATAGGGGAATGGGCACTGAACAGATACCATAATATTTAAAGTTAAATTTTGATCTTTTAATTTAAACGCGAAAGAAAATCAATTGGGATGCTGAAAACGTACACAGTAAAACAATACGTTTTATTGTCGCGTTGTTTATTTATTTGTAACGAAATTTAAAACAAACATATTTTCGGGGTTATGTATTTATGTTGGTAGTATAGAAGAATATGTATGAATGTTTTTTTAAGAAAGGTGTATTAAAAATAGAGAATGAATTTAAAAAATGGAAGGCAATGGGTAAATCGCCGTTGTTAAATGCTATTATGGTTGTAAACAGGTTAAAGTAGAGTTATGTGTTAGAAAATCGCTAAAATAACTTAAACCTTATATGGAAATGAACGATGTAAAAAAAACAGAAAATATTAACAATTGTTATTTGGATTATTTAAACGCGAAAATAAAATTGGGACGCGGAAAACGTACACAGTAAAACAATACATTTTATTGTTGCGTTGATTATTTAGTATAATATATATCCTATATATGAAACAGGTCGATGATTATACGTCTTATTTGTAATCACGTTTTGCGTTTGCTTCCCATATCTTTAAGTTTTTTTTTTTAAGATATTCGTTTTTCTAAGAACGTCTGTTTGTTCGAACGAGACCGGTCCAGCGACTTGTATTAATTTCTTTACGCTGTTATGGGTTTATGTTTATGTATGTACGCATGCATAACCGGAAGTTTTAAACCGGATGTTTGGTTAACACCCGTTACAAGGTCATTTGACTTTTATAATTATTTAGATTCATAAGTTACTACCTTGCTCTACGGATATCTCGAGCACGGTTGAAGTAAATACTGAAAATTTACGCATGAAATTATATGTGTGTATAGTGTCGCCGATGGTAATAACAATTAATTAAAATGATTTAATATAAATAGATATTTAAGAAGAACTATGCTTAATTCTAGTCGAAAGATTTCTTACTGACCTACATGAGCAAAAACGAAAGACGGACGAGTTTTGCTCACTAGTAAGCTTGCTAATTCAAGCTTACTAGTGAGTGGCTATCACTCTATTTTTGCCTACCTTTCTCCCTCTTTCTTAATTTCACTCTCTTTCCCGCTTACCTGTTAAAAATTCCGTATTATTCTTATTGCTTTAAATATCGCTTTAATTTAAGTTATGTATTTCAAGAAAATATGAAAACATTTACATTAAAACGATTCAGACATAATGCAAGCAAATGTCTGAGTAAATTGGGTGTTGATGGTCACTCATTTTTTACTGATAAAAATGTATATCTTACTCTTTTCAAGATTTTCTTAGAAACCGAAATATTATTGTTGCACTAGAGGTTGTCCTACTTTAGATAACCTGTAATTTGTGAGAATTTTCTTCGTGAGTGTATTTTATGTATGATTTGTATACACACAAGAAGTGGAATGAAAAACAAAACAGTAACAATTGGGCTTTTTAAGATATGCTACACACTTTATCTACTATTTTCCTGTTTGTTGTGACTAAAAACAAGCAGGTCGTTCTCTAAATGGGAATGTTGTTTACGCGAAGGAAAAAAGATAGATTGTTAGAGAATACTTAGTATTGAACCAAAGAATGTGGAAGTGAATATCTTGGATATTCTTTACTTATTCAAGCTAAACTTCACGAGGGAAAGGAATTGACATGATAATTAACTGTATAGACCATGCTCCTGAACAGAAAACAAAGTCAGGCTTCATTTATGTTCGTAAACACAAGCTTATTAATTTATTTATCTTTTTTAAAAACAGATCTATTTTCAGCTTATCAAACATCGATCTTTAGTTTTTGCTGGAAATACGCGATCATATTTTGCAAAACTAAAGATATATCATCCTTTTTCTACTCCTAGACGCAACTTTCAACACATAATTCGTGCTAAGGCAATATCTTGAAGAAAACCCCTTTTTCTTTCGTAGATCCCTGCCGGCCCGATGTTTTTTTTTATTACGTAGGATACGTTTAGCGGCAGAGGCTGCTCGGAAGTGACACGGATTGTCACTTAATTGACATACCCCTGGGAATTCTTGACTCTCCGACATTTAAAATAAGTGTGCTCAAGCATTTCTTCTGTAGCATTGCATAAATGGCAACTATAGGTAAATACATCTGAACTGATAATGGCCCTCGATCAAATGATCGGAAATACGCATAGAGAAAACTCATAGTTGTTGAGATGCCTTGTACTCATCGGCCAACTCCATTGCTAAATGCCCACTCCGCCGACCACGCTAATAACCAGCGGAACAGATTGTCGAAAGATTTTCCTCGTGTATCTCTTTAGGAATTTCTTTCTAAAAATAGGTAAAGATCGCTGAACCGAGGGAGAATTTTCTGCCTGGTTAAGTTCGATTAACCCCTCGACTGATAATGGCCCTCGATCAAATGATCGGAAATACAATCAGCAAAGCTATATCGATCACAATGTTCCACGCAAAATTTTCTGTCAATGATACATTCTGGAAACATAGTTCCTCGGCGTATCCATCAATCATCTCGCTTGCGCTTGTTTAATACAACTATGTCTGCATACGGAGGTATTTTTCCTGTTCCAGAGATCACTGGATGATTTTTAGGCGATTCGCATGCAGTAAATATATAGTCAGTCGGTAAAAGATAAGAGAACATTTATAAGTCTCGCACACCTCAGTTCACTATATTTTGAAGTCCAAGTATTCCAATGATACGATTCGTGATCATATATATATATATATATATATATATATATATATATATATATATATATATATATATTGTTATGTATTTTACAGAAGTTAAAATTCGTTTCAAATTCGATTAATGTGAGCAGTTTCTGATCGGAAAATATCGAATTTGCTTCAGCCACTATTTATATCTTTTTCCCCTGAAATTGTTGTATTTTCTATGCATTTATTATTTTTATGAAATTATATTTTCAAATTATCTTTAATGAACTTCCAGTTTTTTCATTGACAGATTCGAGCAAAATCTAGGTTATAAAATATATTTCGCTTATTTAAATTTAACGACTGCTTTTTATTCGAAATTCTAAAAAAATGACATTTGTCAAGGGAAAGTACTCTAGATTATGTATTTACCGTTTAAATCAAGTAATTCATTGTGACACTGTACATTTTATCGGCCAATACATAAAATGTATTTTTAAATGTTTAAACGAATATATTAATTCATACACACGCCTATTGTATTTTGGTTTCGTATTTTTTTTACTCTACATATTACAACTTTTTATTATATTCAATTCTAAATTTTACATTCTAAAGAATCCATTTCTTATTGACTAATTTTATTATACGTTTTTTTCGTTTTATTTGTATTTATTTATTTACTTTTTTAAATGTCTTAACATAACTTAAATTAATATACTCCATATATATCTATATCTATATTATTTAATTATCTTTTTTAAATATTAATTTACTTTCATCTTTATTTGTTTATCTGTTAACCAAACATATGTTTGTGAATTTTTTTAATTCCATTTTCACCCCAAACAAGGCACAGTGTCACTTTGAAGTATGCGGCTACTATCGGGGGCACAAGTTGCAAGGATATTATGAAGGAAGATAAGCAGCAAATCTCTGTTAACCTTATACTTTAATATCTGCGTGTCAGTACAACTAGAAAAGCAGCATCTCGGAAGGGAGTTACAAAGTCTAGCAGTTCTGGAGGAGAAGCTATTGGAGTAGAAGACTTTTTTACACCTAAGGATCTCTACTGTAAGATTAAGCTGATTGTCGAGTTTGTCGGGGGTATTTATGTCGAGGGTGTATAAAAGCGTGTAGTTCTTCATTCACCATTAAAATACTTGCAAAACAGGAAGAAAGATGAAACATTTCGTCGATGGAACAGAGGCTGAATCTTAGATGACATTTTAGGATCTATCAGGTCGGCGATTCTTATTTGACCCCTTTCTAGGAGTGAGAAGCTAGTAGCAGATGCGCCAGCCTTAATATGACAACAATACTCCACACATGGGCAAATGGTGGCCTTATATAGGTGCAGGCTACTTTCAGGCGTAAGTAGCTTTCTAGCTTTTTAGAGCCCACCTTCTTCGCAGCAGCCTTACCAATGCTCTCAATGTTTTTGCTCTAACTCATGTTTCCTGTGAAATATTAGAGAAGGTATATTGTGATTATTGAAGGAAAAAAGTGTAGTCTTGACAGCATTGATTATGAACATCCATTTTTGTCCCCACTCCACTCCAGATTATAGGTATTTCGCTAGTGTTTCTGTTATTTCTTTAGATATGTGTTCATTTGTTTTCCCCTCGTGCCTGTTATAGAGCATGGTGCCATCAACAAGTATCTCAGAAACAATTTTATCAGGCAGGTAATTTACGAATATTTAGAAATATAAACGCCCAAGGATAAACCCCTGAGGTACCCTCGAATTTTATCATATTGTTTAGATATACGACCGTCGAGGACAACCGGGGTTATTCTCTTGCTTAAGCAGGATTTAATTGTGTTTTATGTTTTAACCCAGTGATACCATATGATCTGATTTTCCTGAGAAGACCATTGTGCCTGTCAAAAGCCTTAGCTATATCTATGGCTACCGTTCTACCCTCCCATTTTTTGTTCAGTGAATGGTATATACGTTCAAAGATTTCAGTTATGATATCTGCTGTCGAATGGGATTGCATAACTCCATACTGCTGGTCGGTCAGACGTTTAGCAGCTGTAAGGTGATGGACTAGAGCTTGATTTATTATGGACTCAAATATTTTGAGCAAAGCGGGAGGGGTCTAATTGGGCAATAATTTAATGGGTTAGTTCTATCTCAAGAATTCTTAAAAACTGGTACGACAGAAGCAAGATTCTGTTTAAAGTTTTGAGAGAACTAGAGCAACCTCATTGTAGCATTTTTATAGATGAGATTGGTACTACATGCTTTCAATGTGTCTAGGGTTTTTTATGATAACATGACCCTGAGAAGAGGTGATTTTCTGTCACTTAGTGTGGCGTCTGCCTGCAAAGGAAAGTCAGGGAGGGAGGTGTTTGTCGCCTCCAATAACACTCTCGGTTAACCCTCTCGGTTGCCGTGCAAACAACCTCATGCTTGCTTGATAGTGGGTGAATTGTTGATTGCCCATTATTTACTACAGTGTTGTAGATTTTCCAAAAATCACGGGTTCTTATTTTTGTGCTTCGATGCGTTTTCTGCGTGGGAAGATGTGATTCAATCGCAGTGTATATGCACATGTGTATGCACACATAAACACAGACGTATCTATTATACAAATATATTCATGAATATACGCACGGTTATAACTAAAAGATATTTTATATTATTTATATTTTATATTTTTCATATTTTCACATGCATATACATCATATTAATGCAAGACCTGCCAGCGTTTTCTTCTGCTTAAGATTTTCTTGAGGTAATGGTATTTAGTTATGGGTTGTTGATTTGCTTATTTTTCATATTGGACAATTAATGAAGTTTATGCTGTGATAAGAGTATTTTGGATATTGGTAAGAGGGATATATGTTTTACTAGTGTTTTGGTCTTAAGACTGAAAGAGAATAATAACTAAATGATGTGCCGTTTTTTTGTTTTGTCTGTTTTTCGTTTGTTGGTTCTAGGCTGTCTGGTATGCAACCGTTTCTGTGCTTTTGCAGAGTGTGGTTCTGCTTGTAAGGTTTTATTATTTGAGGAGAGACGTACTTATATTGGCGACCATGTTTTAAAATATTCTAGGCTGTGATGGAACCTATCTTAGTATATTTTAGTGTCTGATTGGGTTGAAGTGTCTAGATCTACTTTATTTACTTTCCCGTCACTAGTTATCTTAAAAAACTAAATTCATAGAAGGTTTCAATTAAATTTTTTATAAGTTTATATAAGGTGTAATCATTCCGATGGCTTGAAAGACATAAGCCGTCACTCATTTAAATACCGAAGTAGTGATTTGGTAACGTATTTTACAGACTCTCCATCAGGAACATGTAGACGAAATTATTAATATCTGTGCGATTGTATGGCCTAACTCCTACATTAAATAGTTCATTGAGGTTTGACTTTTTCCTCGGATTCAAACAACAGAAAAGTATATCTACACTGTTTAATTCTCTCTTAATCTAACGTATTCTTATATTGATGGAAATTGTAATTATTAGTCCCCCAACAAAAGGAGGGTGGACCTGTAAATTCACCTTTGTCCGTTCATCCGTTCGTCTGTACGCATTTTGTCAATAACTACGCCTTTGATTTTTTTTAAATTGTGCACAAACATTAAACATTATATGTGAAAAAAAAACGTAACAGAACGGATTTCCCGGGAAAACTCCGGTTGACCCCCCCAGGGGTTCCTTTCGGGTTAAAATGGCTATAATTGACACTTTTGTGTTTATTCAAAAAAAGGATGCCTTAGATTTTTATAAAACTTTCTGAAAAGTTGTAACTAATTGATTTCTATATAATTTTGTTTGTCTATACTTCTCGATAACTCTTGAGTGTGCCCCAGAGACCCAATTTTTGGACTATTTTACCCTATTTGTCCAAAGTTTTCTGTGTATGTCTATTTAGTGGTTTTGCATGGTGCTGAACTTAAATTTAAATATGTTAAGGCCTTGGGGACTTTTGGGGCTAAGTGGGGTAGAGGGGCAAATGATGGACTTGGTCATTTCTTTTTTGCATGGCATAGAACTCAAATTTACATATGCGAAGGCCTAAAACTGCACCGGTTTTTCATTTTCACCAAGATTTGACAACCCCTGAGGACATTTGGGGCTACATGGCGGGGAGGCAAATGCTGGATATAGTCATTTTTTATGCCTCGTTAACTGTGCACTCAAAGAGGCCATGCATGCTTAACTGTTTTCTCTAGGGTAACATTCATAATGGAGAGGTAAAAATCTGCTATATCTAGTTTGGTGAATCTGCATGTGTGTGGCCCTATTGTATTGTTGAAGAAAGTAAGTACCGAGTGTTTATTACGTCATAGATTGAAGTTGTTTTTTTTTCTTTTTATAGTATTGGCTACTTTTTATAATTGCTAAACTGGCCTATTTCAACTTTAGCTAGGTTAATAAGTCTTCTCGCCGGTTTATTTGTGAATTTTCCATAGTCCTTCAATGTACAATACCTTTTTCTGTTTAGTGATTCATTCTGTATTCAACTACACACACACACACACACACACACACACACACACACACACACACACACACTAATATAGCCAAAAATGATGCAATATTTAAAACTCTGTACACATTAAATCGAATGCATGTATGAGAAGATTTACAGGAGTTCTAACACTGTTTGTAACTTAGAGCTTACATATACATGAATATATACTTAACGGTGAGTTTCATTACCACGTTAATTATTTTACATGTATGATATAAATTGTTTTATATATATGATATAAATTTTTCCAACATAATGTATGCCTGACTTTTAAAAGTGTAATATACTCAGTACTTTCTAACATATATACTGGAGTGTCTCAATTCTAAGAATGTGCAATTCAGTCCGTAAAAATTAGTTGTATTTTTTTATGTAATAAATATATTCATGCAAAAATATTACTTGACACAAATCTCGTGTTCCAAACTAATAAATATTTGTATATAATCAGCTAAATAAAGTAACACTCGCATTTTTGTTTACTAATATATATGAACGTACAAAATACAATCACAGAAAGTGTTTTGTAACAGAAAGCGCAAGCTAAAAATAAGCAAAAACAAGCCTAGGACACATATTTCTAAAATTACTAGACAAAACCTTTCCACTTCAGCATAAACTTCATGAATTGTTTATAAAAATACAATGACAAGATATTTTTTTTAGAATTCCAAATAAAGAGAAATAGTTAAAAATGAAAGAAGAAAAACTATTATAACGTTCACCCAAATAGTAAACAGAAAATTAATTAAATTTTTATCTTTTTAATAAACGTTTCGTATAAGTTTGAATAGAAAAATATATTAATAACGATTCGTTCAATAACTGCAAACCCTAGACATTGCTCGTTATAAATTGAATGATTTCTTAAATGCACCATGGTATTTATGGACAATGTGTACGCCGAAAAGCAATAATATTATAAAGTCAAACATACGTTCAAATGTATATTACATATTCATAAATCATCCTTGTCCCAGTACATATTGAGTTAAATACATAATGAAAGCATCAATGATCGATTAGAAAAGAGCGAAAACTTGTAAACTATTAAATGCATATGTTTACAGTATGTTATATATCTTTAAATGAAAAAGTGGCGATAATTGGATTTGTTTATAAAAGAAAATTTATTGGTGCAAAGAAATTCGATTACCATAAATTGTAAGCATTATGTAAAGTTCGCACACAAAGGTGGGCGACACGAATATTGAATTAAAAGCTAGAATTTATGTAGACGTTTTATAAATTTTATGTAAACCCTATTATATATACTTTAAAAACATAGAAATATAACGGGCCGACACATACGCAGAATATTAGAATAGAAAAAACGAACGCGTGTCTAAATCGTTTTAAAGTTTTATTACTTATATGAACAGGCTGCCCGGCATGGCCTGGTCAGGAAATAAGCTTAAAAAGAATGTTAGCATCAATTCAGATTTCGTATTTTTATATTATATTGAACCCAATATAAAGTAATGCTTTTTAAAAGTAAAAAACAAAAAACAATAACTCGTGCGCCACTATCGAGAATCGAAACCAAACCGTTTAGCTTACAATTTATTTTTTTTCCTTTAATGTGATAGCTTACTTATGCAGACATGTTTGCTGCAAGTCTAAAAATTAAAACATGAACCAATATATATTAGGTTACGCATGCATATTCGTAATTCCGCCGTTCACCTGGAATTTGTTTTCAAATTTTGACCCGATTTTCCCCGGCTAAAATCTAATTATAAAGTTTTGCATGGGTTCGAATACCCTATATATTAAGTTTCATGCATGCAGACGAAAAACTGAATGGGGAGTTTGGTAGGTGTTTTTTTAAAGAAATATATATATGCATACATAAATATAATTATAGAAAGGAGTTTGTGTCTACTATAAGATTCTTAAGCCAATATTACGCAAGAATAAATCATGTGCAATATCTGCATGAATATAATTACACGCATTAGTAAACTAAAGATTATCATCCTATGAGGAAACATGAAAATACTAATACAGAATTAATTAAAATGAATGTTTAAAATATTATGTAAATTAGATCCTTTGCAAATGATTTATATATATATATATATATATATATGTATGTATTCTCTTTTAAAATAGATGAAGCAAAAGGGTTTTTAATACGAATATCAATACACAAAACACCCAAATCTATAGGAGTATAAATAGATATGCAATAGTAATAGTGGCAGAAACCTCCTCGTAAGATCAGCTGTAGTTAAGCGACGATTAACTTTGTAAACGCAATATGGGTAAGCATTTAAAATACTTGTAGCGTAAGAGACAACAAAATCATTTTACAACCTCTAACCCCGATTATTTTTTTTAAGTACTTCTCTATAATCTGATAACAGTTCACAATAAATCTTACGATTGTCTCTTGGGTGATCATTCTATACTAAATCAGTGGAACGAAGCTCTATTCGAGGATGCAACTAGATTATTTTCCTATTGATTTATTATATTTTAATTTTAGCAAATTATATCGTATATGGTTGTTCTTTAAGTAAGAAAAAGAACACACATTAAACAGGCGTGACGAACACAAGTTACACAATATTAGTTATGTTTCGTAGTTAGTGATTGATGTTTCCACTAATATGTATGTAAACACACGCATATATATATATATGTGTGTGTGTGTGTGCGCGCGCGTGTGCGTGTGGGTGTGTGAGTGTGCGCGCGCTTGCGTGTGTGTGAGGGGTGTTGAGAGAGTAAGATTATGCGGAGAAAGCTACATAGAAACGATTATATTTTAAACTTCACATAAAATATTAACTTTAACTGCATGTGTGGCTTGCTTATGAAAGCTTTCAAATTTAAGTAGTGCACAGGTGGAACGATAAATGCGTCGCCTTTACGAAAACGACACTACAGCTGTATTTTAAAAGTTTTATTGTCAAAATCAATTCAGGAAACTTGATTATGTGGTAGAGCTGACATCAAATTAATGTAGGCGTTTTCAGCCTCAATTATCGCCACGATACGGGTCCAAAACGGGAGCATGCCTTTTCCTCTCGTGCCGGCGGGAGCTTGGCAAATACTCCGGGAATACTTGGCGGATAGTGGCAATCAGGTTGCCTTTGGTGTTGTGAAGGTGATGTTGGTCATGTTCTCGATGTATAACTAAGCGAAGTAGTTCAGCGGGTTCAAGTCGAGGGCGAAGAGGGTCAATGAGAGAAATGTACAAAATCGTACTCTACACAGGGTCTCATAGCGACTACCTGATTGCACCAGGGGGTCACCACACTTATCAGCATAGCCAGGTACATTGTGGTGTTGACTTTAAATTCGACTTTGAAGATGTGAGGTGGCATGATGTGACACTCACTTGAAACCACACCAAAGACTATAACCTTGGTCGGAATCTTTGTTTTCATCACTCTAGGCACGCCACTTTTAATCATGGCAATCCGGAGATGGCATAGTCTTGTTGTCATAATTTATTGTCATATGTTGTTGCAAGGCGATTTTGAAACTGTAAATGATCACATTTTTTAAAAAAATATTAAAAATTAGGTTAAAAGTTACCATAAGAAATATTCTCCTCCAAAACTTTGTATTTAAGCGAGCAATCCAACTTAGAAATATATCGAGATTTTTATCACGGTATATAGTTCACTGGCAACATATGTCGCTTAAATAAAGCCCGGTTTTAACAAAAATAAATCAATACGGTAAATTTAATAATAAATATTTTAAAGTTTATTATTCCTTCTCCTTAGAAACCTAATAAAATGTTAGGAAAAATAGAGGAGGCAGCACAAATACGCTCTGGTCTGTCTGTCCTGCGGGCTGAGACAAAAAAACGAAACGATCCAAGAGGGCGATCGTGGTCTTGTAATGCACATGGTCTTGCACAGTTCTCGAAAAATCACGTCTCATACGTGATTTTTAAGTAAGACCGAGCATCAGAAAAGCAAGTTGCTGGCGGTGAGTAGACAAGACAGAAGCGTTCATACCTGTGAGAGTGAACATCGTCAGACGTTTCCGAACTTGTTTACCTTGGACTTGAAAACAACGATATTGTAGTCGGTCCAGAAGCAAGCAAGCAGAACAGTGTTCCATAGGCAGGCAATTCTAAGAAAGAAGTATTCAGCCCTGTGTAGAGTGAACATCGTCAATATTTTCCGAACTTGTTTTCATTGGACATGAAGGCAGCGATATTGTAGTCGGTCAGAAAGCAAGCCAGCAGAAGAGTGTTCAATTGACAGGCAGTACTAAGAGAGAAGTGTTCAGACCTGTGTAGAGTGAACATGGTCAGATTTTTCTGATTCATGAGATATAAAAATTAAAATTGTATACAAATACTAGAATATTAAATTTCATATACACAGAAGTATTGACACGCGTCGATTTATTTATCGGATATTTTTATCGAAGTCACCGGTTAAAAACTCTTCCTTGAACAAAGCTTTTTCATTGTGTGTTTATTGTTTACTTTTTAATAACAACGAATATTTGTTGAAGTTTTCATTATAAAAAAAATACCTTTAAAGAAATATAACTAAAATAAGTGTTCTGATTGGTTTATATTTTTATAAATTATTGTTTAATCATTAAAATTCTGTTTACGAGCTAAGTGATCGTGTTTATCTTTATGTTTAAGTCTTTAATTATCACAGAAAAATCTTGAATTGTTTTTAAAGTATACTTAACTATTCAAAATACAACTAAAATAATTATTCTGATTTTTATATGTTTATAATAAATTTTCTAATGAAGTGGTTTATATATCAGTTAGTTTTAGTCATTAAGAACTCATGAGTTTATCTCGGAATTAAAGAACGCATTGCTTTTAATTTCATATATTTATTTTAAACTTCAGCAAATGTATTGAAGTAAAGTAGTTTTTAAACAAGACATTTTCGCATGTATATTACCATACTGAAATTATAACGTTATTATTTAAAACCCTCGTTCTAAACATGGGGAGTTAAATATAAGGTTAGAAGGGACGATAACCTGCGGAGTTGTGTTTTTAAATAAACATATTTATTTATTTAAAATTTCAAACTTTCGGCTTAAAAGCCTTCATCGGGAATTTTTTAAAACAATACAATATATATTTTTCTTTTTTTTCTTTGCATATGTGCCAAGATGTCGTCTGGCTGCGTGGTTTGTTTTTAAAAAATATCCTGATGAAGGCATTTAAGCCGAAAATTAGACATTTTAAATAAATAAAGGTCTGTTTATTTAAAAACACAGCTACGCACGGTATCGTCCTTTCTAACCCTACATTTTAAAGTCCTTTGTTCCATACTTCTTGAAAGTGGACCTTATTGATACTACATGGGGAGTAAAATGTTCTTTGTATCTATTATGTACTTTCATTTAATAATGTAATAAAAAGATAATTTAAAACTTGAATTTAATTTTAAAATACTAGTGAACGTAAGTGTATAAGCATAAAATATATTGGTCTAATTTAATCTCTGAGAGTAGTAGTTTTTCAGAAATCTTATTAAAAATGGCCTGTAAATTTGCAATTTCATCTCACAGTAAAAATGTAATGAAATATTCAGATAGACCTCCAGCTTGCACTTGAGTTTGAAGGTTATGGGTTTTTGTATACGAGCGATATTATTGTTGGTAAAGGTAAAGTTTATAGGGAAAAGACTAAAGTGAAAACAACTGCTCCACAAAAACATAATGGAATTGTTGTAAGTTTATATTTATTACAGTTCATGAAAGAATGGGAAAAGACACATGGCGTTATACGTAAATTGTGAAGGAAAATGGACAGATAACTATGAAAAAAAATTAAAAAAACAGAAGACAATTTAAGTTTTGCAAAAATAACACCCTATGAAAGTAATTTTCTGAAACATAGAATTTTTCTTTATAGTGGAGCAATAGGTGACGTTCATCCTATGCAATTGGTGGATGTTTGGCATGAATTCAACAATGAGAACAATGTAAAGACTGTCTTTGTTGATAACACTAATGCCAACGCAGGTTGTGAAGATCAGATGGTTGCAATTTTAGAAAAAACATTTTAAAAATTCTTATACTATTGGTTGCTCTTTGCACCAAAATGAACTACATTTTAGAGCACTTGTTTAAAAAAAAAACGTGTATTGTTGGGTAAAAGCGAATTACAGCATTAAGTGCCCCCTTATCCATGACGACCTTATGCTAAAAGAATAGTCATTATTAACTCTAAATATCATTTTCCATTATTAGCAGTCCGCTATAGTCAATTTGGAAAAGTGATTAAATACATAATATCAAGTGTGACTAAAAACGTCTGTATGAATACACTGTAAGTATTTCTTAAGGTAAGGTAATGCTTCATGGAAAATTAGCCATTTAAACAAACAAGGTGGCTAACTTTGGCCAATAGTTCCATATGTTTATGAACTCGTGTTGCATATCAACAAAAGATTCACAACAAAATACGATTTTAGAAAGTTTATTGTAAAGGTGTACGTAACTTTCTGGTTTAAAATTAAAAGAAATAATAAATTCCATAATCAGCAAGTGTAAACTTTTATTATGATTCAGAGAGTTAAGTAGCAGCCTCATGAAATAAAACAGACCCTATTAAGAAATATACAAGATAAGATATTTTGTTTACGAGCTAAAAACCTTTTGGTCAAGTCTGGGAAAGTTGAAGTAAGAGAAAAAGTTTTTAAACTATTTAAACCATTAGGTAAGCTAATATTTATTGATATATCACTGACTCAGTACATTTATTTCGAATTGACAGAATTGTTTGTGTAAAATATGACCTAATTTAACTATAATTGTTATAGCAGAACAGATTAGAAGTTTTTAATAATTCAATTAATTACTTTTATTCCGAATCAAGATTGAGGAGTCAACGAAGATTTTACATTTTGCATTTCTGAACTATTATACCGGAATAATCTTCCGAATCTGAACAGAGAGAATCATTGATGAATGGAAGCAAGTGTGACTTGACAGATTTTCCCTCACATTTTCAGTGCGTGGAATGAGCAATACAGTTAACAATAGAATCTTAACAAACTATGTGGTTTTAAGCAAAGCATAAAAATGTCTCAGCCAAAGTTTTGAGTCAGAAATTGAGACTAGCGTGTTGGTCCAAGGGATCTTTTATAGTGCAATTAACTCTATTTAAATAAATGTTTGGTTTTCCTTATTTGTTTGTTGCATTTTCAATTGAATAGAATGTTTTTATAGTATTTCTAATATTATTGCTAAATTCATAACATTATATATTAGTTTGCTAAAGTTAATATAAAAAATAGGGGAAGCAGATACTGAATATAGGAAAGACAAATTTTCAGCTTGAAGATTTCTTTGATTAATATCATTTTTATGAAATAAACGGACTTTTCCTAATTTTAAATATTGAAATTATTTGCTTTCCACACTAATATTCAGACAAATCTTGCAGAAATGAAGAATTGACAGTCTACTCTGCCTATACTCTCTGACGTCAAACGCTAAAAAATCCGTTAGAGTATTTGATCTAATTTTTTGCGTTAGAAATTAATAAGTTCATACACAATGTTCGGTAAGAGTGAATTCATAATATTTAAAGAAAAATGATTAATTAAAAAAAAGTGTGATGTTGTAATATGTTAAGAAAAGTTAAAATAGACCAATCATTATATATATATATATATATATATATATATATATACATATATATATGAAATAAAATACTCAATCCTGCCAGATTCTCTCATATGAAATATGTGCATTAGAAATCGTTCAATCAGCTTAATCGATTATCTCTTTTTTAAAATCGTTCTTCTTTCATATCCCAAAAATTACATGTTTACATATCACATGTCAAATTTTGCTTTTGACTGTGACTTTTAGAAAACGCGATTTAATATTATTTAGACACGTTTATCTACATATTTCACTATTAAGACCCCCTTATTTTTCATTCAAACTCATAATTAACATATTCAATTATAACTTTATTAATACACCTCGTAATTACATTCCACAAATTAAATGGAGAATGACACTTAATCTGCTCAACAACAACTCATCTTCTGTACCGTTTCACAACATTTTTTCTGCAGAATTGCCATTCCACTACAATTCATCTAACACCTTTCCATTAAATCTTAATATAAACGGGCTAGAATTAAATAAGACGTAAAAAATCCGCATAATTCATAAGGCAAATATCTTTTAAAATATATCTATAAAATTATGTTTAAAATCCTAATTTATATTAGTACTGAAATATGATTGGCTCAAACACTTCAACGATTTTTTTATATTTTAGTTTCATAATTTATAGGCTATACATATGACATTTTTCAACGTAGCCGATTACTACAGCAGTAATTTCTTTATTTGAGATTTTTCAAATATTTATAGTACTTTGTAGGCCATCTAATTATGTAGTTTTATACTTAATAATTTTACTCCTATAAAACGCCTAATATATTTTCTCTATTAAATTAAAAAAAAGTTGCTTTTTTATTTTATTGGATTTAATCCAGAGGAAATGTACATTCATCCGGGTAGCCTGCATTACTACTACAAAACTAGAAGCTGTGATACAAAATTTACTTATGATACATCAGTTACTGAAATTTTCATCTTTTAAAAACATGTTTTTAACGTTTCTAACATACATCATACATACACTCTCACACACGCATATATATATATATATATATATATATATATATATATATATATATATAGAGAGAGAGAGAGAGAGAGAGAGAGAGAGAGAGAGAGAGCGAGAGATAGACGACGAAAGACAGAGAGAAAGGACGAGAGGAATGAAAGAAAGAGAAATACAGAAAGAAAAAAAGAGAAGGAGCAAGCAGAACTGAACTTGTTCACCTTGGGAATAAATAAAATATTTTAACTTCTATAACATTTCTCAGCGAATTCAGTCATGCATTGCCTGGGCGACTTACAATTTATGATAGTTATAGAATTAAATTTGCAAAAGATTATCATAATAGTGAATAACTTTGAACTAAGCAATCGTTTTTTCTTTTGTGAATTATTTATTTGCCCAATGATTGAATTATTATATTTTCCATTCTTCCCTCATTTAAAAGCAAGTCCGTTCCTCATATTTTCTAATATTGAATCAAAAATTCCGTTCAAATACGGTAGTATGAACACATAAATACACGGACAGAGACAGGACTTATTTATTTTATTTAGAGATAGGACTTGTAGAGGGTGACCTCAAAAAACGGGCCCAACCCTAATTAGGTCCCGTTTCTTAGTGTTTTTTCTGAATGAAATGAAATTTTGGTCATAACTAGTTTATTATATTCAAAATATCACATCAAAACGCTAGGGTCTTTGGCCTTTTTTCCGTTCTACAGCATATGTTCTAGATGGCCTCCATTTAGCTTTTGTTTTTTTGGGGGGGGAGGATCAGCCTGTATCTACTCTGCGTTATAGATAACATAGCAAAATATCTGAAAGAACAATTTGTTACACATTCTATGGCTACATATCCTTTTGTAGTTAATATTTCAGGTTGAACAATGTATCTGGTACAATTGATCCTAAACCTAACGGTACACAGAAGCATGTATAAAAAATAGTCTAGTGCAACTCCTTACTATTAATCATATGTTGAGATAAATTTAAGTTAAATAAGCAGATGTGTCGTTAAAATTACTGTTAAAACATTAACATATGATGCATTTGTAACAGTAACAGATAATTCAGTAAGTAATGTTCATGTTCCGTTTTCACTGATGTTTACGAGCAGCCTATTGTGAATTGTTTAAAATACTTTCTGAACATCTTAAGTGAATAGTGAGGCTACTATCAATTGTTATACTTACAGAATATGCATAATGGCAAATCCGAGACCGTCAAATTGCAAACATTGTAAACATATGAATTCTAGCAGGTTTATTGGAGTGCATAGTTGCCGCTTGCAAGTAGAACTTGAACTTAGAAAATATTAACTGAATGAAGTGTGTCCACGCAACAAACATGTTGAGCTTTTAGGATAGAAATATCTTCTCCGAAACAAGTTTCCATGCTGTGATCGTAAGCCGCTGCTGGCTTAAGAAAATTAATGTGTGGTTGATACTGGACAGTCAGTGCAAAAATATTCAGAGATTAACAGCTTAGCCGTTTCAAGTAAGGTTGCAACATACTTTGCTCCAAATGACACAAAACTTACTCTGTTTCTATCTCTGTCTGTCTGTCTCTGTCGCTACTAGCAGTTCAGCTCGGTTTACCTTGGGCGCTATATACTGTTCATAACTTTATATGCATATATATATATATATATATATATATATATATATATATATATATATATATATATATATATATATATATAAATTTTGACTCATGTCCAGGTAACCTACATCAAAAATTTCAAGCCTTTAAACCCAAAATTGGCGAAGGAGTTTGGTAGATTCTGCAATGGTTAACTCTTTCAACTTTTACCTTTTGGTAGCGGCATTTTCGTCCCAAATCTGATTAAAGCTTTATGTAAAATGTCAAATGTTAGACTAGGAACTGGGTGAGTTTGTAGAGACTGCAGAGGTCATTTTTTTTTAAATTCGATCCCAATTTTGACCAGCTAACATTTTGGTTTTGGGCTCAAATCAAATTAAATGTAAGATTCATGTTCGAATAACCTGCATCTAAAATTTCAAGTGTTTAGACCAAAAATTTGCGAAGGAGTTTGATAGCGTTTTCAAAGGTCAAATCGTTTAATTTTGACCCTTTGACAGCCAAATTTCTGGCCGAAAACCGATACGAAAACTTTCCACAAATCTCAATACCGCTTTTGTCAAATCTCGTGTTTGCAGACTGTGAGTAGTTTCGTAGGGAAATAGACACAAATATACACACACAGAGACAATTTCAATTATATATATATATATATATATATATATATATATATATATATGCATATATATATACATTCCAATGTAAAATGCAATGCAAGGGTGTCAAAAAGGGACTCAAAAGTAGTCAATATAAAGATACAGCTAAATGTAATATGTAGTGTTTACTTTTAGTGAATACAAAACATTACAGTTCGTTTTAACAGACACAGACGAATTTTCTGACCTGTTTCGTAGGATATTCCGTATTAAAAGGAAAAAAAGTAAAAGTGGCAGTAGTGGCTGAAAAATTAATGAATGATAGATGCTATAGACCAGAAACAGATAAAAAGTAAAGGCAATTATAATCAGGAAAGAAGGATGGCGTGAAATGGATGAGAAATAGGAAAATGAGAAAGAAAATGAAAAAGAATTAAGGAAAATAAATCATAAAGAATTAATTATTAAATAATGTAAAAATATATAAAGTGAAGATAATTATTAATAGACATGAAAGAAGAAGGGAAGCAAGGAAGAGAAATGAGAATAAGGGAGGCATAAAAAGAAGAAAAATATTTGCAAAATTGTTTGGTGTTTATGAACAGGGTTCAAATTTGTTCTTTAAAAGCTTATGGGTTAGGATAAAGATGGGGTTGAGAGGGAAAAGGTAGGCCATTTAGATGATTATGGGTGATAGGTTGTCACGATTGCCGAAGTCAGAAGAATAACACTATGGGGGATTATAACGTATCGAAATCGACAATATTTAAGATACTGCCTAGTTAAAATCTCTTAAATATATGGCCTATGTTACAGAAAATTTAAACTTTTCAAAATCGACGTTAGTGAAGATAGTAAAAGCTTGTAAACACACGGCCGATGTTACTAATGATATGTTACATATATGAGTGTTACATAATTACATGTTTATAGTTAGTATATGGAATAAAGATTATAGCGTAATGATTAAATGGTTGGAGAGTAAAGATTTCACTTGAAATGCTTATATGATAACATAGATATACTATTTTAAATAATTTACCTATTCAATAAAACCTGTCATCACACTCATTATCCCCTTTATTTCCTGGTTTCTGTTTTTTATACTCCTAATTGAATATTTACTCCTATTTCTAGTTACATTTGTAGTCTCCTTTATACCTCAACTACTACTACTCTTAGCATAACGTACTGCATATGCCTAGTTTAACTATTTTGGTTTCTTAATATTTTTTTTCAAAAAGAAAAAAATTAAGTAAACTTTTTAAATTAAATTTTAATTGGCAAAGAATTATCTTATTTGGATCATTTTCTTCCCAAAGATGACTATTTCTTTAAAATTTTGTTTACTCTAATAACCCTTAAATCCCCTAATTTTACATTCCACTTGCAATATAGTTTAACCTTTTAATTATGCCTCTTTCTGCTCATCCACTTCTCCTTTTAACTTCCAACAACACAGCTCCTCCCTTTTTCAGCGCATCTACCATTACCTACATCAACTACTTTATTTACTGCACCCTACTTTCTCTTCCACTGCCTTCTTAATTTTGATTTTTAAAATTCAAATTTTAATTAATGTTAGCTAATAAAATCTGATTCTCTTCCCTTCTACTTACTTTTATCTTAGATTATACCAAACTCGTGAGTTCCGTGCGCATTTCCTCATCTATTTGTAGTATAGAAACTCCCTTTCGTTTGTCATTATATATTCATACACATAATGATATCATTACACCCCTTCTTTCTCACAAAATACTTATTATCTTTGACTCATGCTAATTCTGCTTTAACTTCTATTTTCACTATCATTTCTAAACCTTGAATTTCAGTATCCCTTTATTCCAAACCTATATTATATCTCTAAAAGTTTTTGTCCTCTAACTTCATATAAACTGTTCAAATAAACTCCTCAACACTTTAATTGTTAAGCGATAATCTTTGTTCTACACCATAACAATTAACATGTAATTATGTAATACTCATATATGTAAAACAAAATTAGTAATACAGGCCGTATTTTTAAGAGACGTTACTAGGGTGTATCTTCGATAATGTCGATTTTGACACGTTTCAATGTTCCATAGCAAATGCTATAGGTTTAAAAGCTTTTAACTTGAACGTATCTTCCATCGTGTCCATTTCGACACCTTCAAATTTTCCATCTCGGTTTAACGATTCTGACCTGCAATTATGACAACTCACCACCTCTACTTATCTTAACGGTCTTTCTTTTCCCTCTCCACTGTGTGTCAACCCCGACCGATAAGCTTCTAAACAACAGATTTGAATCCTTATCATAGCCACAAAACTACTTTGCAAATATATGCATTTTCTTTCTTTTTTCTTTCCCTCCTTTCTTCCTCACTTCCCCTTCTTTTCATTCCCCTCCTTCCTTCACGTGTATTCATGATTATCTTCACTTTATATTTTTTACAATCGTATTTAATAATTAATCTTTAATAATTCCGATGTTTATTGGTGTCCTATCCTTTTTCTCTTTCTTTCTTGTTTTTTCATAGTTCTCCTTTTTTCACTTCCTCCTCCCTCTTTTATATTTATAATTGCATTTATTTTTTAATTTTTTACTTTCTATAGCATCTATCACTGGTTTGTTTTCCAGCGATCACGTGGTTGTACTGCCACTTGAACTCGTTTTCTCTTCAATACATAATATCCAACGAAACAGGTCAGACAATTCGTCTGTCTCTGCTGAAAAAACTGTATTGCTCCGTATTCCCTAAAGGCAGAAAAAGAAAGAGTGTATATATATATATATATATATATATATATATATATATATATATATATATATATATATATATATATTCTAGTAGATAGGGCAGGATGACAACTTAGGTGTCTGTTATTTTTCAGACATTTAACAATTACTTGTTGATTTGACACATGTTTTGATTCATGGTGATACTTCTGATTGTGATTGTGTATATTAATGAAGTAATATTGTGCACGTGTCCAAATAAAATAGAATCAAGATTTTAAATGGAGTAGAGATCCAGATGAACGCAACTACTGCCGATATTGAAATAATGCATAGACTACAGCCTGAGTACAAATGAACGTGATCGCGACTTGTGTAGTCAATGTCTAAAAACAAGCCAGAACGAACATTTCAACATGACGCAGTATTAACTAAAATTTAACACATCTAACAAGTTGGTATGTATTATTTTTTAGATGTGCAAAACACTGGGGAAAACTGCATCTAATCAGTTAAATATCATGATGTCTACTTATCCCCACAAATATGGAATCATCAGATGGCGAGAGATTTTTTTTTATTTATAAAGTGTTTTAACATAAGATCTATTATCGAAATTAAAATGGATATCTCAGAGAAAACAATCTAATAGTAATAGACCATTCAAAATTCTTTATGTTAGAACACGACATATATCATAAAACAAGAAACGTTTTTTAACCTTAATGTTAACGTTCGTAATGGTTGCAACCGTGAAAATGCAGATTAAGCATTATTCGGCTTTTAAAATTATTCTTATTTTCAATTGTATTTGAGCTAAAATACAACAAAGGACATTGTTGATCAACATTTGCTTAGCACCTTGATTGCAACAACTATTATGGATTGATACGCATCACAACAATATATCGATTTTGCACTAGATAGTAACAGAAATATTATTTTAAATAAATTTAATCAAAAGCGGATGCTAATTTCTTGTAGATGGAAAGTCAAATAAAGTCAAATAAAGTTGTAGTCACAGTTTGCTCTAACTTTACCTAAAAAATCTCGCTCTTCCTGTATCTGTGTCCGGAACTCATTTACAATCATTTTATATGTTCATTGACAAGATACAACGTAGAGTTGTCATCCGTTTACGATTATATCAAGGTGAACACGCCATATAGGGCAACTTATCCAACAAGACGCATCTTGGTGTAGTCGAAGGTGATATGAGGTAGAATGTGGGGAAAATGATATCCAGGAGTAGAAGAGGGGTTCGAATGAACAAAATAATACAAATTATCAACCACACTAATTTCTAAAGCAAATACACTTTCAAATACATACTTTCAATTTCACGCAGTTATGAAGAAATCAACTGATGTATTAATGAGTGAAGAATAAGAAAACTTACTCAATAATGATTTTACAGGTCGAAGTAAAAATAATTTCGCTTAATGCATTTTGGAAGTTTTACAAATTATCTCTCTATGACGTTTCATCCATCAAAACGACTTTCATTTGAACGAAGTCTAATTAAAAAGTATATAAAAACGATGTCTATTTATTTATTTATCAATAAAATACTTATCATATTTCATGCATTTTTGCAGAATATTCGACTTATCGCCATTTACGGAATAGAACCCTTATCTATAGGTGAGTCACATAACGAATTTCACAGGAAAACGCAAACTATCAACATTAAAAACAGAACCACAAACAGAGACACGAGGAACAACATGCACTCGGAGCCGATAATAACAGGGTACCGACAAGTGCACAAAAACGAGGTCAATAACGCTTATCTTCAGTATGCATATACGACGTACTGTGAAGAGGACAGTCTTGAACGAGCTATTCTACTGAATCCATTGGTAAATAAGTGTGCTTAATTTTGGACAGCATAACATGGTGCAAATTCAGCGTAATGTGTATCCTACATATTTCTTCATATAAGTACTATAGTTTTATATTAGCAAATATTTTCTAATGTTTTGCATGCACTAGAAGACGTTTCGGGTAATATGGTATACAATGTACGATTTCTTTTACAAGGGAATCACCACTTATACAGACCCAGAGGCCACTTTAGGATGAGGGTTACAGAGCGTACAGTGGTCAAAAGGACAATATAATAGTAATCGTTAGAAGTGTAAATTTGGTAAATTGGATTAATAAGGGGGCGCCTCATTAAGAACTTGATTACATTAGACTTGAATACGACCATATTGTAGTCAGCTAGAAACCAGTTAAACGGAATAGAGTTTCACAGGTGTGCAGTTTCAAGAAAGAAGTTTATTCATGGAATCTACGTTTAGGTTAAGGCACAGATAAAGAGCGGGAAAATTATTGAGAGTGTTTGTAGCCAAACGAGAGTTTCTCGTGAATGATTGGCGAAAGGGGTTTAGTTTTGAGCTCAGACGAGCACATGCCATGAAAAACGATAAAACAGAGACAGGCTCACAACAAGAGTGTGCAGGGAAGAGAAAAGTGCATCCCTCACTATGCTACGAAGTCTTTTCTGAACTCTATCAAGGAAGGATAAGAGTTCCTAGCATTTCCTGTCTAGATGTGGCAGACTACTTCATCATTAGATGTATCTGGCTCTTATATAGGAAGATAATTGCATCAGCAGGTAAATATCTACTGGATCGGTAAAAGGGGCCCATCACTTTTCCAGCGTCCTTGGCAACGGATTAGATGTACGTTTTATCAGGAGTAAAAGTCAAGTCCAGAAGCTTGCCAAAATATGGAGCCTCCCCAAGACGAAGCCATTCATTTCAATTAATGCCAGATGTGCATCAGAACGTTGATGATGGAAAGATAGAAGTTTGGTTTTAGATACACAAAAAGTAACCAGCAACTTTTCCACAGTGTACCACATGTTCAAGATCAGAGTAGAGAGAATTAGAGATAACTTGGTTGTTTACGGCTTTTGATGGGCTATAGAGAGTAGTTTCGTCAGAAAAATGTCAACGAATGATTTAAGTATGTGATTTGGAAGATCATTAATATAGATCAGGAAGAGAGTTGGACTCAGGGTGTACTACTGAGGGACTACGATTCTTAAATAGAAAACCCGAAAATACGTTTTTTTTCTTTACTCACATACATCTTCGTAATCGGCTTGGAAGTCAACAGTAAAGTGTACCTGGATGTGCTTAAATGTGTGGTGATCCCCTGATGTAATCAGGTGGCCGATGGCAAATCTTGAGTGTAGCAGCAGGATTCGACACCGGCCCACAAGTTCAAAGAGAACCAGGCATAGCATCAGAAGGGAGGGCTATGATTTGTGCTCTTCTCTAACTGATCTCCTGCTTCCCCGACCTTAAGACATTGAACTACTCGTTTGGTAATACATCCAGAACATCATCACCATAACCTCCACAACACCAAAGCAAGCTTGATCGCCGCAATCCCCCGAGTATTTGCCGAGATCCCGACGTCACTTATGGAAAAGGCATGCTCTCAGTTCTGGACCCGTACCGAGACAGTCATTAAGGCTGCATTGACTAAATTCCAGCTTTACTACAGCATAAAGGTATCTGAATTGATTATTTTTTCAATAAAATTTTAAAACAAAGCTGTTGTGTTGTTTTCCTTAGGGCGACAAATTTATCGCCTGGCCTTATATATATATATATATATATATATATATATATATATATATATATATATATATATATATCTCAAATGTAATACTTAAATGCTATTACGTTTCTATTTCACTGCATAATATCTACTATTACGTATATGATTATATTAATAATATTCCCATAATTATTAATATATCTATCTCTGTATCTCTTCTATGCTTTCCTATTAAATATATATATATATATATATATATATATATATATATATGCATATGTATATATATATACAGATGAGTGTGTATATATATGCATATATATACATATACATACATATACATGTACATATAAACATCTACATACATATGTATGTATATGTTTATATGTAAATATATATGTGTGTGTGTATCGAGAGAGATGCGATAAATAAGAACATATCTGAACTGACTTATATGGCAACAGATTTGAAACTTACACTAAGGAACATCAATAAAATGTAGATGATCACATGGCACGCATTTTCAAGGTTTGTACTCTTTCTTCCACGCCCCTTCTATCTCTCTATCTCTTTCTCTCTCTCTCTCTCTCTCTATATATATATATATATGTGTGTGTGTATATGTGCCTGTGTGTCAGTGTGTATGTGTGTGTAAAAATGCTTAAGGCACACGACTTTTGCCAAATTTTCCATATTTATAGTAATTGTATTTATAATATCGTAAGTTATTTCCAAAACTTTAATAAAATAATTTACAAGTTGCCAACATCTATCGTGTTGTGCATATGTGAAACTGTACGATGCTGCGTATCATGAGCGCACTGATTGATTATGTGATCATGACTGCATTGGTTTGCGTTTACACATACATGACTATAGTTGTACGTTTATATTTTTGTGTGTTCATTTTTATACGTAAAGGCGTGCATTTCTGCATCAGTAGTATGATGCATCACATATATACTCGCATTTATGTAAAGTTGTACCAAATTGTGAGCTCACTGTACAAACGGACGTAGTAACACCTGATACATACATATATATATATATATATGTATATATATATACATATATATATGTGTGTGTGTATGTGTGTGTGTCTGTGTGTGTGTGTCTGTGTCTATGTCTGTGTATGTATATATCAACCTATGAATGAGTGGTGGGCTAATTAGATCGAATATCGTTGCACAAACCCGTATTTATTGGCACATATATTTATGGGACTTAAATACATTTAATTACTAGTCAGACTTTTATAAAATTGAGCAGACTTATTTTGGGAACGGAAAAGCTTTTTTGGGCTGGCGGTATAAGCAGAACAGACTCTGATACTTATAAATATTATATTAAAAAGCATGGCATTAACTCAAATGTATGGAAAACATCAATAAAACGAAATTCTAAACTGATCAAACTTTCCAACTGATGGGAAAAGTTTATCAATGTTTAATTTTGTTTATTACATTTTCACTCCAAACAAGGCACATTGCCACTTTGATGTAGGAGGTTACTTTCAGTGACATAAGCTACAGGGGTACTATGTAGTGAGTGAGCTAGCAAGATTTCTGTTCACATTACACTTGAACTTCTGCATATCAGTACAGTTGGGGAAGCAGCGACTCGGCAGAAAGTTCCAAAGTCTAGCAGTCCTTGGGGAAAAATTACTGGAGTAGAAAGCTCTATTACGTCTAGGATCTCGGCTGTGAAGGGTGGAATTTATTTGCTAGTCGGGTTTGTCGAGGATATTTACGTCGATGGGGGTAGAAGTGCTGGCAGTTTGTCAGAACATTTACCATTAAAATATTTGTAGAACAGGCAGAAGGATGCAATATTTCGTCGATGGGGCAGAGGCTGAAGCTTAGATGACAGTTCAGGACCTATCAGTTTGGCGACCCACTTTTGAACTAGGATCGAGAGACAGGTAGAAGATGCACCAGCCTTAATGTAACAACAATACTCCATACATGGGCGAATGGTGGCTGTATAGAGATACAATATACTTTCAACCATTAGTAGTTTTCTACCACAGATAAGTGAGCCTCCCTTCTTGAGAGCGGTTTGGCAATGCTCTCAATATAACTGTTCCAACGCATGTTCCCTGTGAACGATAGGCCAAGTCGCTTAAAAGTAATACTTGCATAGTGTTTCTATTACATTCCGTCCGCCTTTTTAAAAAAAAATGAAAGAAAAACCAGATGCCACCACAATCACATAGTAATAAATATTTACTTCAACAGTATTATATACCTACTCAACACATATCATATATATATATATATATATATATATATATATATATATACACATCAAAAATTGTAATAAGTAAAAACCTGAGAAAGTGCTCAACACTATTGCAGAGCAAATATTTATTCCTTATTACGGTTTTATCAGCTTAGTGAAAATCTGTGATACTAAGCAGATAAAACGGGCATATATATATATATATATATATATATATATAATTATATATATATATATATATATATATATATATGTATATATAATCAAAAAATATATGGTCCCATTATTGATGGCTTTGTCATGTTTTCGAATTATACGCAAGGAAGCAAGTTTAATAAAAGCCCTATAACCATGACAAGCTATTGTTTCGGTATAAGATTTTTTTTATATATTTTATACTAATGGGGGTACCCGGCGTTGCCCGGGGGTTTGAAGGCGTGTGTGTAAGGGAGGGTAAAGTAAAGAATAAGCAAAGTTATAACCCTGTTTAAAATATTTAAAAAAAAAAACGGTATTAAACTTCTTTAAAAATCGGGGAAAAAACAGCGAACAAACGTAAAAATCATTTTTAAAAAAATCGGAAAAACAAAAAAAAACGGCGAAAAGCGAACAAATGGCATTAATAACCCTTCGATTCGGTGAAGTTCATGGTGCGTTTGACCAGTCAAAAGCATAGAACGAAAAGGAACGTTAAAATTCCATTCCAGGTTTTTTAAGCCACTACAAAACGACATAGAGCGACAGAAATGACATAAATAACCCATCGATTCGGTTACTTCTATGGTGCGTTTCACCCAGTAGAAAACAGGACGAAAAGGAACGTTAAAACCCCATTCCAGTTTTTTAAGCAAATTCGAAGTAAAGAAAACCCAAATCGGCGTTACTTCGTAACTATCCCTTGTGAACGATCCCAGAAACGGTGAAGTGATGTCGGGGGAATGGGGGAATTTATTAGAGAGAAACGATTTTACTGTTCCATTGATTTTAACCGATTATGGCATTGAGTTCTCAACAGAAAACATGTAGGAATCTACGATTATCGAAGAAGTGTAGAGGTAATATGCCTATAACACACCTCATATATTGTGCTGCAGTTTGTGCATATTACATTTGCATGGAATGTCTTGATTTTAAACCTATTAAGGTCAAAACCATAGGGGGAAATGAGTTTATTTTAGATATATAGGGATGTACAAAAAATTGGGGGGGACATGTGTTAATTTATATTATTTTAGCGATATAAAGTGGTGTAATTTGAACGCGGAAGAAATTGTTAAGATCCATTAAGGAATTCTATTAGTGGCACATTGTTTACAAGAAGCTGATCCAAACTGAAATCACCAAATAAAAATACTCTTATACCAACAGGCAAGCTGTTGATCTTATTGGTGAGAAGAGTTTAAAAATTCCCTAAGAGACCAGGCGTGTGGTACACAGGCCTACAAGAAATCGCATGCATTAAAGTTCAATATGCAAATATCTAATCAATACTTGTAAAATCAATTCTACAAAAGTTTCTTCTCTTGTAGTGTAAGCCCAAATCAGTCATAGAACTGTTACCTATTTTGCCCATTTTACCTCCTGGCTTGATGTAAAACATTGGGCCAAAAACGCCAAGTGATCCCGTTTCATGACAAAGGAGGCTATTTTTTTTTAATTCGGTACCATTTAAAATCACTATTGAACCACACTATGGATTTTAGGAGAAGAATAAAAATTAGCCCCGAAAATGTGTTTTTACCCATAAAACTAGGGGGCTCATCTCAGAATTTTACCAGGGTCAAATATCATGTTCGGAAAAATGTACTAAGTAGTTATTGAGCATTTTAGGAACGAAGGGACGAATGGATGAGGTTAGGGTTTTATGGTCCAATCATATGCACACACCTATATATATATATATATATATATATATATATATATATATATATATATATATATATATATATATATATATGTCCCATAGTCACTGACAATCATTCCGAACTGATCTGACAAAATGAACGGCGCATAACGTTGAGGAAAAGAGAATACCCATCATAACTTATACATGAAAGTATCGAAATGGAAGAATACGATTCAAGTCAACGATATCCGCTAAAACGAAACAAAAAACAAATTCTAGCATACAGAATCTCAGCAATACGTAAACGTAAGATAAAATCGCAGAAAACAGATTTCTATATGTTTCACAACACGTTAATGCTTACAGTAGAAATAAAATTCAGAATAAAGGCAACATTACAAACCGATAATTGCTTCTACTTACTCACATACAAAAATTAACAAAATCCCCTCTCGAATTGAACAACGTTTCATATTAACACGCGAGCAAATAAAATGCAAAATGCACCTGCACATATGAATCAAAACCGACTCCTTGAAACGTGCACGTGCACACACAGTCACACAATCTCCCTCGTCTCTAATGTAACACATTAAACAATATCATACATACTTTACTATTAGACCAATAATACCAAGATAAAAAATGTTTCACTTTTATTTTTAGTCAATATTTTTCGGTTATTCATTAATATCGCCCTTTTTTAGCATCTACTATTGTGTTTTAAATCAATTCTATATAATATAAAACTAACCTATACATTAGTATAAACAAGAAAACCCAGAAGATATTAAATAAAACCTCACAAAAAGTCACAATATACAAACTATTACAATTAGTAATTAAATTATTATTTTTTCCAATATAAAATATAGTGAATGTCTTAACACAATAGCCAGGAAGTTTAAATAGAAAGAAATTAAAATATTTAAATTCAAAATTAGATTTAAAAAGAAGTTTCCCTGCCGAAAAACGTAAATTATTAAAATTACGAAAATATAATCATATTTCATAATTAAGTCAGTAACAAGAAATAATTTTTGCACATACATACATGATAATGAGAAATCATCCACGGGCGTGTGTATGATATTCATCAAAATATGGTACAAACACAAACACAAACACACACACAGACTCACACACAGACACACACAAAGACACACACACAGACACACACACACGCACATACGTGTGAAAAAGTAATTACGGAACAACACACACATGTGCGCACGCACACCTTCACATAATGAGGAGAAAAGATAAAATATTCATAGATAAAATCAAGAAAATACAACGCGAATTTCCACTCAATGAATATGACCTGACCCCAAGTTAACTAAGAATGGGCCGCACTTAAGTTCGAAACAAATAAAAATTAAAAGATGCATCCGATTTCGTGAGAGGAGAGTTTCTCATCCAAATGGACTTAGCAAATAATTTTTGCTACAAATTTACTGATGACAATGTAAGAAATCGTTTGAGACGCATTAAACTTATTTCACTAATTGAAAAATGAAAAAATAAAATCAAATAAAGATCAAGTATATAAAAGGACAACAATTGTTCGGGACCCCAACAACACTACTATATGGTAGCGCATCTAAGACGAAGTGGTACAAGGGGGGAAAGAGGTGGCTTGTTACTTTTAATGCATCTACAACCAAGATTTTATCTTTACATCATCAACTCTCTAATCCCCATCTGGCATCAATTGAAATTAACAGCTCCCGTCTTATGGAGGCCTCATGTTTTGACAGGCTTCTGGGCTTGACCTTTACTCCTGATTTTAAATGGAATACATACATTAAATCCATTGCCAAGGCCGCTGGAAAAATGGTGGGATCCTTCTACCGATCCAGTAGATATCTCATGTAATTCTCTATCTATATAAGAGCCAAGTACGTCTAAGCATGGAGTACTGTTGTCACATCTGGGCAGGAGCTGCTAGAAAGGACATCCTCCCTTGATAGAGTTCAAAATAGATTTCGTAGCCTCGTAGGGGATTTTCTTTTTCTCTTCGCTACGCCCTTTTTCTCACGAGTTTTTTTCTGCTATATCGTGGCAAGTGCTCGACTGAGCTCCAATCGATGCCCCCCATCCCCAAACTTTCACAAAAAACACCTGTCTAGCAGAAAACACTATCAATAATTTCCCTCACTATTTATCTGTGCTTGAACCTAAACGTAGATTCCATGAGCAAAGCTTCTGCACGCCTATGGAATTGTCTTCCGTTTTCCTGCTTTCCAGCTGACTACAATATGATTGCCTTCAAGTCTAACGTAAACAAGTTTTTGATGAACCGTTCCATATAAGTTAACAAATTTACCGAATTTCCATTACTAACTATTTGTCCAATTTCTACTGTACACTCTTTAACTTTTATCCTCGAGTGGCTTATTGGCCTTGAAAATTTTGATGCCTATGTCAACAAAAAAAGAATATGTATATATATATATATATATATGTGCGTGTGCGTATATATATGCATATATATATATATACATATATGTAACATTGCCTGTTCATGCCTGTTTCCTATAGACTTGTAAACAACTGGGCCGATTTTTATGAAATTTCGCACGAATGTATTTCATGGGACTGGCAGTGTGTAGATCGGGTGTGTATCTGGAATTCTTCTTGTTCTTTTCTCAGATTATTTCGTTTGTTTATTATTAATACTAATCGATATTGAAATGGTCTGTGAAGAGAAAGAATACGCGATGTAAACAAAGTTAACACATTAAACAATCTAGCATTACAAGCGAATTTGAGAAGATTTATTACAACACAAGACGAAAGACCCGTCATAAAATCAACAGTAGATTCTCTCATGCGATTGTAGCGAAATGAATGTTTAAATCGTTATTCACGCATGCTGCTTGACTTTGTTTTTTAATCCTTAATTCAAGCTATTATATAAAAAAAATATTTCATAGAATCAAAAGTAGGTTCTCTACAGAAAAATGTAGGCTACAATGTATTTGGGACTGGGTCATTGCGGGGAAGCATGTAGAACTTCCTCCCGGTTTTGATGACAATAAAAATATGGAAGTATGAAACAGTAGTCGACCATTATTTAATCCCGGGCACGGTCAGGTTCCCTTGCTAAGGGTCCAGCACAGTGTTCACAAAGTTACCACCTTAAATGACTTATGTGGAAAATTAGATATATCTCTTGCTGGCCTCAAAATACGCATATGTGCAAAACCTGTCAACTGCACCCAACTAATAACACTGCAAACAAAAATAATCGGGTATGCCAAATCTGTTGCAAAATCTATTGCAGTTTGTCTGGCCTTAAAAGCCATTTTTGAAAACATCCAATTCAAGGGTATCAAGGGTGTCAGAGGACATGAAATAAAGAAGGGGGCGAAAGGACATCCACCATCTATATTATTATTACTATTATTACTAATACTACATAGAAGCATTATTATTGTGCATTTATCTAATATTATCTCGACCAAATATAAGTAAAATATGGACATTAGCTTAAATCTGCCAGAGAACGAATTAGGGACCTCATGTATTAAAACTATTTTTTATACAGAAGATGGGCTACATAATTAAATCTAGACAAACGTTACCCGAGTACTCATGCAAACTCATAATACAACACTGAAAAGGTATCGGGGCTAACCAATAGAACGATACTATTTATGCAACAAGCAACGATTTCGTAAACAGTGCTTTTAAACTTAGCGTGTTAATCACCATCAGTATTCTAACCTCGAACGACTAATAACATGTAAATAGAATTATCTGCCAAGCAGCATATCCCTTCTGCTCACAAGCACGCTACTTATGAGGGTAACGTATTGTTCTATACATATGTACTTGTTTGGTCACATAAATTACACTGCGTTAAAAGTAACCTAGTTGTATATCACAAAATCTATGTACTAAATTATCATTTTTTAATATGCTTCTCATATGAAATATGTGGGAGATTTCTATTCTGGTATTTTGTATCGATTGAATACGATTTATTTACTATGCATTTCAAATGAACAGTTTTTGTAAAATTAGGTCGGAGCATGCTTGTAAATATTTGATAACAATGATATACATAACAGAAGTCAACAAGTCGGGAAACCTGGACGCATAGTCATTTCTCTCGAATTTCTAAACGTATTAACAAAACTGATGATAATGAAAACATATTGTGGAAGATAATTTCTGAATATTGAATCCAAATTTACTGCTGAAAGGTATATTCGTCTTGAATATGCTATGTTCTGCGATTAAAATGCAACCTGTACCAACACCATAATCTTTTCTAGAGCGGGTGTGTTCAGCATGTTCCAATTGATCAGGCAGTACAAATAAAACATCTTAACCGTACAGTAGATAGTCGCATTCTCGGATGCGACAACTGTGGTACCGCCAGGTCCTTAAACAGGGGGGGATTACATTAGAAACATAAAACGATAAATAAAAAGCAAATCGACCCCCCCTAAAAAAAGCAAATCGAAAATGTCCTTTATTTACAAAAAAAAGGTCCTTAAGCCCGATATGAAAGCAATGAATATAACTGCAATGTCTTGAGAGTGTCTTGCGACAAATCGATGCAGCTAAACCAGGACAATGAAGATATCAAGAGAAAGCAAAATAAAACGTATTCAACTTGTTTTCCCCTTTCCTTAGATCTAAATTATAAAGAATTATTTCTGTCATATTTATCTACTTAAGGAGTCTTATTCTACACTGCCGTATCAATGCGATTGGTGGCAATAGTTAATGTTACAACGACTAAGTTTCTTTCATTTATGTATTACAACAAATTTACAAACCAACAGATTATTATGGTTAATGACACTCTACCTGAGAGCTTATCCTGAAAGTTCCTTGCCTAAATATATATATACGTAACATTGGCTGGAGAATGTATTGATCCCTCTAATGTGCTAACAAGATACAGATCCCTCTAGTGTGCTAGGAAATTACTAAAATCTGAGTTTATGTATCGCTACAAAGCCACAATTCGCAGATGCATGGAGTATTATTGCTACCTCATCTCCCTAAGCATCTTCAATATAACATATCTAGATCTCACCAACCAAGAGCTTACTTGTTCCATTGTTACATTAATATACCTGTTTTACAATTATATTACTGGACTCTACTCTAATGAATTTGTTGCACTTGTGTCTCTGCAACATGAATAGCGTCGACTAAGTACCCATCCATTACGAAGACTATACATGCAGGGAGAATTTCTACTCTAATTTATATACTCTACTCTAATCAATATACTCCCGAATGTTTAAACTTGGGAATACCTTCGCTGATTATTTTTACTCTGAGAGTACTAACATGCAAAACATATTAACTGTAGTACTTTAACTGAACAGAAAGCAGATATACATTTTTCCAAATGTTTTAGATGCCAAATAATGGTGAACCAGACAAAACGAAAAAAACTACACATTTACTGCTGACGTGCTAATAGTAATACCACATAGTATTACTAAGTCTCGTGATTTAATTTAAACGAAAACATAAGGTCTCTTAATCTCTACTTGAATGTAATATTTGCGAAATCGATATACGCCTTTACACTTGGTTAAATTTACAGAAACTTCTTCACATTTTTATGCTACACTTGTAATTAAAGAGTTGACATTTAACGAGAATTATTATCATTTTAAGAGTTGCAATTATTTTCGGTAATACTATTTGTATTAGTTGGTTCAATTCTAACATTTGGTCGGAATGCATTTATTATATAGCGTTTTTATACCACTAATAATGGAAGTAGGTAGGTTTATGTCGTTTAAAAAGATAACTTCATCGTTTTCATATAAAAGAAGTTCACCTAATCTGCTATCTCTGATTTTTTTTTTAATATAAAAGAACAGGTTATTATATAGCGGAGTAAACAATATGCCAGTCTGAATTCTATTTTGTGTTATTTTGCATATATATATATACAAAAACAACATCGTTTTCGTGCTTCCAAAAGACTCATTACCTTGATGTATATATATATATATATATATATATATATATATATATATATATATATGAACAAATGATTAATAAAATATCTTAAAAGACATCTTGAAAAAGAGTTAAAAACATATTTAATTTTAAAAAAAGGAAGCACAAGATAAGTCGATAGTCCTTAATCCGCGGAGTTTCGAAGAAATACTCTCCTTCTCATCAGAGGGCAGGAATTAGCAAAATGCAGGATCGGAGTTTGCATATAAAAGTATTTAATGAAACTACAAGTAAGTCAAAGATCTTACTTGGTTAAAAAAAGGGTGAGGTAAGGGGAACAGGAGGCAAAAGAAAAATAATAAAAAGATTTCACATGAATGGATAGTCCGGTGAAGGGTAAAAATCCAAAAATGGTAAAATCAAAAACGGTCGAATTTAAAATTTCAATCCACTGGGTAAATTCCAAATGGTCTAAAATCATCCAAAATACAGTGTTCCTTGGAAAAAAGTGCAAATGGAATGAATTCCAAATCATTAAAAGAAAAGTACTAGAGATAATATTTGAAACACGTCTGTCAATGCTGGATTAATCAAAAAAATTAAGGCTTAAAAAAAACCCGAAAAAACGGTAACAATTTAAATTTGAAAAGCAAGGTCAAACTGACCCAGACAAAAGGCGCGAAAGTTAGCGTTAATAATTAGGTCAGCTTAGATATGCACGTGAAAGTCTCAGAAATAAATTAAGAAAACTGATCAGAAGAACAAATAAATGGCCAAGTTCAAGAAATGGGGCGTCTGTTATAAATATACATACATATATACATATATATATATATATACACAATATTTATAATATATTTTAAGTTCACCATTTTGATTACCTTAGTAAACTTATTGTAACTTTTATTTTATATATATATATATATATATATATATATATATATATATATATATATATATATATATATATATATATATATCAAGGTAATGAGTCTTTTGGAAGCACGAAAACGATGTTGTTTTTGTATATTTCGTTCACTAAAAATTATTAAATAAGAACAGAGGATCGCTTGAAATATAAAAAAATAAATATTAAATGCCAAAAAAAAGACACCAACATAGAGTTCATGCTTCAATAACTACAGTAACTACGAATCCGTTATGTTTAATTCTGCAACAATACCCACCACATATTTCAGATATGTTGACGACACTTTTGCTATGTTTTCATCGCAAAGTGAAGCGTTATCTTTTTTTAATAGGTTGAATTCCTTGCATGGGACTCTTAAGTTCACTATGAAAAGTGAGAAGGACAATTCTCTTCATTCTTGGATGTTCTTGCCGAATGTTCAAGAGGGGGCTTTCTCACTACAATTTGTAGAAAGCCTACTTTCACTGGCTTATATGTGAACTGGTCATCTTTTGTACCCAAATCACGTAAGGTCGGCCTAATTAATACGCTGGTACATAGAGCTCTCATGATATGTTAACCTAATAGATTAGACACCGAACTTGATTAGAAATATTTATCAATAATGGTTATCCTTTAGACCTTATTGAAGACTGAATTGACAAGAAGGTTGATGATTTTAAATCCTCTAAAAGTTTGGGCCTGCGAAATGCCGGTTTTATTTAAAATTACCGTGGATTAGCAACAAGAGTAATAAATTGACGAAACACATTGTTAGAAGTGCTTCTACTCTGTTTCCTTGCGTTTGGTATAAACTACGAGATCTGCTTTTCCTTCTTTTCGCAGAGATAGTTTGGCTTACACCAAAATTAATAATATCGTTTATCAATTTAAATGCCAGTGCGATGCGGGTTATATCGGGTGAACATCGTCGCATTTGCTAACTCATTTAAACCAGCAAATTCCTTCAATAATCAGACAAGGAAGGGTAGGATCAGGTAGTCTCTCTCCTTCCGTAGCCTTAGACTATGCTATTGACCAGCATTTGATTGACAATCTATGCTGTGCTGATAAATATAAACTAGAGTAGTTCGAGGTGGTATACAGAGCAGACTCCAAAAACCATTTAAAGATTTTATAGTCTGTCCCGATTGCGGTTCGAAAACCTTCTTTATGCCGGCAAAAGGAGACAAAAAAAAGTATTTCTCTTTGCGGAAATTTGACCCTTTTCTCACTCGTATTTTTTCTTCCTCGTTGTGCCAAGTTTTGGCCGCTTTTATACGCCATATTTACAGATTAAATCTTTCTTTTAATCGTTTTTTCCCCTTAACTTTGACACATCCAAATTCCCCCAATAGTTCTCTTTAATTTCGCCAATATATTTTGTATGCTATCGATTTTTTCCTGACGAGATGATAGCCGAAAGAGCTCTCGAGAAATTTCTACACATTCTATTTCTATATATATATATATATATATATATATATATATATATATATATATATATGTATATGTATATATATATATATTTATTTATTTATAGAGAGAGGGAGAGAAAGAGAGACAGACAAATAGACAGACGGATAGACAGACGGAGAGAGACTAATACGCATTTTATTTTCTTGTTGAGACTAAGCAACATATATTATGATGACTGAATTCCATCCTTTGATCACATCAAATCAAAACACGCATGCACTCATACACGCGCGTGCACACACACACACACACACACACATATATATATATATATATGAATATATATATATATATATACATATGGTTTAGTTTATATATATATATATGTGTGTGTGTAGAGGGGTGTTATTTATACACATCAATGGAATGGTTCGGGCAATGTTATAAATGCGACAGACGACCCGCTCTTCCCTGCTGAAAGAACGAATGTAGTCCCTTGTATGAATCTATTGCAATTTTTTGACTCATTGTGTCGATTTCCTCAGGAAGAGATTGTACTAATGAGTTAATTTTTAGATATAAATAAGAAATCTAAAAGAAAATATGTTATACAACTGAATAATAGAAATAGTTTTGTTATTAAACAAGTCTTCATCATACGAATCATTTTTGCATATGATTTGTAAGTTTTATATTTTACCACGTGTAATTGATAAGCATATTATCTGTACTATTCAAGCTACGGTTGTTAATTTTGTGTAATATTTTCTGTCGATAAGTTTTAAGTGACTATAATTTTAAACGCTAAGAGTTGATTGTCACTACGAATGATCCTAGGAAATACAATTCCGATTTGACATAAGATTTGTACAAAGACATGATTGACAGGAAAATACAGCTACTCCAGTTGATTACTAAAGTGTTCCAATCTATAATCATAACGGATTCCCGAGTTCAATATAAATATTTCTAGGATCGAAATCGCGTAACAAGATGGTCGTTACATGTAATGAAGTCTTATAAGACTAGCACCTAATATGAGAAAATACCCACACTTATTCTAATTATTAATCTTAAACTAAAAAAATTCTGAAAGAATATAGTTTCGCATAAATATGAACTAACATTAGATTGATTGCATAGATTTATTTGTTATTGAGTATTTTTATACACGTAGTTACATATATCAGCTTTTTACTAAACGGTATAAGCAATATATGTATATATATATATATATATATATATATATATATATATATATATATATATATATATCAGGCTTCTTCAATCTTGTACAGACTATGGATACCCACGAAGGCTTGCTTGCGAGTGAAATTTTTGTGACAAGAGGTGCACAACTCCAACCACACTTCTTCTAAGACGACATTGTTAAATACCAGTAGCAAGTGAAGTACAGGACGACTGGAAACAAATTCCAAGATAAACGGAGAACACACACAGCGCCTAGAATTTCCAAATAGTAACCCATCTGATACTAACCCGGTTAAGCGTTGCTTAAATCCGGTTATCTGACGAGAACCGTTGTGTCAACGCGATTATATATATATATATATATATATATATATATATATATATATAGATATAGATAGATATAGATATAGATATATGTATATATTATAGGTTTAGTTTTGCTCATATATTAACATGCATACGTATATATATATGCATGTATGCGTATATAAATGCGTATATAAATATGTGTGCGTGTGCGCGTGCGTGTATGTGCAGGCGAGGTGCTGATTTTTCCATAAACGTAAGTTTAAAATATTAGATTATTCGTAGTCACAGCGAGCCAGAATCGTTTTAAGAGACGTCGTCAAAATCATGAGTTACGACTAAGCTCCGCAGTAGCAGCAGGAGCAACACACCTTACGCGCAATACTTATACAGTTATAAGAAAGAAAACGAAAGAATAATGATGATAGAAATAACGGCGCCAACAAGTTCGTGTGTTAACAGTGGATGTCATTATGAAGTGAATTTTGCGTGGAGTTAATTGTAGTTACTGTTGCATTAATACTTGTGGTAGCAATAGTGTGAACCATGTGTATGCCGAGTTAATGAGAAGATATATTATGTAATAGGAGCACTAGTTCTTCTCATAGTAGTTTGACATGTAGTTATTGTGAGCGCAAGTTTTATACTTGGTTCTTTTTATTGTAATAATCCACCGTGAAGATGTTCGAAAACACTAAGATGCTTGTTCAATAACGCCTTATATGATGTATGTAAGTAGTGTTAGACGGTATATCAACTGTATATATCATGTGATGCCGAAATACAATACCTATTATAAACGGTATTATTAAGCGTTTCGATCTTCTTGTTCTGGTAAATCAATAGATCTAAAGCAATACAAAAACAAAAGTACCTATTACACACAGTTGATTCATTGTTGCGTTTCTCTGTGTATGGCATATCAACCATTATTATGAATAAATGAAGAAACACAATATTTGGTAGAATGTGTTGACTGATTGGGGTTTTAGCGGCATATCAACCCACATTGCAATTATGTTTGTTGTTCCTTTGTTATTTATTTTTTCTAAAATCCGATTGCTGCATCGGAAAGGCCAGTTAAAAATACATAATATACTTTGTTATTTTCTTTAATTTAATCCCTTTTTTAGAATTTATTAGACAAAATTTAACTTTTATTTTACCGTGCCAATAAATATGATCATCACTGTATCTATTTGAAGCGAGTATAAATTAGTTTAGTAATTCTTTAATGGCTTGTCAATCTTTTTTGGTATATTAAATAAGATTATATATTGTAACTATTATATTAATGCATTTAGTTTGGCGTTTGGTTGGCTGATTTGATAATGAAACATTTTAATTGTTATAAAGGTTTCATTTTTCGACACAATTTATCTACCAACCTATTATGTTAGAAACACAGTTTATATCAGAAACTTTCTATTGTAAAAGTTGCAAAATAAGTGGTTCATTAAACGGAAGTGACTGTTTTGCATTTACATATCCGAAATTTATGAGATGATAATAGATTAAATTTTTCAAACTACCTTTAAATTGGATTAGAGCGCATCCTCTTCGATTCAAGGTTTCATTGAATTATACTTAATTGCAAGCGCCCATTCACAACCAACCATATATTTATCTATCTATATATCTATCTATCTATCTATATATATATATATATATATATATATATATATATATATATAACAAAAATAATTATTGTAAAAATTATATCAGCTTCTTTAAGAACTCGATTCTCATAGCATGTAACTTAAAATTAATGTCGTTCACATAAACTCACGTGCGCAGATTCGTTTGATATAGTCATAAGATCACTCTCACTGTCTTGACATTTACGATTTAGATAAATGCAAAAGACAACTGTATTCCTGACAGTTAACGTAATCTATACAGTTTATTTCTTGCTAATAGAGTCAAAGATGGTTTTGTGGAATCCGAATCTTCAGACTGGCTGCAATCCTTACTCCGTGCACTGATGATTCTCGAAAAAATGATAGGAAATATATTATATATTTAGGTATTAAACAATAATTATAGTAATTATATATATATATATATATATATATATATATATATATATATATATATATATATATATATATATATAATAAAAAATTTAAATAACGGTTAGCTAACCAGGTTTCGTTCCTCACTTATCAAAGTGAAATCGAGGAAAATACGATTAAAACAAACTAAGAAAAAGTCATGAATATAGCAGGGGTAGGAAAAAACAGAAATAAACGGGGGAAAAATTACACAGAGACTAAATTAAGTCCTAGATGATTTTCTTTTTGTTTGCAAAGAGAATGTCTAAAAGACTTAATAAAATAGTCTCTAAAATTTTCAAATGCTAGGGAGAGTACGACTTACTAAGGATTGTAAACATTTCAGCACTGAAATTCGTGGCACATGCATGGTTATTTATAAGATGGTCGCAAATCGCAGAACATCCGAAGGTGAAAAATTTGTATAACGAATCTTTGAAGGCACATGCTGTTTCAAACGAAAATCTAATCTTTACGATGTTCGCCCAACATATTGCGCACTGCAACCACATTTAAATGAATAAATAATAGAATTATTATGGAAGAACATCTTTGCGAATAGACGGCAACATAGACCTAGTTGAAAAAAACAATACACGGGTTCGATGGAAAATAACACCGTTGCACAGACAAAGAAATTCGCTTAGCAAATCGGTCACTGATGTTACCTAGCCAAAGTAGACGTAGGTACACAGAACATCTATTTGCTATAATTTCTTTGGGTTTATGAAAATTGGAAACTTTCTTAATGATAGTAGTTTCAACAATATCAAAGGGGTAACCATTATTACAAAGGGGCTTAGTGATAAATTTGAGTTTGTCATAGAAATTAACTTCAGAACAAATCATCAATACCCTATGTGCTAAAGTTTTGATTAAATTATATTTTTGGTTTATAGGGCAAAAAGAGTCCCAAGGCGTATCGAGACACGTAAAAGTTGGTTTACGATAAACAGAAGTAAGAAAACAGGAGAATGTCTTGGACACAAAATCATCCGAAAACGGAAGAGTACAATTCGTTTCCTTGTCCACCGTAAACTTAAGGGCTGGATGAACGTTATTAAGGGACGCTAAAAAGCATCCGCATTCGTCTCGTTGTCAAATAAGCAGAAAGTGTCGTCAACGTAACGAAAATAAATGTCTGGTTTATGCAAACCAGACAATAGACCCTCTTCATGAAAATCCACAAAGATATTAGCCAACGCTGGTCCCAATGGGGAATCCATGCCCACACCATCCGTCTATCTGTACATAATATCGTTGAAACTGAATTCTACCGATATGGTGGCGAATTTCATCAATTCTACAAAAATAGTTTCTTGTATTGGGGGAGTCGGAAGTTTACTCCGATATAAAGCGTCAGCACAAATATTAATAGTCTCTAACAATGGGATGCAAGTAAAAAGACTGGAAATATCGAAGGAACACATAAATTTGTCTGAAACGAGACGAATAGCTTCATTCGTGAACACTCCAACACCAAATCCAGGAAGGACATAGACACAAGTAGAAACATTTCAGATCGTGATATTTAGAAAATTCGTAGGGAAGTCAACTGAAACTCAAACAACGCTAATGCTTCCATTTTTGCAAGAACTGAAATAGCTCCAAGATTCAGGCAGACCCGATGCAATGTATTCAATTAGATGGCTAGGATCATCAAATCTCTTCTAAGGCCTCCATGGAGCGAACTACATAGCGGCAAACGAATGGCTTGGGGATAGAATTACATAAAAATGGATTTCCAATATGTCCTATCTACGAATGAGGCTAGTGCTTCTCTTAACGGTCCAGATAGATGGGCCAAAATTTGGAATGATACGAAACTCCTTACAGAGTTAATTGCCAACAAGGGGGTGGGGGTCACCATGTTTTGGGCGAGAATCATATCGAATATGTTGATTGGACCATTCCTGTTGCCAGAGGGTGTAAACCTTACCAGTAATTCGTACACGGCCTTTTTGGATAATCATTTGTCGCCATGGCTAGATTACTTACAATTCTCACGTCGCTTTAACATGATTTTTACGCATGACAATGCATCTCCCATTTTACTAAAGCGAGTGCAGCTTTCCTTGAATATATGGGCTTCGTTGGAGAACCCCTCATGACTTAACCACAGTTTTCTGCAGACCTCAATCCCATTGAACATCTTTGGTCAATATTTAAAATATGGGTTATAAGGGTGGAGAGCAATTTACTTAAAAAGATGTCCAGTAGGGGAAAACAGTTCACGTCACTTAAGCAATGACTCCTACTCCGATCAAATATTGACTTCTTTGATGGAAACAAGGTTGTTTAAAGTAATTTAAAAAAATAGTGAATATGTCGATAAATAAATCATTTATTTAGCGCTTAGCACCTAGGGTCTGCTTTTGTTTATTATTCTTTGAGAGAAAATATAATAAAAGAATGAAATTTTCATTATTAAACATTGTATTTTTGCAACAAAACAATATTTTAAGACATATAAAATTAAGCGAGGGAGAGTGGAAATTCTTAATAAAAAAGAATGTTATAACTAAGTGAATACCGCATGTATGTAAATAAATTGTTGGTAATACCTAACCTGAAAACAGCCTTTTAGTGATACAATTTTATTTTTTTGTGACGTATATTTAGTTAAATATTGATATTTTATTAATCTATATATCTATAAAATTGAAAGCGTCTGTCTGTCTATGTGTCTGTGTGTCGGTCTGTGTACATTTCCCTACGCTATAACTCTGTCAATTATCAGTCTACAGACTCGAAATTTTATATATAATCCCTTTTCGGTCAGAAATTAGTCTGTTAAAGCATCATAGTTTAACGATTTGACCTTTGATAACTATACCAAACTCCTCCGCCAAAACAATTGAATTTTTATATATATGTTCCGTGGACATGGATCTAATTTAAAAACTTTATTTGAGCCAAAAACAATAAATGTTAAGGGGCCGTAATAGGGGTCAAATTAAAAAAAAAATTGACCCCCCTGCGGTATCTACTAAATTACTCAGACAATTTCTGGTCTAAACATTTGAAACTTGATATAAAGGGTATTCAGAGATAGGGCAAGCTTTTTAATCGGTTTTGGTCGAAAATTTGAGCTAGCAATATATAAATGTATGTATGTATGCTTTCATGTCTGCCTAAAACTTTCGACAGAGGCGACGGATTTTCACAAGATCAGTATCGTTTTGAAGCTCGACCCTTCCGACGAGAAATACCGAAAACTGACTAAAAACATTAATATATTCACCCTCAACTGACCACTTTTCACCAGGGAGGGGTAACTTTTTTCGCCGGTATTTTCAAAAGTCATCCTTTCTTTTCGATTGTCTAACCTTAATTTAAACCTACGTCATTTCCAGTTTGGCGGTAGTCGTAACAGCAAAGACGTCACGTTTTTTCCTGTTCTTTTCCTCCTTCACGGTAAGGGTTCGAGCCTGCCTTCCCACTACTACTTTTTTTTTGCTCAACACACACCTCCAAACACCCGGGCAATGCCGGGCTGAAATGTTCGTCTATAATAAAGCCATTGATACACTTATATATATATATATATATATATATATATATATATATATATATATATATTATTATATTATATTACATATATTACATATATTATATATATATATTATACATATTATTATATTATATTACATATATTACATATTATATATATATATATATATTAAAAAGGGTGCATATGTACGGTAATGAATTTTTATATAATTCTCTTCCTTATCTATCATACATAAAAGTTAGTAGAGACCGCAGACGTAAACTATTTTTATAACTTTGCCCAAATGTTTAACCCCTTAGCATTTATTGTTTTAGACTCAAATTAAATTAACATGTTTGACCCATGTCTAATTAACCTATATCTAAAATGTCAAGTGTTTAGATTGGCGGAAGATTTATGTAGAATCTGCGAAGCTCAACATTTTAAACATTAATCTCTTGGCAGCCAAATTTTCGTCCCAAAACTGATTAAAAAGCTTGCCGCATAGCTGAATACCTTTTATGTCAAATTTCACATTTTTAGGCCAGAAATTGGCTGAGTAGATTGCTAGATACCGCAAATGTCAAATCTATTGAACTTTGACTCATTGGCAGACAAATCCTCGGCCAAAAACCGATTAAGAAATAGCATAATGTCTGAATACACTTTAAGTAAATTGTCAAATGTTTCGACACGTTGAACTTTGACCACTTGGCAGCTAAATATCTGGCCGAAACCCAATAAAAAAGATTTTCTCAAATTTGACTACCCCCTATGTCAGATCTTGAGTCTGTAGACTGAAACTTGACAGAGTAGTTTGGTAGGGAAATGAACAGACAGAGATGTACACAGACATTTTCACTTTTATAGATATGCCAGCAGTTCAGCCCGGCCTTGTTCGGCCCTATGTACTGTTCAGACATTTATGTGCATATTTATATATTAAAAAGTGTGCATATGTATAAATTAAAAAGTGTGCGTATGTATAAATTAAAAAGTGTGCATATGTATATATTAAAAAGTGTGAATATGTATATATAAAAAAGTGTGCATATGTATACTTTAAAAAGTGTGAATATGTATATATTAAAAAGTGTGCATATGTATATATTAAAAAGTGCGCATATGTATATATTAAAAAGTGTGCATATGTATAAATTAAAAAGTGTGCATATATATATATTAAAAAGTTTGAATATGTATATATTAAAAAGTGTGCACATGTATATATTAAAAAGTGTGCATATGTCTATATTAAAAAGTGTGCATATGCATATATTAAAAAGTGTGAATATGTATATATTAAAAAGTGTGAATATGTATATATCAAAAAGTGTGCATATGTATAAATTAAAAAGTGTGAATATGTATATATTAAAAAGTGTGCATATGTATATATTAAAAAGTGTGCATATGTATAAATTAAAAAGTGTGCATATGTATAAATTAAAAAGTGTGAATATGTATATATTAAAATGTGTACATATGTATATATTAAAAAGTGTGAATATGTATATATTAAAAAGGGTGCATATGTATATATTAAAAAGTGTACATATGTATATATTAAAAAGTGTGCATATGTATATATTTAAAAGTGTGCATATGTATATATTAAAAAATGTGCATATGTATATATTAAAAAGTGTACATATGTATATATTAAAAAAGTGTGCATATGTATATATTTAAAAGTGTGCATATGTATATATTAAAAAATGTGCATATGTATATATTAAAAAGTGTGCATATGCATATATTAAAAAGTTTGCATATGTATATATTTAAAAGTGTGCATATGTATATATTAAAAAGTGTGAATATGTATATATTTACAAGTGCGCATATGTATAAATTAAAAAGTGTGAATATGTATATATTAAAAAGTGTGAATAGGTATATATTAAAAAGTGTGCATATGTATATATTAAAAAGTGTGAATATGTATATATTAAAAAGTGTGAATATGTATATATTAAAAAGTGTGAGTATGTATGTATTAAAAAGTGTGAATATATATATATTAAAAAGTGTGAATATGTATATATTAAAAAGTGTGAATATGTATATATTAAAAAGTGTGCATATGTATATATTAAAAAGTGTGAACAAGTATATATTTAAAAGTGTGCATATGTATATATTTAAAAGTGTGAATATGTATATATTAAAAAGTGTGAATATGTATATATTAAAAAGTGTGAATATGTATCTATTAAAAAGTGTGAATATGTATATATTGTAAAAGTGTGCATATGTATATATTTAAAAGTGTGCATATGTATATATTAAAAAGTGTGCATATGTATATATTAAAAAGTGTGAATATGTATATATTAAAAAGTGTGCATATGTATATATTAAAAAGTGTGAATATGTATATATTAAAATGTGTACATATGTATATATTAAAAAGTGTGAATATGTATATATTAAAAAGTGTGCATATGTATATATTTAAAAGTGTGAATATGTATATATTAAAAAGTGTGAATATGTATATATTTAATAGTGTGCATATGTATATATTAAAAAGTGTGCATATGTATATATTACAAAGTGTGTATATGTATATATTAAAAAGTGTGCATATGCATATATTAAAAAGTGTGAATATGTATATATTAAAAAGTGTGCATATGTATATATTAAAAAGTTTGCATATGTATACATTAAAAAGTGTGCATATGTATATATTAAAAAGTGTGCATATGTATATATTAAAAAGTGTGCATATGTATATATTACAAAGTACGAATATGTATATATAAAAAGTGTACATATGTATATATTAAAAAGTGTGCATATGTATATATAAAAAAGTGTGCATATGTATATATTACAAAGTACGAATATGTATATATAAAAAGTGTGCATATGTATATATTAAAAAGTGTGCATATGTATATATTAAAAAGTGTGAATATTTATATATTTAAAAGTATGCATATGTATATATTAAAAAGTGTGCATATGTATATATTAAAAAGTGTGAATATGTATATATTTAAAAGTGTGCAAATGTATATATTCAAAAGTGTGCATATGTATATATTAAAAAGTGTGCATATGTATATATTAAAAAGTGTGAATATGTATATATTAAAAAGTGTGCATATGTATATATTACAAAGTGTGCATATGTATATATTACAAAGTGTGCATATGTATATATTAAAAAGTGTGCATAGGTCTGTAATGCCTTTATATATAACAGGCTTCCTTAACTACCATGGAGAAATGTCGGTAGAGACAGCAGAGGTAACATTTTTTTTTAAATTTAACCCCAATTTTGACCTGTTAACATTTATTGTTTTGGGCTTAAATTAAGTTAAAATATTTGCCTCATATCCAAATGACTTACATCTGCAACTTCAAGTGTTTAGCCTCAACATTGGCGGAGGAGTTCGGTAGAATCTGCAAAGGTCTACTCTAAAAACATTGACCTCTTGGCAGCGAAACATTCGCCCTAAAACTGATATAAAAGCATGCTGCATGTCTGAATACCCTAAATGTATAATTTAAAATTTTTAGATCAGAAATTGGATTAATCGTTTACTAGATACCGCAAATGTAAAATCTTGTGAACTTTGACCCCATTGGCAGCAAAATTTTCGGCAAAAATATAAAAAAGCTTGCCTTATGTCTGAATACACTTTGTATATAATTTCAAATATTTAGACCAAAATTGGCTAAATAATTTAGTAGAGACCGCAGAGGTTAATTTTTTTTTAGCTTTAACCATAATTTGACCCCTTAGCAAGTATTGTTTTGGGCTCAAATTATTATAAAGTTTAACCCATCTCTAAAGAACCTATATCTAAAATTTCAAATTGGTAGAGTTCCCAAAGGTCAAATCGTTGAACTTTGATCACTTATCAGCCAAATTTTGGCCGAAAACCGATAAAAAAATATTTTCCCAAATCTCAATACCCTTTATGTCAGATTTCGAGTCTGTAGACCATAGATTGACAGAGTTGTCGTGTAGGGAAATGTACACAGACAGACAGATAGACACACACACACAAATATTTATCATCGATTCTGTTCAGTTTCGAAAAAAATCGACGCAACCTTGTAAAGGTAACTGCGTTTTCAATTATGAGGCAAAGGTTCGCAATCCAACAGCACATATCCTGAATCAGTTCAGAGACAAGGTAAAGCTCAGAACGACAGGAAAGAGTGTCGAAATAAACGGAGAGTACATAGACCATTTGGAATCTTTCAACGGCAACTTATTGATGACCAGGCTCAATGTTCCTGACCTTAACGGAAACTGGTGTCTTAATATGATTATGCTGTATTATAAATTCATATATATATACACACACGTATACATATCTATATATATATATATATATATATATATATATATATATATATATATATATATATATATTTACTGTAATAATTATAAATACCTGCAGACACTAGTGTTTAATTCTTTCGGAAATTATCAGTGCAGGGTGTCACGGAACATTAACGTATGAATTTTGTTAATCTAATTTCATCTTTTAATAGATTATAATGAATTAAAGAACGGTGTTTTTATGTGTCTTATTCTCTTGTTTATATTATTTTTGATTTAACGAGTAATTTACGTGTTTTAATAAAAACGTGATAATTTACAAAAACATTTCCTAAAATATTGTCTTTATAAATTTTAACAGGACGTCATTAAAATGAACACGAGTTTGCAATTGCAATAGGTTTCTACTATATGTAGTTAATGTAAACACATTTAAAATAATATTTACGGCAAATTAATTTGTATTTCCTTACATTTAATAAAGTATTTAAGCAGTATAAAAACAATGAAGGCACTTTATAAGTCGTAATGATATTTTAACAGCTAATTATCTATTTAGGAAACATCGTAAATTATACTTTAGGCGTTTTATTGTAAGTCATAACATGAGAAATCCATCACTTCTCTCTTTTACGCCATTTATCTCTTGACGCTTAGAATTTATTAGAGTTTGGATGTGTCCATTATTGCATTTTAATTTATTTTATCTTGTTTCCCATCTAAATCAATTACTTAAATATGTCGCAAATTGTTTCCACTCAGAGGTCGTTTTAGTGGTTGCTGTCTGCACATGAGAGCCTATTCACTCTTCGAGTAAGATTTACGACAACGTTTATCGATCAGACCATCCATTTCATACGTCCGCGATTCCCAGGCGAGTATTAATGAAACCTGAAACTTTCACGCAAGATTTGACCTCGTTGGTTTCCTGCTGCGCATGCGTGGCGAAATTGAAATGGATGGACGTGACAATCTAGATAATACAAATGATGACCGGAGATGAATTGCTTAACCATGACTTTATGAACAAAAATTAGGAATTTATGAATAGGATAAATGAAAGAATTATAAAGATTTCAAGGGTAAGATCGTAAAACGTGTTAGAGAACAGACAATATATACAAACTTTAGAAATTAGAAGTATAAAGGAGATAAGTCAATCAAAACTACAATATAAAAATGTTAGAACATAGAAGTTAAAAAATCAATTAAAAATGAAATACCTACGACAAAAAAATAGGTCAATGATTTCTGTATGCGACACTTGCACATAATGTAAAATTTATTCTCAAAATTTTTTTGACATAATACTTACTGTTAATTCTATTACATGTCCGGAAAATACTCCGGAAATGTATGCATCTACAGTGGGATTAAGACATATTATAAATTAATTCAGTTATAATAAAAGTAATGCTCGAAACTTCGACTAGGATGAGTGGAAATTAGTAAAGTGATCTCAGCCCTTGCAACAAAGAAACAAACATAGTGAAAAACAAACAAACACACAAACAAAACATCCTTCTTGGTGTTTAGGGTAACAATCCAAATTTTATAAAATTATATATTCAGAATATTCTAGGAAACAACACTGAAATTAATATAAATTAAAGCCTGTAGAATTCGTTTAGTTCAACAAGTTTACTCTTACCCTTAATTTAAGGACAAAACAAGCGGTATTGCCTCTCAAATCTAAATTGGTTATACAATTTACAGATATAAGATCCTGAAAGTTTAAGTCAAACATACATATAAAATACATTTCTAAGAAAAATAATATTAATTACTTTTCAATAGAATAAGTTTTTTTTCTGTTCTAATTCGTAGCTTCTGTTTGCTATATTGTGAAAACAGTATGATTGAGTTTTCACTATGCGCATGATTAAACATATTTCCACTTTGAACACTGTTGACAAGCAATTCAACCTACCTACAAAAAATAAATGTCAGTAGAAATTTTAAAGGATTTTTGAAGGTGAAAAGATACTGAATGTTCACCGAAATATTTTATAGCTGCAAAAAATTGCAAAAAATGATGATGGATGATCCCTTTAATGTCCGACCATAAGGGCAAATGTTATATAGCTCACTACATAATTCAGGTGATTAATTTTGCAACGATCCCTCATTTTTTAAATACTGCAAAGTAGTTGCTGAGATTTGGAATTTATGTATCTATCTCTCTCTCTCTCTCTCTCTCTCTCTCTCTATATATATATATATATATATATATATATATATATATATATATATATACAGAGTGTCCATAAAGTCCGTGTGCACTTTACAAAAATGTACAACTTTTTTTGTACTTGCAATAGAAATAATGATGCTGCTAAGACTTTATTGAACTTGCAGTAAAAGATTCTTCTATGGAAGAGAACACTTTCGTCACTGACACATAGCCTTTCAGACCGTGGTTTATCATGGACAGAGCCCGTCTCTTTAAATTTTTTCATCCATTTAACAATGGTGTTCCTATGAGGCGCTTTTTTATTGTATTCAATTCTAAACGTTCTTTGTTCAGTAATAGTAGATTTCAATTCAGCCAACCAAACGACACAGGTTACTTTTTCCTCAATTGAAGCCAGTAGATCAAATTGATTCTGAAAAACAAAAGAAAATATTGTTTTACTTATTTTTTACTCATCTAAAAAATTTTACGACTTTTGTGGTGAATAATTACAAATAACTATACTAAAAACTAGATACATGAAACTTTATAACATTTTTAACAGATAATTTCTATCGCAAATATAAATAAAATAAAGAAAGTTATAAATTTTTTAAGTGCACACGAATTTTATGGACACCCTATATATATATATATATATATATATATATATATATATATATATATATATATATATATATATATATATATATACGACAATTTGTCTGTGTCTGTGCGACTGCGTTCCGTATTAACTCCAGATGAGACCGTTGCAGAAGCGACAGGAATTCTGAAATATTTGAACGATGAAAATTTCATATTTTGGTTTGAGCTATTTCATAAAATTATGTCTCATGTTGAAATTATTTCTCGGTAAATTAGCATATATAAAGTCAATGAATACATAACAAATTTCAAAACTGCTATTTTAGAGATAATAAACACCAAATACTGTGAAAATTCTTCACAAACACTCAAGGGCGAAGCTAAAGAACTGTGTGACTATATATCTGTTGATATAACGGACATATATTCTTCAACTAAACATTTAATACTTGCTGAATTGTTTAACAAGATAAGCTTTGCTAGTTTTAAGAAAAAAAACTACCTACAGAAGAGATATCCTTGACAACTGAAGCATATTCTATGATTGACAAAGAAAAGTTTGAAACTGAGCTAGAAATATTTTATAGTAGGTCAGATATCCATGAGTATTGCAAAGTAATTGATCTCCTGAAATTTATTTTGGAAAACAATTTAAACGATGTTCTTAGTGAAATCACAAAACCCATAAAAATTATCTTGACAATTCCCATGACTACATAAGAGATAGAGCGTTGTTTTTCAACTCTAAAAAGAATAAAAACTTTTCTAAGGAACACCATGAGTTGCGAAAGACTAAATGAAGTTGCAGTGCTTTCAATTGATAAAAAAGTTCTTCAGCAGTCATTCAGAAGTTAAGGAGAAAATTACCAATCTTTTCTCACAAATTAAAACAAGAAGAATGGAGTTTACTTTCAAATGAATGTAATAAGTAAAATATTTACATCTATTTAGGATTCCTTTAAGTTATTGTATTTTTATACGTGTGCATACGTATAAATTATGTATAATTTTATGTGTGTTTTATTTTTACACAATATTAAAAAAATAGGTGTTTTCTTTATAACAGCACCCCCACTAATCTTAGGCACGAGCCGCCACTGTTGCCATGTAATGTTGATATTCTTTATTGCGGAATTGGATTAAATTCAAACGACCATAGTCGAAGCTAAATAGCATCTAGATCAAGAAATAATAAACCCTGATAAAATCGACTCTATGTTTCGTTCCATTCCTATCGGAATCATTTGCGTCTCTGGTAATAACTAATGATGTTTTCTGGAAACTGATGCACGACAATTATTGGAAAGGTTTTAGTAGGTTTTGACACATCATTAATGCAACAATTGATATCTTACTGGCAACGAAGGTTGACCTTCTCTCAGATTGGATATCAGTAAGCTTTTTCCCTCGTTGTCACGCCGTTATAGTTGAAGTCTAGTTAGTATTCCAATTCTTTTGAACCTTTCGCGACTATATTGAATGGAATTAGCTGAGGCTGATTATTATTATTATTATTATTATTATATTACTACTACTACTACTACTACTACTACTACTACTACTATTGTATATCTTATTTATATTCGTTTCGGAGGTTTATGAACACTCGTATTTACATTAAATTGGAAAATAAAGAAAGTGACTCTTTCTGGAAATGCTCGATTACATCCGTCCGATGATATTTGGGATGAATGATTGTCACTCTAATGTATTATTTCTAATTTCGTAGCTTTTGCATGTGTTCAGCGACCAGGTTCCGGATAAAAGCTTTTAAATAGGGTGAGCTTTTAACTCAGTGTTTATCAATTAGAATTTATTGTTTTAATTTCATTGATGACTGCGTTTGTGAAGCAGTACAGATACATTTATCTTATTTACATAATGCATGAGTATATATAAAAGCCAAGAGTTATCAGGGAATACCGATATTCAATGTAGCATGTTACCACTGTATTGAAAAAAAAACTACGCACATGTAGACATTTTATAAATCAGAAGAAAACACCCACGTTTGTAAAATTAGTTGAAATGTTTTATCGCGATATAATGTTATTCGCTCTCTCCGCAATAAAATCTTGATTGCTAGTGGGTAAAAATAATTTTGTGACGTAAAAGAAGTTTTAATATTACAATTACACGCAGTTGCTGTTGTAAAATTAGACAGACCATATAGTGTGTAAGGCATGGAAAATCATAGTAGCTAACATACTTGCTCTCACTTGTCTATAGCACAGAGACAAATCCTAGTTAGAGAATTCGAGCTCCATTTATTTAATTCACATGTTAGCTAATGTAAAGATTAACTTGCATTTTCGTTAGATAATATGTCATTATAAGCGAAAACTAGTAAGCAACATAAGACATAAACATAAACACATAAAACAAAACACCTTAAATCTGATTGCAATCTTTATAGAATATATAAAAATCGTTTGAATAACTTAGAATCTGTTCGTGAATATAGGTTCGAAAATGTGATATACTATTGACACACCTAGAGATAAACAATCTTTATTGCAAACTCCGAACAAGTAAAAATGTTAAAAAATTCACTGTTATTTCTACGCGTTCTATAATTGGACAGCTTAACTGTGACATGCATAAAAATATAAAGTAAGGATAGCAAATATATGGAATCTGTGAAACTAACAAACATACATGGGCCTCATAATTGGCAGAATATCCGTCTATAATAGATATGGAGAACCCAGTTTTCATGTTGCGCGTATTTTTTCGTTTTTTTGTAACTTATAAAATAATATAGTCTAAATACGGGGAACTATATAAGCAAGAAAATAGACAACACAGAACACATAGAAAATATGTAAACAATTTATTAAGAATAGACTTCTTGTAGAAAAGGTATATACACACAATCAGGTTTCATCATACATTGATAATCTCTAAACAATTTAATCGAAGCCCCAAAATCCTTGTATAGAATGTGTAACAACAACCAAATACAAATATTTCCCTTCTTCCGATGCACACATAGAATTCTTATATAATATGATAAATAATATATCTTTGAAAACTGCGCTTTTTAAAAATACCTGGGGGGTTTTCTGCATTTCATCAGGATTTTAAAAACTCTACACCAGGTCAATAATCGAGGTCCTAATCTTCAAATTATAATAGTAAAATAGTTTGGATATCGGTTCGCAGCTGTCTGATACACAGTGGATTAATTTACGTCACTTTAATGTATATGGACCCCAGTGGCTACTATTATCTCGTAGGGACATTTTGTAACGTTTGTAGGTATATGTGTCTTAATAATGGCATGTTGAATACTGAATTTAATAGTTGTAGCATATACGTAATCAATATACTTTATTAAACTGTCTTTAAAAAAAATAGCAGCAGACGATTATTAATAAAGGTTTCATATAATTTTCAATCTTATGTTTTTTTTTAATTCGTCGATAAAAAACATTCACATTAAAACTCATATGTAGATAAGTACACATAATTAACTATAGATATGCATAGATACTCTTTAATAAACACTTTGCAAAGCAAGATTCTAGTTCGCTAAGTTGATTTTTATTACTTGGTCACAGGCTTACATTCGCAAATTTCAGATTAAATCACGTGTTAAAAGAAAGATTAAGCCAGGATTGTAGAGGAGGATATATCAGGAAAGATGATTTCAATTAAATAATTATTTTAAAGAGTGGATGAGATTTTTTTAGGTTATTAGATGTATAATAATTTAGGTTGCAGTTTTAGATCACATGGTTAAGAAAAGCATGAGAGATGGAGATATGCATGTATAATCAAACCGTGTCTAAAGATGAATTATCAAGCCTGTCCGCTGCATAGCATCATGTAAACCAAGGTTTAACAGAACATGAATGGTTATATTATGTGTTTCTTTATTTGCGTTTATTTACACACTTTTTTTCTGTTTATCATGTATAATCAACCTTCCGAAATAACAACTGGTTTAAAAGAGTAACACTCTTTTCATTAGCTACATTTTGCGAGTATTTATCAGAAATGTTCATCAAATGTAACCGTATAGCATGATATGGTGAGTAACAAAACACAAAAAAGAAATATAGATTTAAATTTACATGGAATGTCGAACAAACACGTCGTATTTAAATTAGAACAAACATGACGTTGGCAAATTACTAACCTTAAATTAGATATGAGTCACTGCTTCTGTATTTCTTCCGGAATGCTCTGATGATAATCTATTCGATTTAGAAAGTCAATAGCTATAACTAAATAGCATAATCAAGAGTAAACTTAGAAACTGAATTGGCTATTTGATTATATATTCACCAGCTTAAGAGCATTTCTATTACTTCTATCACATTTTCTACTTTTTCAAATAAGCTGCAAGAATATATTTAAATTAAATAATAATGAAAAAATACGCCGGATGAAAAGACGTAATATTTGAACTGGTTGTTTGCTGCCTCGTATTTTCCAGGAAAACGAATAAACACAAATTAATTGAAATGTATAACATATATGCTGAAGCTGTCTTATGTTTAAATCACTTTTTGCAGTCTCCCTCCTTACGTATTGATCTTTATTAATACATGCTTAATAACGTTAGTGTTTAAACATATTGCCACATCTAGCACAACTTTCTGCTACCTCCACCGTTCTATCCTCACAATCTTTGACTGGTAGAATATGAAAGGAAGAAGATTGATTTGTAGTCGTGTAATGGCAATCACTTTATTAGTTCACAGTTAACAGTTATTTAAATGAAACTGCTCTCGCTTGTTCACAAAAGTTTGACAACGTTTTTATTTTATGTATTGATAAAACATCGCTTACTCATTATCAAAATTATATTCAGTTAAAATTGATCAAAAACAAACTTTCGATGATAAAACGGGCTGTTTTCAAATATTTTAATGAAACAAAATGGGTTTTTTCATGCAATATATGACAATGTTTACGGATAGATTTCTTAATCTAAAAAATTTTTTAGACAATATATTTTTTATAAAAGTTCCTATTTTCGAATGCAAGTAGTGTAGCTCTCCCATCTTATATTGGGGCATTTTTACTTCTATATATATGTGGAAATTATATTTAGTCTATCTTCACAGAAAAAGTAGGAAGACTTCGTATAAAGAGCGGTAAGAGGCTGCTATTGTATTAAGATAGAACTTAGGTTTTTTTTACATAGGCATCACCACTTATCAAGGTGATGAGGCCACTCGAGGATAAGGGTTAAAGAGTGTACAGTAGAAATTGGACAATATAGTAACCGTTAGTAATGGATATTCGGTAAATTTATTAACGTATATGGAAATTAAATTGAACCATGTCGACATCAGAATATATTCAAGAAATCAAAGGAAAATTTATTTGTGAGACACCATGCACGTCCTTCCCTAAAAACTTTGTTTTTACTTTTAAAAGCCCCAAATAATGAATTTAACGGTTTAACCATTTCAAGATTGCAGTTCAAGTTGCAGTTATATAACAGTTATTACAAAGGATTATTGTATATTATGCGTTATCGATTAATGATTTTTCTGGTGTTGGCACGTGTGAACCGAATTTTGCTTTACATTTTGGTTTTTCCTATTAATTACTACCTCATAGCTGTTGATGAGTGTGAAATCATTATTTTGCTATTATCATGAGGTTTTCTACCTCTTTCTATAGTAATTGTTTACGATCTTCCTCATCTATTGAAATCAGTAAAGGCAGTTAATATACTTATCACATACCACACTCGATTTTGCAATAGTATAAATCAGTAATTTCTGTCAATATTCAAACATTCAAACTATTTAAACTCTCAAATAACAGACTTACTATAAATTCCCTCAACAGTGTATTTCATTCTTTATCTTTTTTCTTTCACAGATAATACATGTGTATGACAGATCCTTGACTGCAGACGTTTTAGACTTGGGCTTTCTGTCCGGTGAGAGAATAGCCGCATTTCTCGACCTTGTTCTCGATCCCTCTGTCAGGCTGCGGGGAGAACTACCAAGTTCCAGAGACCTTGTGACTGCTACACGTAGAGAAGTCCACAGGGATCTAGTGAGGAGGGGGACGCCCACGACGCGCTATGCGTGCGTTTGGATTGGCAGCAGAGTAAGATCTGCTCCACCTGGAAGTGGGCGACAGGTTCGAGTCATCTGAACAATTCGGAGTTTTCTCTGACCTGGCCATTGCCCCAAAATGCACTTCAGCTCAACAACATACAATAAAGTTCGGCGTTTTTGGAGTCGCCTGCTTGTCCCCGTTGTGGAACAACAGCCTTAGAAAGGACTGATCATGCTTTTTTCGATCGTCGTTAACTCCACAGGTACTGGTCGAATGTCAGCGAGTTGACGGCTCCCATTGATACCGAGCATTTTCACCCGATTACTGTATCTAATGTCGTTCACAACGTGAGGCCGCTGTGGGAAAGGGAAAGACAATTGCCTACATTACGATCCTGGACGTGGCGAGAATGGGGATTACGACGTCGCGTCTGCAAGGTGTCCGGGTGGGAAAGGGGGTGTTGTCTTTTTCTGATCAGGATCTGATCGCTTTCTTTAAACACCAACTACGGGTGAAGATCAGATGTGATAGTAGAAGGCTGCATCGCGCGGCATTTGACAGAAGATGTATACATGTAGCAAGCCTGTGTGTACAAAAGGGAGCCACATTTTAATACGTTTTCCCCGCCTATGTGTGGAACGCGCAGTTCCATCAAGTGTAATAAATTTTAAGCCTCTTCGCTAGCCTAGTGAATGCTTCATATCTCTCCAAATAGAAAGCCTCAAAATCACCCACCCCTCCTATATGCAATTTTTCTTTTCCACCCTTCACTCTAATTTTCACCCATCTTGGAGAGAATAAAATCAATTACTAACACCCCCCCTCACCAAAGCATTTTTCTTTTCTCCATTTCGTCCCATCTTGAGGACCCCCCCCATTTAGAGACTCTCGTAGGAGCTCAGGTTCCTTTACAAACAAGAGCAGAACGGGTGGTCTATCAACTAGACGGGGTTGGGAGGGTCCTACTAACCACTTTTGTATTTTTCTTCCCCTCCCTCCTCAACACAAATGAACTATTGTACCATTATTGTTATCTTTTTATTTTTACAAGTAAATAAAAAATAATGTTTTAAATAATTGAGCTCTAAGTATGTCCCTCAGTATGAAAGAAATAGTGAAAGAAGATACAAGCAAAGAGAAACTTTTGTTTGGTTCTGGAGTTACAAGGATGACCACCGACCCCAATTTTTCCTCCTTTTGAGTTGGCCTTGTGCCTAAGTTTTTTGTTATGTTTGAACTTCCATTGTAATTTTAGATTGAATAAAAGATTTAATATCTCAAAGTGTAGTGTCTGTTCTGATGATGAACTTAATTTTTTGGTCTCGGTTAATAGGTGAGAAATCATTCATGACTGACACAATAAGTTTTTTTTTCTAACCAGAATGTCCCTTTTTAGGGACCTGCCCCCCACATTAAAAACCGACATTTTATTTTACTCTGTGCTTGTGGGGAGGCAAGAAAAGAAAATATATGTATACCCCAACAAAGGATTTGTGAATGGACGCAAGGAATGTAATTACCTGAGGGTTTTTTGTACTCTTTCTCTAAAATTCCTCATCTTGTTAGCCTCACTGCTTTCTATATATACTGTTATAACATGGTTTCTATATATACTGTTATGGCATGGTTCTATATATAATGTTTTGGTATGGTTTCTATATATACTGTTATGGTATGGTTTCTATATATACTGTTATGACATGGTTTCTATATATACTTTTATGGCATGGTTTCTATATATACTTTTATGGCATGGTTTCTATATATACTGTTATGGCATAGTTTCTATATATATACTTTTATGGCATGGTTTCTATATATACTGTTAAAACATAGTTTCTATATATACTCTTATGGTATTGTTTCTGTATATACTGTTATGGCAAGGTTTCTATATATATATATTCTTATGGTATGGCTTCTATATATACTGTTATGGCATGGTTTCTATATATACTGTTATGGCATGGTTTCTATATATACTTTTTTGGCATGGTTTCTATATATACTGTTATGGCATGGTTTCTATATATACTGTAATTACATGGTTTCTATATATACTGTTATGGCATGGTTTATATATATACTCTTATGGTATGGTTTCTATATATACTGTTATGATATGGTTTCTATATATACTGTTATGGCATGGTTTCTATATATACTTTTATTGGATGGTTTCTATATATATATATACTGTTATGGTATATTTTCTATATATATATTTTATGGCATGGTTTCTATATATACCTTTATGGCATAGTTTCTATATTTACTCTCATGGTATGGTTTCTATATATACTGTTATGGCATGGTTCCTATATATACTTTATGGCATGGTTTCTATATATACTCTTATGGTATGGTTTCCATATGCATTCTTAGGAGGTGGTTTCTATATATACTTTTATGGTATGGTTTCTATATATACTTTATGGCATTGTTTATATATATACTTTTATAGTATGGTGTGTATATATACTGTGATGTCATGGTTTCTATATATACTCTTATGGTATGGTTTCTATAAATACTTTTATAGCATGGTTTCTATATATACTCTTACGGTACGGTTTCTATATATACATTTATGACATTGTTTCTATATATATATACTTTTATGGCATGGTTTCTATACATACTCTTATAGTATGGTTTCTATATATACTCTAATGGTATAGTTTCTATATATAAATTTATGGCATGGTTTCTATATATATTCTTATGGCATGGTTTCTATATATACTCTTATGGCATGGTTTCTATATATACTCTTGTGGCATGGTTTCTATACATACTGTTATAACATGCTTTCTATATATATATATATATATATATATATATATATATATATATATATATATATATATATATATACTCTTATGGCATGGTTTCTATACATACTCTTATAGTATGGTTTCTATATATACTGTTATGGTATGCTTTCTATATATACTCTTAATGCATGGTTTCTATATATATACTTTTATGACATGCTTTCTATATATACTTTTATGCTATAGTCCTTGCGAACTGTCGGATATATTTTCTGCTTCCTTTCTTCCAGCCTGATTTATTTTCGTTTCCATCAACTTCTGACTTATATATTATTACAACACAGCTTGCTATTCCATTATATTTTTTGAAGAACTACAGGCTTTTTTGACTGTCTTCTCTCGACTCTTATCCACCCACCTACAATCGTGGCCCTTTCAATACTAACGTTAATATTTAACCTCTGGATTTACGATAATCATTTTTTTTTATTTTCGTTTGCTTCTCAGGGAAGATTTCCATGAAAGTATTAATAATTTAATTAGCTGGATATTGAGTATATCAATGGTTCCTACAATTATTCTTTTCTTTTAAAAGTGAAGTAAAGAGAATGGTTAAAATAGGATATGTAAATAGTAAAAAAAAAGTACCAATTTCATATTGAGAAATTCTATAGGAAGGGCATCGATTGTTTCCTTCTAAGCCCGGAACTGTCAGAAAGAATTCGACATCTACCAACCCAACAAGCAACATTAATCTCTTACTTTTTCTAGTTGGAATTAACATAACAAGTTTACTTTCCTGTGAAACATGTAAACTGTGGGATGTTTCCTTACAAAACTACCATGGTGGTGCCTTCATGTTAAATGATAATAATTCTGATGATTCGTACAGTATTGTTACATCAAAAAATAAAAAAACATTATTAACCTCGTCATCGAGTGAATTTTTACCATTTGTAAATGGTGAAATATTAATATAAAAAAACATCGTATACAAACGCTTTTATTATACACAATGATTCGTGAAAGTATTCGAAATTGGTGAAGAATGCAGAATATCTTAGGGGTTATATGTACTCAGTCATTTTGCAGAGAGAAACAACTCTGAGATTGTTGTTTCATTCCAATACGGCGCTAAATACTTCCACGTATGTAAGAAAGAGATAGGATGCAAAATAATGAACAATTTCGAAAATAAGTCAACCTACTGCTGCCCTTATTGTTTTTTTGCCATTTTTCGTCCAAGTCTCTTCGTTTTATAACGATAAAACGATAGAACAAAAATGGTTGGTCACACCCATAATACGTGAGTTACATAATTTCGTTCGGTATAGCTAATTTCAATTCACATGCATGCTATTATCCACCCTCATTGCTGATTATAATTCGGTTCTAATTCTATTGATAAATAATACTTACTATTATAACAATTATTAACAATAGTTAAGAATAATGAACATTTGTAATAATTTTGTCGGAGAACATTTTCTGTACATTATTCTATTGATGATTAAGTAAGCCAATTTCAATAAATTAAATGCTTGAACTGTTTTACTAGTTAAATGTTTAGATTTTTCAAGGTTTTAGCACTGAAACTGGCATGAATCTTATTTTTTTCTTAAATTAACGATGGCACGTCTTGTGTCCATGCGTTTATTTTAAATTTCAGATAAATTACAAATACCTAACAAACAAAATAAAATCTTATACTGATATTAATACTAAAACAAGAACTGAACGACTATGATTATTCTTTTATATGGGTGTGTATTATTCAGTTGAAATGAAGAAATAAGTGTAATCGAAAATACAGATGATAAATTATAGCAAACAAGTTAATAATTAACAAATTGAAATTAAAATAAAATTGAGTAAAAGTAGAAAAAGAAGATAAATAACTAATTTTAACTAATGATATATAGTGTGTATCTATATAATATTAAACAAATGTGCTCATTTTTAATTCCACTTGCTAATTTGTCGTATGATTTATAACTAAGACCAATACATTACTCTTTCTATGGTTAAAAAACGCCTTAGCGCTTGCAGCGTGGAGCATAACAAATAAGAGGACCGTGAAAGCACGGAATTAACCTAGAATTTAAAAAGGCCAGCAGAAATTAGCAGAATCTAAATTATATACGAAAGTAGTCTCTTATCAGCTTTTTAGAGGGTTAATGGGATAGTTTTCCTAATGCGTAATTCACTTCCGTTTTTACTTGACGTTCTGGCGAGACATAACAATATTACAACGTTAATCGATATGTGTAGATTTGTAACAGTGGTTACATAATTTATATATATATATATATATATATATATATATATATATATATATATATATATATATATATATATATATATATGAGGGGAGTGCGCTAAGTAATACCCATGGCCCACTTCCAGTTGTCTGATCTAGCTGAAATTTTGCATGTGCAACCATTTCGATCTCTAAGGTTTAAGAGGCAAATTACAGCTCTGAACTAATTGTGGTTTCTGTTTTACAGGTGTAAACTGAGTCAAGAGTGAAATGGATCCTGTTGAATGTCGAGCAGTGAGTGATCCGATTTTTTTTGTATTTGAAAGGGCGCACACCACAGGAGACTTTTGATGAAATAAAAGAAACTGATGGTGATAATGCCCCATCATATGACCTTGTAAAACTCTGGCATCATGAATTAAAACATGGCCGGAAGTCTGTGGAAACAGCTCCTAGACCTGGTCGCCCCCCCATCTGCCAGTGATGAGGCATCTGTCCGTCAATTTGAGGCTGCCATTTTGGAAGATCGGCGCATTACTATTCGCCAAATAGCCCAAGATGTCAAGATTAGTACAGGGTCTTTGGAAACTATCATTCATGACTATTTGCCTATGCATCAGGTGTCTGCCAGATTGATTCCCAGGTTGCTCACACCATTCCAGAAGCGAGAACGCGTCGAGTGCTCGAGGATGAATTTGGAGATGTGCCAGGAAGATGAGTCCAAATCTTTCAAAAGACTGATTACACAGAATTAAACATGGGTCCATCACTATGATTCAGAGACCAAAGCCCAGTCAATGCAGTGGAAGCTCTTGGACTCACCACCTCCAAAGAAGGCAAGGGTGCAGCCCTCCGCTTGCAAGGTCATGCTCACAGATCTCTGAGACCAGGACGGAGTAGTGATGACATATTTCCTGGCAAAGAGTACCACAATTACAGGAGCTTATTATGCTTGACTTTTGAGGAAATAAAGGGAAGCTATCAAAATCAGGATCAGAAAAGTTACCCTCCTCTTGCAGGACGACGCTCCGGTCCACAACTCGCCTGTCGCCAGATCAGAAGCACGGGCGTGTGGTAATGACATCCTTTCCCCATCATCTCTACTCTCCTGACGTTGCACCCTCTGAATTTCACATATTCCCAGCCATGAAGTTGTTTTGAAAGGAAAGCGTTTCCCAGATGATGCAGTCTTGATTTCTGAAGTCACGTCGTGGTTGGAGGACCAACTTGGAGTGTTCTACAAAAACGGTCTCCAGAGCTGCATCAAACTATGGGAGAAACACATAACTCTGGGTGGTGCCTATGTAGAGAAAGACTAATAACTGTGCCAAGTTTCGTTGCTCTACTTCTATGGGAAGTGGGTCAGGGGCTTACTTATCGCACGCCCCTCATATATATATATATATATATATATATATATATATATATTTATATGTGTGGGTGTGCGTGTGTGTGAGTGTGTGTGTCTATATGTGTGTTTCTGAGTGTTTATATTAAGATAATGAAGTGGCGCTTCCATAATTTATTATTTCAAAATGTTTATTTAATATTTTCCATGATTTTAACTTTTAAAACATTTTAAATATGTTAAATGCGGAAAGATTTGTTACACAAGTTTTGAGCATATTTTTCATATTCATAGAATATATTGAAAAAAAATGTTTGGTTGGTTCAGAAAACCATGAGAGCTTTTTTAAAAAACATTTTGACTCGAAGGAAAGTGTAGGTTACATTTTTTTATAAAAATATTTTGTTTTTACAAGAATTTCCACCTCCTATCTTACCGATCTTTAGTTTGGTCAATGGTTTATTACGTTTACTTAATAGTTTTATATGAGGCTATATATTATTATAGTCTACTTACTAATGATTTAATTTTTTTTAAATATCTGTCTTGGGTACCATCAGCAAGAATCGAAACTAAAACATGCCGCTCTCAAGCGTTATTCTCTTCTATCTGAGATAACGGCAGATATATACAAAAACTTGACCAATCAAAGCAGTATAAAAGTATAAATATATATTTGTGCATGCATGGTACTACGAGTGTCAAGTCCTATATTTTCAATTCCAACCACGGAACAGTTATTTCTCATGATATAACCCGAATCGATTTAGTTTCACAGTTCCGACTATCCCATATATCTAGTTTCAAGTTTATAAACTAATAAGTAACATAGTACTTTTGTGAACACAGACAGAAAAGGGCTATTTATATAATAAAATATAATATATACGTGTGTGTGTTTTAATAATTGAAGTTTTTGCTCAGATTGAATAAGAAACAATAATGCGTAATTTGGCACTATAATAATGACGCAATATTATTTTTCATTTTTTCTCACTTCTTTTCCTTTTGTCTGTAAATATAATCCTCAGAAGCGGAAATGTTGATAAACACTCTCTATTGGTGTCTTCTTAATACGGGCAAAATTCTATTAAAATCTAATATATATATATATATATATATATATATATATATATATATATATATATATATATATATATATATATATATATATATGTATTAGAAATTTATATTGCTTTATCCTCCTGGGCCATTTTGATGGATGGCTCTGTAGATAATCGGCATGTAAATGGTGATATGAGTATCCAGTATCACTTCAATTATCATTCCCAGAAAATAGGGTATATGATATATATATATATATGTATATATATATATATATATACATACATACATATAAAATAGGATATATTTTAGACTTTGACAGTGTTTCTAGCTAAGAGGTAGCCCACTCTTACTCTTAGAGGGTTAGTAACACTTACAAAATATTTCACGTTTGATTCTAAATGAAACTATGCCATAATCAATTTTCGGTGAAAAAACACACGCACGACGCACCCATATGTACACAATTTATATGTGTAAGTATATTATCTAGATATTTAAAACAAATGCAATTGCTTTCTTTGATTTGTTTATTTGGAATTCTGTTTATTATATTATTCTTCCCCCTGAATAATAGATGATATCATAAATGATAGCGTCGTTGGTTCTGGTTTGTTATTAGTAAAGGATTAACCACTCTATCCAACACTGTTTATATATATATACATATATATATATATATATATATATATATACATATACGTTTATTCCTCTTAAACAATAATACTGCCGACAAACACTAATAGCAGCATCCCACACCTTTCTTACAGAAGACCCCTATATGCCCGAAAACTGTACATATATTTGATCTGCCGGACTTTGGAATAATTTCTATAGTCCTTGTGAGTTCGCATACTGCTTGTCCTCTATAAATCTGACCTCTAATCAGAAAAGACACATACGTTCAGCAACAATATGCTTTATTTGAGTGAATAAAGGAAAAATATATGTGAATTCCGTCACTAAAACAGGACAAAACTCATAAGACACAATCGCTTAGACTAGTTTATATAGACGAATATTGGACCTTTGGATAAACTAAACGTATCGTTATTACCAGGAAAATGTAAATATATTGACTAAAAAAATTAAGGGCATTATAAGTTAATGACTTATAAATTATGGTGTCCTCAAATAAGTTCTACACAATTATATTAAACATGTTTTATATGAAAATTAAAAAAAATTAATAGTGTATACATAAATCTATATATGCACTCATGACCAAAAAATTGGACATGAATAAAAACAAGGAAAAAATCGATTTTTCAATATTTTCCATGATTTTTTGTTAATTTTAACTGTAAATTTCTATTTCACAGATCATTATTATTATAACATATAATAATAAGTACAAAAATGAATCCTAAAAATGGTAAGATCGCATCTTGGCGAGGATATAAAACCGAATTACAAGATGAAGACAGTCCAAAATGACTTACAAGCAGATTTTAGATATTTTATGAAAAGAAAATGTGAAAACATATTTTTCTGCAGTGAAGCGAGTTGGTCAAAGGCTTGAAGTCGAACGCTTGGTAAGAGGGAAATCTGGAGTTGGTCGCCCTAGAGCATCCACTTTGAAGGACTACCAAAGGCTTACATTAACTGTTTTGAAGGATCGAAAGAAAACTTATGTTGACCATAGCAAAGAATTCAAAACGGTTTGGAAATTCCCTTTCTATATATACAATATCTAGGCGAATGAAAAAACTGGGATTTTCCTCTAAAAGTTGTGCAAAGAAACAGTTTTTTTTATCTAAGAAGAACATCAATAATAGAAATAAATTGTTCTCGTGTTATGGCAAGAAAGATACAGACTGGTTCAGGAATGTTTTCTGGTCAGATGAATAAAGATTTTGTCTTGTGACTGATGCTCCCGATGCTCCCGAATGGTGCAATCGAAATACTGGAGCAAAATTTTCACCAAGTTGCATAAAAACGATAGTTAACACGGGAATGGAGAGATAATGGTATAGGGGAACTTTTACTAAGTTTGGGAAATTATTAGATATGAAAAAGTCAATCAATGCAAAGGAATACTTTCGAATATTAGAAACAGAACTGTTACTAAGTATCCAGAAGCTGGGAATACCCCAGAACATTATTTTTCAATATGATAATGCCCCTGCACACTCTGCTAAAGTCACAGAAAAACATTTTTGATAACTCAATTAATGTGATATTTTGGCAGGCCAATGCCCCGTTTTACACCCAATCAGGAATATTTGGTTCATAATATCTCGTGCATTGGCCGGGAGAACTTTTCTGAACAATGACAAACTGCGGGAATCTGTGCAAAGCGAATGAAATAGCATCTCCTCTTCACAGTGTTCCACTTTGTTTAAGAGCATGTCTAAAAGGACTGAGCTTTTAAAGAAATCAAAAGGGAATGCCATTCCATTCTAAGCATTTACTAAAGTAAATGCCTTTTTCTGTGTTATTAGTCTCATTTACGCTCACTTGTTCAATTGTTCTTTCTTCAATATAGTTTTTATTGGAATAAAATGTATAAAATTTATTTGACCCATTTTTTTGCTCACGAATATATATATATATATATATATATATATATGAAGAGAATAAAAATAATATATATACATATATATCAATCAATGAATCAATCAATAAGGGTTTTTTCACTCAATGAGGAACACCTTCCTGGACGTTAGCGATCTACCTCTGTCTGGAGGTATCCGCCGTCATGTTGAATCCATGTGTTGTATCCCTCCCTCTCATTCATGTCTTCCCTTTGGTCTACGATGTTTACTAGGTGTCCATTCCGTTGTCCTCATGGAACATCTGTTGTCATGTTGTTTGGCTTCATGCTCTGCCCATTTTCTGATACTTTAGAAACAAGTCCCTTCACTGAAACTTTCTCCTATAATAATCATTCGATAACCGCAGAGTTAAAGCTCAATGTAAACAGTGTTTATTTCATGATAACTGCATTTGTTTACACAAAGGGCTGTGAATTATTACTTATTGGCAGTTGATAATAACACTTACTTTGTTAATCATATTAAATTTTAGTTTACATTATAGGTTTTTATATATATTTTCTAGATGGCAACGTTTCCTTCTCAGAAACAAATATTAAATTATGAATTATATATTTGTGTCATGCAATGTAGCTTGTGGTTTTATCTACATTAGTCTTATTTAAATAGTACGGAATTGTTTACTTTTTTGTTTTGAGAAATATCTGCTTTTTTTCGATGTACATTTGTATAAACGTGTATTATTGTATTATCATGTATACATCAGTGCATTTAATATCGAAAACATTTGAGACACCCTATAGATCAATTCCGAAGCTCGTGAACTCTTTTATCAGATAATCTATAGTTATTTCCATTATTTTCTATGTTAATGCGCACAGTATCGAGTGACCATTCTTTGCACCAGCATTAAACGACTGTTGTGCGATTCTATCTCTACTTATTTCGAGTGCAATGTAGTTGATAATCAATCGATGCCTGAATAATTTTCCTTTCACTCCGCAATTCTGTTATCATTAAGAGATATATTAGCTCCAAATACAATTGAAGACCTTGACAGAACACTGAATTTGTTCAATTTCAAGCGAGGAAGTTTCAGTAAAGTCTTTATATTATGCGCTTATTGCCAGCGGATTACATAAAATATCACCAATTAATTCTGCTTTGGGAACATTCAAAACAAGTTGGCTTAAGTGACCTCAGTACTTAAAACGTAGAATATAGCATCGTATGAACTAGATAACCGTTGTGGATGTGTTTGTATAATTAAGGCAAAGTTATGCAATCGTATAGAAACATTTAGATGATATATTTATTTCAATTTCTATTCAGGTTTTCTGATAAATCTATTCGTTTCTAGTCGAAATTAATTCATACATTCACCATGATACTTATAGTTAGAAAACGAGCAAATATACTACGATATTAAGGAATCAAGTAACATTAGTACATTCTCTTTTTGCATTGAATGAACTGCGAAATAGTTATTTGTTCAACATACTGAAAAATCTACATATATTAATAACGTATTACATTTAACGTAAGTACCTACATAAGTGTCTCACAGATTCCAGATTATAAATTATTCGATGAAGAGATCCCATATTTTTAAAAAAAAATGTAGTATATATTAGAGAATTTAATTTAGTGTTCGTACTTCTATCCTTCTGTTTAATCTTCTGATTAGGATCCAAGTGTAGTATCTCTTCTGTCTAAAGATGGTATAATGATATTGTAGGTTTTCTCTTCGTGCCAGGTGTCCATACTATGGAAATAAACTCCTATAAGTATACTGGAGATAAACAGTGGTGTTCATATGTATTCTGACACTACATACACCAGATTAATAAGATAAATACTTTTACAGTTAGAAACGTTACAATATTACCACGAAGTCTCTATTCATGCTGAACGTCCACAGAATGCTCATATGAAAGATGTCGTGTGAAATTTACACATGCCCCCCTCGTATATATTAAAATTAACTCCAAAGTGAAAGATTAACAGAAATATATGGCAGATGTAATTAACAGTTTCGTTTAAAATGCGATAATCATTGCAACGTTCAGCAATATACACATGAATAATGTTGAGGTGTACACTAGTTTCAATAATTCAAATAAATAATAATTTTTAAAAGAGCTCTATTTTATTTTTGCTATTACCTGCGTCAATCGCTTTATTTCAGATTAGTAAAATATCAATATTTCACTAAATATACATTACAAATAAATGAGACTTGTATCATCAAATGACTGTTTCAAAATTACTTATTTCCCAAACTTTGATTCATATCCATGCGATATTCACGATATTATGATATTTTATTTATTATGAAATAATTTATACTGCCCCTCGCTTTATTGCAGGTCTTATAAAATGCCAACGAAAGGGGCGATTAACGGTCATCGAAAAAGAAAAGGATTGTTGCTGAACTCACAGAAAGATGTTTCATCAAAGATTTTGCTGTGGAGCTGGAAAGGGATCAAAGAACTTTGACTTCGTTCGTGCACAACCCCAACACCAAATCCAGAAAGGATAAGTGCACCAGGAGGAAACTTTTAGATAGTGATATTCGGAAAATTCGTAGGGAAGTAAACCGAAACCCAAAGAGTACCAGTGCTTCCATTGTTGCAATTGCTGGAATCGCTCCAAGATCCAGATTGGTGCGATGTAATTGTTGACTGAGATGGCAACACACATCGAAAGTATTCCAATGCCTCCATTGCAAAAACAGCATAAGGAAAACCGAATGGCTTGGGCACAAAATTATATGAAAATGGATTTCCAACGTGTCCTATTTACAGACCCGTGATACTCTTGACGGCCCGGGTGGATGGGCAAAAGTTTGGAACTCGAACAGAACTCCAACCGTTTACAGAGTTCACGCCAACAAATTAGGTGGAGGCATCATGTTCTGGGCGGGAGTCATTGAGAATAAGTTGGTTGGATCATTCCGAGTTCCAGAGGATGTAAAACTTTCCAGCAATGTGTACATGGCCTGTTTGGATAGACATTTGCAACCATGGTAGCATTGTCATGTCGCTTTCATATGATTTTTGTACATGACAATGCACTATCCCATTCTGCTAGGGCGATTGCATCTTTCCTTGAATGTATGGGCTTCTTTATCGAAACCCTCATGAGCTGGCCACCGTGTTCTCCAGATCTTAACCCCATTGAACATCTCTGGTCAATATTGAAAAGAGGTGTTTATGAGGAAGAAGAGCAATTTACTTCAAAGGATGCCCTGTGGAGGAAAGTAGTTGATGTAGCCGGAACAATGTCTCCTTTTCAGAGCAAACAATTAATTCTTCGGTGGACAAAGGTTGTTTAAAGTTATTTTTAAAACTGATGGATATGGCGATAAATAATTCATTCATTTTAGGCGTAGCACTTATGATGTGCTTTTGTTTATTTTTTCTTTAACAGAGAAGTATAAAAAAAGAAATGTTTTCATGATTAGACATCAGATGTTTGCCCTAAAAACATTCATAGAGACCTTCAACAAAGCGATGGAGTGTGGAAATTCCTTGATAAAAATACAATGTCATAATTTGGTGAATATTGCATGAATTTACATAAAATGTTGGGAAATAACTAATCATAATGCGGTCATTTGATTATGCATTTTTTAATGCTTTGTGACATATATTTAGTGACATATTTATATTTTACTAATCTGCAATAAAGCGATTGATGCAATTTATATATATTTCAAGAATTTTTGTCTCTCTGTGAGTCTATGTTTGTGTAAATACATTCACTACGAACTGCTAAATGGCTCGGCTGATTTTCTAGAAATTTTAACGCAAATGTACTGTATATACTTGGTAGTGTCTTAGATAGATTTGTATTTGAGTGTCTTCAATGAGTATCAATAATCGATAATTGAAAAAAATCAGGTGGCAGAGAGAACAGAGTATATTGATTAATATGAATGCGTTATACAGCTTAACATCACAAATACATTTGAGATGTTTCATTACTACACAATCCAGAAATCCCGACATGTAAAATCAACAATAGGTTCTTTAGTATCAAATAGTAGCGTCCGAAATGAATGTTTCAGTTTAGAGCACAGTTGCACCATGCTATTTGACTTTAACATTTTAAACTTAAATTAAAGACATTGTTATCGTGCATGCAGAATGGCCTGGCATATAAAATACACAGTAGTGTTTTTTTTTTAATATGAGAGCGTCACATTCGAAATGAATGTTTCTGCTTAGAGCACAATTTAACCATTATATTTGGCATTTGCATTTTAAATTTTAATTTAAGCCATTATATAAAATGATTTTATAAAATAATCAGTAAGGTTTCTTTACAGTTAAGTGTAAGCTACAATGTACTATGGACTAAATTACAACGGTGAGGCATATAAAGAATCTTCCATGTGAACCGGGTTAGGGTTTTCCAACTAGAGCAGGCAATTAACAGATTTGATTGAAAAATGGATGATTTCACAGACTTTGATGACGTATAAAATATGGGAGTATGAAATATCCGGTTATCCTCAGTCAATTATGGTCAACGACGGATACGGAGAGAAGGAAAGAGGAGGAGAGAGGCGGACAGAGAATGGATTATGTCCATATATATATATATATATATATATATATATATATATATATATATATATATATATATATATATATATATATATATGCATATATATATTGTTTTGTAAATGTCTATATAAATATATATATATATATAAAACATTCTTAGACTAATTAGTAATTAAATCTTGATATAAATATCAGTGTTGCTTGTTGTAGCATAACGTAATGTATCGACAATTGAATAATTTGAATCCCAATACCAAGTATTGTAAACGATTGCGTTGTAGGCTTTGAAACCCGAGAGAAATACGCCTTGAATTTTTATTATTGCTTTCATCTAGCATTGGCATAATCTCTTTTTCTCTGTCGTCAGAAATAAAGACTACTATTGGTTTATGAACAATATTAACACACACTAAATGCTCTATTTTGTGATTGGATAAACATTTTTGCCTGCTTTTTAAATTTTTCGAACTATTGTTCTCACATGCAGTGTAATTTTCACAACATATCGGTCGATGTAACCTTCTATCTTCTTTAGATACATCTTTTTTAACAGTGAAGTGTTTCTATGGAACTCGGGAATTTGGATGGAATTTCCAAGAAAACGCGTTATTTACTTCAGGTGCGTATCATGCTCTCGTTCATGCTGGATAGATATCCTATTTTATTTTTAATTGTGTTTTTCTTTCGCCCACACTGCGAATTCAAGAGAATATCCTTTAACAATTTATTTTCCAAGTATTCAAAGCACTGCACCAGTATTTGAAAAAAAGTAGTTGTAAAAATATTCTTTTCCTAAAAAATTCCTGAATATTTAATATGCAGTTCTTAATGTGCGCGACACAAAATACAAATGCGAATTACGTAGAACCTCTACCCAGTCATGGCCGACAGAACGGGAGCATGCTACACCGTGAAGTAAATAAAGTGTTCCGTTGGATATGCTGTCCATATCCCAAGTTCGACGAGTTAGAAAGATACAATTGAGGGCAGATGTTGCCTCGACCGAAATGTTGTAAAAATGACGCACAAAAATAAAGTTTAAAAAATCGAATTAATACAAATAATCAATCGTCATCTTAAAAATTTACAAACGTAAAGAATGTGACATTATCGATTGCTTGTGACAATTGATGATGCCATTACTAAGTATTACGTTTATAAGTTACAAATATCTACTTTATTCGAACGACTTTTGACGTGTATCTCTAGGAAATTTCAAAGAATTAACATGTCTACATATCGTGTAACGATCTGCTTAGGATCAGAGCGAACTATCTTGATTGATAATCTGTACGTATGCTACAATTAAGAGAACCCATCAAAGGAAGATTTGTTTTACTACATTAATAGCAAGCTTATCTAAATCTGCATTCGTATTGAGACAATAATTATGAACACTGGCGTGTTCGATTAATCCATTTACCCTACACGGATATTTATTTAAAGATGCTCTTTTATTTAAGTCTTACTAAGAAATGAGGTAGAAAGTAAATTTATTATACCGGCACATATCATATGAAATTTATATTAACCTCATTTTCTTTGAACAAGAAATGAGCTTAAATTTTGGTAATCTGGTTAATCTGAACATGTAGCATAATCTTTGCCCTCTAAGTTTTTATCGATTATTAAGACCAAACAGATACTTGCGTATAAGGTTTAATTAGTTTATCAGTGAGGATTTGTAACGATAGTTTAAACTGGGCAAATCAGATTATTTAAGAACAACTTGCTAACTGTCGATTTGGAAACACTATGTTACAGCCGCCTTCGATCAATACTATGGTATTTTGTCACACATGTTGACAATTCTTGGAAATAAACTCTGCATATAAAAGCCCGATCCAGTGCAATGTAAACTTCGGTGAAGTTCAAGACGAATTCTATTTCTGTCCTAATCCAGATGGTTTCTAAGAAAACAGCTCGTTACCCCTGCATTAAAATTGACCTTCTCGCAATCGCTGCCCGCTGCTGAGTTATGTAACTATAAACAATAACGAAATAATAGCAGCGATCTGAACTTTGCAGGCAAGCATATATATTGCAAAAGAAAGTCGTAAATACGAGTTAATAACAGTCTATTTATCGGGTGACAATTAGCAAACACTGATGACAACGATAAAGGTCAAATATTCTGTGTTTATATTTTCTATTCTTTGTTTTTTAAAGGTGAAAATATAAGTAGATAAGTCAAGGATTCTTATTGTTTGCCATTTAATCGGCTGATATTTTTTCCAGATAAAACTAGTTTATAATAAATAAATATGCAGTAAGCAGAAACTGACAAGCATACAGAGAATTTATTGCGGTTATATATCTGTATGATTAAGACATTATACTTGTTTTGTAAAATGTCGTGGATGGCAGCTCTATGCTTATAGATCTTGCTTAGCATTATGCTGATGTGTATATATATATATATACATATATATACATATATATGTATATATATGTATATATACACACACACATATATATATACACTATTATTAAAAATTGAATTATCAATTCATGTGCTTATAAGCAAAGTTTATAATCACCTATATCTATTTTGGTAATAATATTTCTTCCGATGAGATAAGCTATTCATAGAAATCCATAGATCAAGGAAAATAATTATAATCATTTTCACTCCTATGTAAAACATTAAATTTTGTTGCAATTCTACATAATTTATTCAAAAATGTCATTTATACAGAGTGGAAAAATGTATTTGTCGCCCTAAACAAAAACAACATATCAGGTTTATTTTAAAACTTTTATAGAGAACATCAATGTAGGAAAATTCATTATGTCGTTGAACTGAAATCTATTCAATGTAGCCATCTTCAGGCTCAGTCAGCTCATCGATACGAATCCGGAACTGGGACTATGCCTTTACCACAAGTTCCGTCTGAAGTTCAGCGAATACGACTGGTGGCAGCGAGCAAGCTGGCTTTGCTGTTGTGGGAGGTCATGTTCGTTATGTTTTACAAAACGTAGTAGTTCAGCGGGTTCTGATCAGTAAAGGAAGATGTCATTGAGAGAAAGGCACAACGTCGTAGCACTCTTTATGAAGTCAAGGTTATGTCATTTTGGACTTGCGACCGGCGTCGAGTCCTACTGCTACACCCAGGCCACTTAATTGCACCAGTTGATCACCACATTCTTCAGCACATAGAGGTACACTTTGCTGATGATTTTCAAGCCGACTTCGAAGATTAAAAGTGGCATGATTGGCCCTCACGTGAAAGTGCATCAAAGATAATAATCGTGACCGGAAACTATTTTAAGTTGTGCCCTCAATCGTTGAACTGTCCGGATTTGTAATTTGAGGGTGCTGGTAAGGGTCCTGTTGTCATAATTTAGAGCGGTAGAGAATATGAATTGATCAGACGTGAACCTTCCATCTTGATTGTTGAATATTGTGTCACCTTAAGACATAGTGAAAAGCTCATACCGCTCTTGGAAATTGTACACAGCTGGATTACTAGTAGATTGTCTATAACAAAATTAGGAACTGGTTTTTATCAAACAAACAGAATCATGTCGTAATTTCTATAGCAACTGTTTTTTCGTTCTACTATATATATATATATATATATATATATATATATATATATATATATATATATATATATATATATATATATTTGTTTACCGTTTTGGGGGAAAGAATTCCAACAAAGTGCTCGATTACAAAGAAAACACCCTGTTTTCGATATAAGAGCTTAATATTTATTTATTTAAATGTGCAGGTCAGAAAGACATTGGTACCTTCGGTTTTTAGCCTAACAAAATAGCGATCAGTTAATGGTAAATCGTAAATAATGTTAGCCTCTACTCAGCAATGTTGTTTCTCTGTTTATATACATTGGAATGTCTTTCTGAGATATTTATCAATGCTGCAATGTTACCATATGTCAATGTGATTGAAATTTAACATACGTCCGGTAGATATAAAAGTTCTAGAAGTATTGAATAGGAAACAATTATATGGGAGATATTTCTCAGGCATACAGTAAATTATATTTAAAATACGCCCTATTATTTGTATAAGGTTTTAGACAATTGCGTGATCCAAATAAATTAGTTGAATTAAAAAAGTGATGGGAATGGGTTAACTTATTTGAAATGTGTTTTAACGTGTCAACTAGGCAGACGCTCTAGGGTGGGAGGGGCTTATATAAATCGAAAGATCTTTCTGTGACATTTATCAATGCTGCAATGTTATCATATGTCCATGTGATAGCAATTTAACAAACGTCCTGTAGATATAGAAGCTCTCGAAGTCTTGAATAGGAAAGCAATTATATGGGAGATATGTATCATACATACAGTTAATTATATTTGAAATACATCTTATTATTGTATAGCGTTTAGAATATTTAGAAGAATATAGGGTTAATAATCAGGAAAAACGATGAGATTTAGAGTAAATATAGGGGTAATACATTTTAATAAAAATAGGGATACTTATCAAAACTATGTAAAGTAACATAAGTATAAAAGTGACACACTTAAATAGTGTGGGGTTTAATGGAAATTACACGATTAAAAATAATAGTGTTCGCTTACAATACAGTATTAATAATTAGTAGAAAACGACCTTAAAGATGTAAAAAAAATTAGGAAAGTAAGAGCAATAAAAAATTGTTGAGTAAATAGTAGTAATTTATTTGTAAGCCATGAGCTGAATTGAGTAAGGTAATAACGTTAAATTAGTAGATTAAGAGAGTTATATGAGATGAATCACCCGTAATCCCATGCGCTCTGCTAGGGGACACTCTGCGGAAGTTGGTCAGTCAGAGCACCGTGCAGCGAATCTCACATAAAGACCTAGCTTTTTAGCCATATAAAATATTTTGACTGTCCGATAATTGAATCCGCAGGATTAGCAACAATGTTTATTTTTCGACAACCAATTCTCGATCTGTTTGAAGAAAACGAGAATTTGACCCTAATAATGAGTGATGGAGCCCATTTTAATCTCAATGGTAAATTTAACAAACAACGAGGTGAACGATTTATATGACCTTCACCGAGGTGCGCGACTTGACACGCAAAAATAAACCGCCTCTTAATTACCTGCTAACGCATGTGTCACTGTAACGTCCAATGACAACAACCACCCCAACCTTCTCACTCGACCTGCCTTTATACCACTATCTCAATTCCTTCTCTTGCGCATGCACCTGTAGATTCCTGACAATCTGGAGACTTCCGCTTATAAAAACCCAAGTTTTGTTGTCGCGCATGCCTATACAAGGCACAAACACGAGGGTGTTTGTTGTGTTGGTAAGTACTACAATACTGGGCTTCAGACAATTCTCGTGAATTATATCAGCGACCACAACACAGGCCAAAAGAGACTAGTTGGTGTCGTTTGGAAAAGTGCGGGATTTTTGGTTCATTCTTTTGTGAAGAAGGCGAAGAAACAGCAACGGTTACTTCATATTACGCTATATTCAAATGTTTAGAAATAGTTTCATTTATGAGCTTCGCCGACCAGGAAGCAATAGTGTATCAACGTCGTTTAAACAAGTTAGGGATTGTAATCAGAGTTTTTTTTCTGTCTGTTTCGATTTACTCAAAACCGCACACACCTCGTCTTCTCATGTATCGTTCTCTTCTTCCTCTTCTACTTCTTGCTCTTTTTCTTCTTTTTTCTTCTCAGTCGTCAGAAGCGTCGTCTTTGTCTTGACTACGTTTTTCCTTCTCACTTCTTGCTCACAGTGAACCGTTTTTATGCTAAGCTGAACTCTCGTGTGTGCGAGAGAACACGAGATTTTGCGTGATTACTTGGCAATATTAACCGGCCGCCGCCATCTTGCCATTTTTCTTTGGACGTGCCCGCTTTGCAGAGTGCACACCTCGAGCGTTTGTCAGGTAAGCCCGTCTGTTCGCAATTTATTACACACTCCCCCCTGATCTCATTATCACAGAAAGAGCAGGGAGGCGGTGGCCTTTTTCTTCGAGTGCTTCTTCGGAGAGGGGGATTCGGGGTTTCATCATCGTCTGCGCTTTCTTTCGTGACACGAAGGTCGGCGAACCTAAAGCTGAGCATCGCAGTATCGCTGTCCGGGTCTTCATCATCATCAGCAGGAGGGTCAGTACTTTGAAGACTACCACTCTCAGTGTCGCTGTGCGTTGAAGCCGTCATGAACCAGAATGATGGGTTGCTGGTCACGGATTAAATTTCACTATCTTCGTCAAGCGGCAGCTACGTTTGGAATACTGATCTTAAGTCTTTAATATGACGAGGTACTCCATCAACTCGCACCGCCTGCGGGCTGATCACTTCAGTGACATGACCGGTTCCGTAGCGAGTCCTGCACTGGCCTCGGGGGTTTTTAACTCAGACGACATCTCCTTCTTTTATGTTCTTTTGTGGTGGCTCCGGTTCGGGTAGTGAGCTGCTCTCCAAACCTGACACGGTATGTATGTAGCGCGTTGGCTGGCGCGGTGGAGGGTGAAACATCGTCCTTAGGGGTGACGTTGTACCAATAGACTGCTTCAGGTACCGTACACCCCTTCCGCGCTGCGATTGTCTTAACAGTTCTGTGATTGCGCTCAATAATCCCGTTGCCACTGGGAACATGGGCACACCGAAAACGCAGATGGACACCCCAGCCATCTGCAAACTGTTTAAACGGCTCACTAACAAAAGCGGGGCCATTGTCGGTGAGTATCTCAGAAGGAGGGTCACGCTCGAGGAACACACCTTCCAACTCATGGATAATGGCAGCCGCGTCCTGCCGGCGAAGGGGCCGCCACAATGAAAACCTAGATGGTCCACAGTCGATAAGCGTCAAAAAATGTCTCCCGTTGTAGTGCGTTATGTCCATCGCAATCCTATCCCAATTACGCTTCACACTGAGTATTCCCTTCTTCCACCGGACAGGTGCTGGGTCGATCGATCGGCAGGTGTTGCAGCTTCCCACAACAGATTTCACAGCCCTCCGAGACACAGAGGGGTCAACCAATCTGGCGAAGTAAAGCGCTCGGTTAACACCGGGGTGCCAGCTTTGGCAATGGACATCATTAATATGCCCCGGGCTGAGTTTATGTCCCACTGCAGCGCAATTTACAGGTGCTGACTCGTTCACTTCTTTTGGCAGGTCTAGCCAACGGCGTGGCACTCTGGTCAGACGATCCGCCTGATTCAAACAGGACTGCACCAGTGTCACATCTATGACCAAGTCGTATTCCTTAGTGGTTTCGGTTAGGGTAGCAAGCCGCCTCCGGATCAACATTTCGGCCGACGCCTTCGTTGTCAGACGTGCTTTTCCGTTCAAGGCATTGGTCATCCACCGATGCACACACGTGGAATCCGTGATGATGTGAAGGATTCTAGCCTGCCACTGAAGCGCTAGATTGACTCCTTTCAGTGTAGCATCGAGTTCAGCTAGGTTTATATGCTTGGCGTCATTCTCCGGCCGAAGCCAGCAGGCATCTTCTATTATCCTTCCGTCGACCGCCAGAGCAACGCCAAGGGCAAGTTAGCTGGCGTCTACCAAAACTGTAAATTCACTCCCATCGACGCACCAGCTCCCCCGTACAGGGTCATCATTGGTCACTCTGGCCACAACTTCCACCAGCATGCTTCGCAGGGCAGGATCATGCATCTCATCGTCCCATCCAGTTGACATAGAAGTTGCCCGTCGCTTTATGGCCGCTACAGCCACTCGGAGCAACCCACACACAGGGAAGTGACCCACCAATTTTCCGCAAATGGAAAACGTGCTCCGACGTGTGATGGTAGATGGGATTTCCGGGATTTCACCACTCCTTCCCCATTGAAGGCCATCTGCACTTCCGCTCACCTGCAGTCCGAGCACTTTCGCCCCGTCCTGTAGCCGCTCCGGCTCCTTGCACGACAATCCGAAGTGCTCGAAGTGTTCTTTGACCGCCTGGGCAGACAGGAGGCTCTCATTGACAAAAATGTCGTCTATATACGACGATGTCGCATGTTGCACCGCTTCATCTTGACGCCGGATCGCCTGCATGATTGCTGTCATGATGTTAGGGGCTACATTCAGGCCGAATCCTTGCCTGGTCAAGCAATAGCGACTTCCTTGATCACCACCGTCTGGAACGGCCACAGCGATTTCTCAACACGTATTTGCAAGTACGCTCTTCGCAAGTCCAGTATGGCTGCTTCCGCACCCTGCCGCCGCCACTCCCGTAGTTTATGAGCACAGTCATCAGCCCCCGCAGTGTGTGGGTCAACGTATTCATTAAGTTCCCGGTAATCAAGAACAGGTCGACCTTTCTGCTTGTTCTCTTGTCTGACAACCATCAGGGGAATTAGCCCCCGCGGGGGCCCGAGCTCATCCTCTGGGTATGGAACTAACCAGCCATTATCCAGCCACACTTGAAGTTCTGCCTCATACTGCCCCCTAAGCCATGCAGGAGGGGGATACTCTGTAAGTCGATTCCGCAATGACACTGGTGGCTGGTCGCCTGCCCATTTCCAGGACGCTGTCCAAGTGTTTGTGCCCTTATCGTATTCTGCATGGAAGTCGGGCTCATCGAGAGTGATTGCTGCACACATTTGTTTGTTTGGTCGAGAGAAGCTCACATCACCGGCGCCGTTCACAGTAATTCCGCCTAGCTGTGTGATAGCGTCCATTTCAAGGAGAAGGTCATATCCGAGCAGCTCCCAATCGACCACTAACACCGTCACAGAAACCGGAGAGCCATTGCCAATGCTGATATGAACAACGCTGACCCCACAACACACCAATGAGCATTGGCCGACAGTAAGTACAGGGATCCTTCGTTTCTTCCATGTGGCGCAATATTCCTTTCGAAGAAGGGTTTGGTTACAGCCGGTGTCAACCAGCGCTGAACGTTCACATCCATCAACTTGAACTGTTACTGCAGGCAGCGCTTTGTTCAATGCCGCGTTGGGGAGGGTGCTAGCGCTGCGGCGTCCTCCCCTTGCCCGTTTCCCGGACAATTCCGCGATATGATGCCTGGCTTATTGCATTGGTGACACCGTATTACTTGTCGTGCTCCATAATTAGGGGTGCGCCTTGTACCGCTTTTGCAGTCTCTGAAAAAGTGGTTGGGGCCACCACAGGTATACATCGTAGACCCTTCGTTGGCGAGTCCAGAGTGTCAACAGCTGCGGAGACTAGTTCTCGATCGTCTTTCAAGATGTTTCGTGCTCTCGCCAATAACTTCTCCAATCCAATCTCAGTGAGTCTTGACGATGCTCGCAGCAGTCGACTTGCCTCATCCGGAAGTCCCGACAAAAAGGCACATGCCAATATGCGATCACTTGCACCGCCGAAGGGAGTGGCCAGCTTTTTCAAGTCGGCCATGTAGACATCCACTGTCTCCCCCGGCCCAAGTTGGCGTCTGGAAAACTGCCTCCAGGCGACAAAAGGGTATGTACCAAATGCCCCGTATAGCGCTTGTGTAATCTGCTCCATGGTCGGATCCTCCCCTAGCTGCTGGTACACGGCATAAGCCCTTTTAGTGAGTCTCAATGGGATAACTATAGCTGGGTCTTTTATCTTGTTCAACCGGCAAACGCGCTCAGCCTTTTCCAGCCATTCGACCACCGAAGGACCAGTGGGGGAGCCATCGAATTCCGGAATTAATCTGATGTCAAATTTCTCCATACCAAAGCCGAAATAGCTTGTAATCAGAGTTTTTTTTCTGTCTGTTTCGATTTGCTCAAAACCGCACACACCTCGTCTTCTCATGTATCGTTCTCTTTTTCCTCTTCTACTTCTTGCTCTTTTTCTTCTTTTTCTTCTCAGTCGTCAGAAGCGTCGTCTTTGTCTTGACTACGTTTTTCCTTCTCACTTCTTGCTCACAGTGACCCGTTTTTATACTAAGCTGAACTCTCGTGTGTGCGAGAGAACACGAGATTTTGCGTGATTACTTGGCAATATTAACCGGCCGCCGCCATCTTGCCATTTTTCTTTGGACGTGCCCGCTTTGCAGAGTGCACACCTCGAGCGTTTGTCAGGTAAGCCTGTCTGTTCGCAATTTATTACACAGGGATCACTGCTTATACTGCTATAGAATTCATGGTTGCTATCTGAGCTGCATTATCTAATCATGTCATTTCACGCTTTGGAGTTCTCTCTGGCCTCCGCACTGACCCGATCTTTCCATGTGCGATTTTTATATGTGGAGATTTTTTAAATCATACGTCTATGCGGGGAAATCTGATACACTTGCAGAATTGAAGACTGCAATACGTGACAATATAAAAAATAATGGGAAGAAACTTTAGTGAATGTGGAGGCTAACTTTAGAAAGCGACTTGAAATTTGTGCTCGGGAATATGGCCATCATTTTTAAGACCTGACTTTTAGTTTCTAAATATTCCATAATAGCATAGTTTAGTAAATGTTTTTATGTACACTATAACATTTTTGTTAAATATTCGGAGTTTTGTTTTCCTTAAAAATATCCATTTCCCGCGACTCATGTATATATATATATATATATATATATATATATATATATATATATATATATATATATATATATATATATATACATACGTAAATCAAAGTTTTGTTCAGTACCGTATTGTGTATTACTTAATATAGTATTGCATTCTGACTATCTTATCAATAAAACCACTCCACCAGATGTATTATTTGAAACTTATTTTTTACGGCGATGATTTGCCAATAATCATTTATTTTCTACTAGAACTTTTTTCTTAACTTTTAAACACTGTAATGAGTTGAGAAAAAAGAAGAGTTTTTTTGGGGTTTTTGTATAAAAAGTAAATTATATATCGTTTTAATATTATTCGTTTTATTTTATTATATAACAGGTAATCAGAGAACGCTGTCCTCCTCTTGTACGTTGTTTAAAACGTAATGATTCAGCTGTATCAAAAAAAAAAGAAGAAAAAGAAACAGAATCTACCAAAACTGAGCCTAATGCTTCACTTGCATTCTCCGAACGATTATTCGACTGAAAACTGAAAGCTCAAGTAGCCCGTACGCTTAAACCTATGAAATTGTCAAACTTTTTCATTGGAAATTTTCCAAATTAAATCAGGGAAGGTTAGCGGGAATTCAGTATCGTTTTGAAGTTTGACCTAACAGATAGCAAATATCGAAAAATTGGCTAAAAATATTAATATCTTCACCTTAAACTGAGCACTTTTCTACAGGGGGGGCGCTTTTTCGCCGATATTTTTAAAAGTAATCCTCTCTTTTTGATGTTCTAGCCTTAATTTAAAAAATATATATCACTTCCGGTTTGGCGTAGGTCGTAACAGCATAAACATCAGGTTTTCCCTCCGTATTTTTCTCCCTTGCGGTACAGTTTCGAGCCTGCCTTCTTACTACCACTTTTTTTTTTTTTTTGCTCAACGTACACATCCAAACACCTGGGCAACGCCGGGCTGAAATGTTGGTATATATATATATATATATATATATATATATATATATATATATATATATATATATATATATATATATAGACACGAGTATCTACCCGATTGTGTTTAATTCTTTTAAGAGCCCGAACAGCCTCAACAGATATTTGCGAACTCGGCATACTGAGCTGCTACTTGATCGAGCAGATACATACTCGAATGATTATCGAGAATATCTCCGATCATTTGCGATAATAAACCCTCCGTAAAAACGTATGCTACGTTTACTATTACTCGGTCTGTTATTTGGTAGACCCGTGCTTTCTTTATAAGAGTTGCTATCTATGGCATAAAGTCAGACGTTTTTTATTGAAGATTGGGTTATTCGATCGACCTGTGAGAACTGTTTAATTAGGCTTGGTTAGTGTTAGGCATTTTGGCTAAAGATGTATTTTTAAATAGCCGACATTTAAACGAAAATCTCTATCCACAAGTTTTTTTTTTATAGACCAATAAATTTGAAAAGTAACAAGAGGAAACGATCACCTACCTTAGGTTTCCTCGAGTTTTTATAGTGTTTCCTTTTCTGGGGATATACCGGATTGAAGTTACTGTTCTTGAGTTGAGTTTCGTGTTGGGTTTCCCTGGATTTTGCATTGTCTATGTGTTTTTTCGTTTGCTTTTTTTTCAAGTGGTTTCAGTGTACCTATCGTCGTCTAGGTGTTGATTTCTTGGGTTGTTTTGTCCATGAATCTTTTTTTTCAGAGTATACCCTAGTTTTTAGGAACAAATATAGCACTATAGTTTGCCGGAGGTGAGTAACTTGGTTGAGGAATGTCCTGGGCATGACAACCAGTGGAATGAATGATAGGCACATAGAAACATCAACGGGTCAATATGGCGTCGGCTATAACCAGTTGCATGGGTCTCATCGTGACGTCATTGCGGGTAGGGCAATCATCTTTGTTGATAGCAGGAACCGTTGCGCTGAAATTAAACGCTGCATAAATTAGACAAACAAGACATTTTTATATAAACATAAAATTATTTATTTTTAACAATTTGGAGGGACCGTATTACAAATTAGATTATATAAGAGCCACGTTTGTCGTCACTTGTGTACAGACCAGAATACTACTTGTCTGCTTTCGACGGAGTAAAACGCGTCGACTGCTTAAAAAAACAATACAATTATAATTCAATTCCCTCTTTCTCGGGTAGAGAGAGAGATGTAAAAATGAGTGAAAGAAAAAAAAAAGAGAAAGAGAATGAAAGAAAAAGAGAAGAGATATCCATACATAACGTTTGAATATTTTTTTCCGTTTATATGCCTTGATGACGACTTCTTTTGTGGTGACCTTTAGAATTCTAATCGTTTTAATTGGGTTGAATATCATAAACAACTGTCACCTTTAGCTCGAATCATACCTGATTGATAACAGTTTGTGAAGCCGTCATGTTGTTTCAATAATAACGCATTTCGTTCTCGTCTCCTCGCGAGCACAGACAGGTATAAAATAGGTATTATGTTTATTAATGTAAAAACCCTCAGCCCCCTTCCAAGCATGATGCATATAAAAATAGCCAAACACCCTAAAACTCACGTACTAAATAAAAACAACGATAGTTAAGTTTCGACAGGAAAAATTCCTTACCTCTCTTACCGATGTGGAGGCCTTCATTGTGTTGGAAACTCTTTATATCTGTCTAAAATGTTAGATATGTCCAATGTATGTCAGAAAAGATCCCCTTGCAGATAGAAAAATAGAAGTTAAAGCCGGGGGCACTTAACGAAATCGTCGAAAACGAATAAGAAAGTTTGCAAACATAATAATAATTGAATAGTCCCACTGTGTTGAGATCTGACAAAACAGCGAAGTACGTTAATGGTCCACAATTCAACTTTGAGGAAGAATATGCAAACAACGTAAAACTGCTGGAGAAAACTAAAACATGAAGATTTACTCGAATAAAACTGGATGCATTATTTCTACTTATGGGGGCAATATACGCGTTGTGAAAAAAAGCAGATTCACTTTCATCAGGAACAGAAAATTCACAAAAGTGTTTGCATCTACTCTAGTAAACACCGACACTAAGGTAAAATACTTAATAATTTGTTTTTAATGGAGAGTAGAAAACGCATTGTGGATGCGTTATTGGCAGCTTCTGTTACTCTCGCTTCTTCTTATTTGTCCCTAAGTCCTGTCCTCATTTTTAATGAGTGATTTTTCTGACAAAGGGAGAAGAAAACGCTGTTTTCTAGGTTGGCAGTATTTTGCTCGAACAGAGATGGCGGAAATTTTCTGTTTCTATGTCTATCCTTGTATCCATGTCACTAGTAAGGGTGCTGGAGATAAACGTTTTGTCTGGGCTGACGTTATCCGCCTGACAGTCAGGGACCCGAACCTTGTATTAACCATTAAATAGGCTGTCCTATCAGCAGGTGCAAAGTACTGGGGCTGCTGTATTGCAATTATGTGAATGGATTCTGGACCATGCAGTAGCTTCTGGTGGGGCCTCTTGATACCATAATAGTGGGTAATTGTTACGGCTTTACCTTATCATTAGCTACAAATAATATAAAAACAATTCTTCGTTTCTTTTTCTCTCTTAGTTTCCCCTCTCTATCCTGCTCTAAGTAAATCTGACGCCCTAGTCCACAAATTCCAAAATTTCATCATGACAAGTTTCAAGAGAAAATACACGATTAAACCCGGCCCTCCAACTTCCAACGTAGACCCCTACTACCATGTCTCATTCTCCAATATCAGGGGTCTACGTTCTAACCTTCCAGAGGTTGAAACCCAATTACAGGAGACTAAACCAGACCCTTTATTTTTAAGTTAAACTGGCATTGGACAGACTATTTCCCTAGAAGAGTTCGCAATTAAAGGATACTCTAACTTAACTTCTAAATCTGACCCTCAAGATCGCCATGGCCATGGGATATGTGCCTATATTAAAGATAGCTTTCCATGTGGTAGGGACATCTCCAGGGAAGATCCTAACTTACCCTATATGTGCTTCCGTGTTGCTTTAGCTCACACTACTGCATTTATATTTATTCTCTATCGCCCCCACAACAGCGGAGTTACTATCTTTAAAAGCATATCTGAGAAAATTGACCAAGTCCTATCTGCTTATCCTTCAGTTAACATTCACATATGTGGAGACTTCAATGTTCACAACGTCGAATGGTTGACCCACTCAAACAAGACCGATGATGAGGGGAGGTTTGTCATGATTTCTGCATTGCCTATGACCTCACTCAGATTTTTCAGGAACCCACCCGTGTGCCCGACAACCACGGCCAGTATGCGAGCCTACTATACCTTTTTCTCACAACTTGCCCTGAACTATGTTCAGTTTCTGTTCTGTCGCCTCTTGGATCTTGCGATCATTCTGTTGTATCAATTAAGATTAAAATGAAATGTAATAAGTCCCCAGACACACCTCTCCATCGTTCAGTATATCGATACACTAAGGCTGACTGTGATAGCTTCCGTACATTTATATTGGATCTGCCTTTGCATTCCATGTTTAAAAAGGATGTGTCCTCTATAGTATCAGACCTGACGGAATGGTTAATTCTAGGTATAGACCGTTTCATACCCTCGAAAAAGTGTCAGCAAAATCCTAACAGCCAGTCATGGTTCTCTCCAGAATGTGCTGCTGCCATTGCGCACAGAAATCACTTTTTCCACTGCTTCAAACGGAACAGATGTATGGAAACTAAAGGCGCTTTCAGGACTGCCAGCAACCATTGTAAGTAAGGAATAAAGAACGCAAGAGCGTTGTATGCTCAATCCGTTAAGTCCAAAGTAGCTGAGCAGCGGCTTGTTCCCACCAGTTTTGGCAAATAGCAAACAGAATCCTGAACAGAAGCGGGTGCTCCATCCCAACTATTATCAATGGACCTGATGTAATCTCGTCAGCATCAGACAAAGCCAAACTCTTTGTCAAGAACTTTGCAGCTAATTCTACCCTTTGCAACAAAGGTCGCCAACCCCCAATATTTCCTCCTGTATCAGAAAACACGCTATGTGATATACGTATATCCGTACGTGATGTTGCCAAGCTAATCAAAAACCTTGATTCCAGTAAAGCAACTGGCCCTGACAGCATTCCAGTTATAGTACTCAAAAAACTTCAACCTGAACTAGCGCCCATACTTACAAAACTGTTTAAACGTTGTCTTAAGGAGAATAGTTTCCCATCTCCCTGGAAAATCTCATCAGTATGCCCTGTATTTAAGAATTCAGGTGATCGCTCATCCCCCTCTCAGTACAGGCCAATAAGTGTCTCGTGCGTCATGAGTAAGTTTCTGGAATCTGTGTTAAATACAGACGTAATCAACCATCTCCAAAAAATGACCTTCTTAGTGACACTCATTATAGTTTCCATTCTGCTTGATAGACAGTAGACGTTCTTACAGTTATATCTCATAGGATTAGCAAATCTCTCGACGGTGGCAACATTTCTAGGGCAATTGCTCTTGACATATCTAAGGCCTGTGATAGGGTATGGCATAAAGGTCTACTTCATAAGACCTGTAGCTATGGTATAGCTGGAAATGTCTTCTCAATTATTAAATCATTTCTTTCTGATAGGTTCATAAGAGTAGTAGTTGAGAGACAAAAATCAGAAGCTCACAGTATTAATGCCGGTGTCCTACAGGGGTCCACCCTGGGCCCAACTCTTTTTCCTGATCTACATTAATGATCTTCCAAATCACATTCTTACATCATTTGTAGACATTTATGCTGACGACACTACCATTTATGGTAGCACATCTAAGACAGTAAACGACTAAGTCCTCTCCAATTCTCTCTCCTCCGATCTTGAGCACGTAGTACAATGGGGAAAGGGTGGCTGGTTACTTTAATTGCATCTAAAATCAAGCTTCTCTCTTTACATCATCAACATTCTGATCCACATCTGGCATCAATTGAAATGAATGGCTCTCGTCTTCAGGAGGCCTCAAGTTTGGACAAGTTTCTGGGCTTGACCATTACTCCTGATCTTAGATGGAACACGTACATAAAATCTGTTTCCAAGGCCGCTGGAAAAATGGTGGCATCTTTCTATCGATCCGGTAGATATCTCGCTGCTGATGAAATTCTCTATCTATATAAGAGCCAGGTACGTTCAAGGATGGAGTACTGTTGCCACATTTGGGCAGGAGCTGCTAGAAAGGACTTGTCCTGCCTTGATAGAGTTCAAAATAGACTTCGTAGCCTTGTAGGAGATGTCCTTTTCTCTCCCCTGCAACCTCTATCTTACAGAAGAGATGTTGCGAGTTTGTCTCTGATGTATTGTTATTTTCATGGAAAGTGTTCGACTGAGCTTCAGTCTATGGTCCCCCCTTGCCAAACTTTCACAAAAACACTCGTCTATCTGAAAACACTATCTACAATTCCCCCACTCTTTATCTGTGCCTAAACCTAAACGTAGATTCCATGAACAAAGCTTCTTTCTTAGAACTGAACGCCTGTGCAATTGTCTTCCGTTTTCCTACTTTCCGGCTGACTACAATATGGTTGTGTTCAAGTCTAACGTAAATAAGTTCTTGATGAGCCGTTCCATATAAGTTATCAAATTTACCAAATTTTCATTACTAATGATTCATATATTGTCCAATTTCTACTGTACACTCAATATGTATTCAAAAAACGTAACGTACCATTTGAGTCTCTAGAAACAATAAAAAATGAGCTTGAAAGTGTCGCCATTATAACGAGAATGGAATACAGTCAGTAGGCTGCTCCAATCCTCTACGTTCAAGAGAGACAGGGGGAAATCCGTGTTACTGTAAACTTTTCGAATGGCTTGAATGCTTTCCATTACCCCATTACCAAGTACAAAAGTACATTGGTGTTTTTCTTGACTAGCGAACTTCGAAAATGATAGTGCTAAATTACTCTCTATAAACACATATCAAGGCTTTTATTGATATAAAGGACTAGTATTTGAAGGTTAAGGTCCCACTTGCAATTTTTCAACAGGTCAAAAGACTGTAGGATCCCTCAACTTTGCTATCATATTTATGCAATATAATTATAACAAGAATGAACTTATGTCAACATATCTTGCCGAATTCAGACGAATACAAGAGTTTGGTTTAAAAATTAATGACAGCAAATCTGAAGTATTCCTACAAAAAAACAAATATTTAGAAAACATAATATATAAGAATCGCAGACGTCTAGATTCTGATAGAGCCGCTGAAATAAGGGATATACCGGCGCCCGAAAGTAAAACTCAACTGCAATTTTTTTAAAGTCTTGTTAACTAATATCAAAGCTTTATTCCAAAAATTAACGAATTCCGTGCATCACTAAACTAACTTTTGAAAAAAGATTAAAGTTTAAAATTGACGACTAAGTGTCAGTAAGAATTTCGGGAATTTAAAAATTCTAACTTCAAACAGTTTCCTTACATACGCTAATCCGGAACTAGATATTAAATTTGCTAGTAACGCTAGCCAAAATAATATAGGTGCATGCTTACTACATAAGATGCCAGATTGTACGAAAGAAAAACAATCGTCTATATATCCAGAACACTGCTTTCGGCAAATAAACACTATTACCTGACAGTGAAACATTACAGTCAACAGTATCAGCATTACTTTTTCAGTTTTGAATTTGAATAGACACTTTAATTTTCAAATCGACCAAAAGCACTTTAAGCAATTTTCGGTTTGAAAAAGACAACGTGCATTTACTGCTAACCGTTTATTAAGTTGGACGACCATTTTGAACTACGGCTTTAAATTAAAGTTCTTATCTTTAAAATAAATCGCGCATATAGCCAGAGTGTCTACGTTAATTCCGATTCAAAAACAAGACTTTTGAGGACTCGGTAATCGCCACATAAATCATACATAGTAAATTAAATCGATGATATACAACACAATCCGAAAACTATTGGCGACCCACCAATAAAGAAGTACAGTGCCAGTGGATGATACATTCATCAAAACTGTAAAACACAATTCAGCACCACGGAATTTGACTTCAGATCTCTAATCAGTTTGCGACAACGTCATGCTTCAAAGGGAAAGGTTCATTATCTTTAACATTCAGCAAATAAGCATACTTAAATATTTGAACATAGACCATCCGGGCACTCGCAGAATAAAATGTGCGATCAGCCGTTTTGTTTACTTGACGCCCATAAGCCAAGATATCACCAATATGGTTAAAATATGCAAACGCTCTATCTTAGCAGCCGTTACTCACAAACCGGGTCTAAATACGAACAACTGTGATCAAGGACACTGACTTTCCGGTACAACTAGAAAAGTTTTACTACTTGATAGTCGTAGAAAGTTACTTTAAATGACCAGAGTTGTTAAGATACTACATCGGTAACTATTAATTTCCTACATGGGCTGTCCATTTGTTTTGGTTGGTTGATTGTTTTTGTTTTACGGCATGCCAGCCCTTTTCAGGTTATTTAATGCCGAATTCAACGATTTTGTAGAAAAAATTTTAATAGAATATATTTGTTGTTTTCAAGTCAGTTTCTATTTAACCCATAGTTGGGACCCTAACAGGTACTACCACTCCGGATCAGAGTGGACCTGTGGGCAATGGCAATTAAAGGATGCCTCCACACTCTCCATAGCCTGCAAACTGAGGCCTCACAACAGTTTATAGTTTATAGGACCCATTCGTTTTGAGTGTTGTTGATTGCCTTGTTAGTGGCAATGCCACCATACTTACTTTCTAAAGATTCAAAGGATTCTTCGAGTCTTATTAAATAAAACATCTTTCAATATCTCAATATTATCCTAGGAACAAGGGCAAAACGAAAAAAGCACTAAAGGAAGATTACCGCTCGTTCATGGAAAACTCTTTATAGCAGTTTGTCAAGTTTATAGAATTACGGCAAACCATAAATCCCCAGCAACCCATTCACCAGCAAAAATTATGTTGGCTGTAAAATCGGATCAATATCGAAATAACTGTTGCTGAGACAAGCTAAATAAAATATAACCTTTAATGTACACCTCAAAGTTACAATGTGGATATATTTTACTTCAAGCATTTTAGAAATAACGTTTTCTTTTAGAAACTGGCGATGATAATACAGAAAATCAGCAAAGTTATCTACATAACATTGGATTAATATTCAAGAATAAAAAGCATATACACTAGATACGGGTAGATAAGTAGAGGCTATTGCAACCGTTTACGACACAGTTGATGTCGGGGCTCAAAAAACACATAGAACCACATTTTGGTAGTAACAAAAAATTCAAAAACCCACTCATTACCTACTAAAAGAGTAAGACATACTGATACACCTTTCGGAATAATAAGCGTGGCTGATTGGTGCTGTGTTGGAATTGCACACGCATAAACAGATACATATAGACAAATACAAGATGATAAGCATTAATGCAGATTCTAAATCATCAGTGAGTTATACGTTACTTATACAGATGATGATGATGATGATATAAAAATACATTAATGCATGCAATTGTAACCAAATGCACTATAATTAGAACGTTGGAACATATTAAAAAAATTTCGCATATAAACACATTGCCCAATAAAAAAAAAACACACTACGGTTTATCATTAATGATAAAAACTCCAAAATACCTAATAACCTAACCTGCCGTCCAGTAGCAAGTCACTAAAATATACTAATAACAACTTCAATAGTAAAATGGATCTCTTAAAAGAATAGGCATGGCTAGAACTAATATGTCTTGCCCGATTTCATGTTATCTGTTTTCTCCTAACGGTTTTGTTTACCAGCATCTAGTAGCATATGACAATCACAAAAGAAAAATCAGAAACATATTAATAAAACATATACTGCTATCCTGGTTCTCTCAAATTGCAACTTGCGCCTCATTGTAAGCGAATCTTTACTACTACGCGTAAACAAACTCACCATGAACTAAATTTGATACGATATAAGAAATGAGCATGCTTGAAAGCTTTGCAATGATTTGATTGATTTTCTAAATGAATTGACCGACCTTATTATAGTTGTTCCGGTTTACACTCGTAGAGAACGTTTAGTCACTGAGCAATCAAACTGGAAGAAGGGAGCAGAAAAGAAACAAACACATATTGTCACTGTTACTTAAAGCACAGGCAAGATACACACATACCCAGATACACACACATATACACACACACACACATATATATATGTGTGTGTGTGTGTGTATGTGTGTGTATGTATGTATATATATAGTCTGTTGAAGGTATTCGGGAGATAAAGCCCTTTAATTAAAACGAGGTTATTAAAAGTGCTCAATAAAAAAGAGCTAAATATATTTTTTATTCATATGGATAAGTATAACATACTGTCTACACTGAACATGCTAATACTTTGGAGCAAATTGGTATATCAAAAAATCAACTGTTCATCATTAAATAAGAGTAATAAAGTGTATATCTGATATTCAGAACATCTTGTTCTTAAATGAAGATGTGAAATATATTTTTTATTCATAAAGAAATAAAACATTAAATCGCGCTTACTTAGAGTGAGAGGGGCGACATATATATATATATATATATATATATATATATATATATATATATATATATATATATACATATATATATATATATACATTGAACTAGTAAGAACTTTTAGTAATTAATATTATAACATATAATTAAATCTGCATAGAAATGTATTGTGTAATGTAATATATAATAATAATAATAATAATAATAATAATAATAATAATAATAATAATAATAATAATAGAAACAACTGCTTCTGTCTAGACCAAACATCATAGCTTTTCAACATCAAGCCTAATATGGCCAGACTACTGGCCGATATTGATTTAGATATTGCGCATATTATTAGTGGCGTTCATGCGTTATCATGAGAGTTGTGATAACAGATTATGTTCATTGTTTTAACTCTCGACACGGTAAATCAATCGGGAACCACATCACCCTATCTAAAAACATATAAGATATTAAATGGTATATACTGGAGAATCATAATAATAATAAATTCTTATAATAATTCTTATGATAGACACATTCTAAATCAAGCCATACTTACTGGTCATAGAACGATATTATCTGACTAATGATTTAGCCTCACCTTTTCTACACAGACTATGGAAACTGTTGTAGATTGGTCACATTTTTACACCAGCGCTGTGAGTGTAATCTCTTTCTTCCAGTGCATTTGTTCTTTCGCCAACAATGCTTATATGGACCTTTTCTCCAAAGTGTTCTGATTTATTAAATTGTATGTTTTCATACGTTTATAAGATTAAAGGAATATGAAAATTATGAAATTTCTATTAGTTAAAAGCACCTATGATGAAACAAACAAAATGTTGTCATCTAAAAAAATTATCGGATAATTTGAATCCAACAAAAACACCTAAACTTCACTCAAGATTAGTTCACATGTACACCTGAAAAGATTTAGGTTCAACATGTGTACAAATAGCATTTTTGTGAAACGGATTAGAAGGGATGGAAGTGTTTCTACACAAATTGAATCTAACAAGACCTACTTTATAAAGACTGACCAAACGAACATAAACATTTTAGTCTCTCTTTCAGATAGTTTAACAAAACAAAAAAAAATTATTCTAACCATTTTTTACTTTATATCTGACTTCCCCACACATAAGTATATAACTTAAAATATGCAGATACAAATTAAGTCATGCAATGTTTTCTTTTCTATTTACATACTGAGTCATTTAAACCCGCCCTGTATTTCCATCTTAGAATTTAATGTAACAATATCGTAAGATGTTTTGTAATTTTGCATTTTCTTTATAATAAATAACAGAAAGAAATTTACAGTTTTACTTTTATTTACGGTATTCAATTTCCTCTTATCAAGTAATCTTCGATGACGACTGCATACATTTAGCAGAATGAGTGATGTCGGGTAAAAGGAAATTTTAAACAGTTAAAAAATATTGAGAACAACACAACATGGTGTTAATAAGTTCAACTATTGCGAACAACGCACAATAATTTCGGGCTCATAAACAATCACATATTAAAAATGATATTCAAAAACTAAATTCTGTTTCGTCTATTTATTTTAGCGTAATTGCAGTAGTAGTCATTACGTAGTCGCCGTCGTTTATCATTTCAGAAATTGATACTTATGCATAATACATACAGTGCTAAAATAATAACGATGGATTTTGTTAATATTATAGACGTTCAACTAACATTTTTATACACACACAATATTGTAACGTTACATTTCCATTGAACATCGATTATTAAATATAGTATTTTCCGTATTCTGCATAATTTCAAAAATATATCTGCACCGCCGAAGCAAATCAGGGTTGCGTTAAACGAAAAACAGAGTGATTTATCTTTGCTGGAGATGTGAGGGATGCTTACCGACAGAGAACGACAATTCTAAGGCTAGTGCCCAATAGTCACTGCATGTAAACGACAATACCTGCAAGTAAACAGCTCCAAACAGAATAAACTATTTAAAATCAGAACTAATCGACTCATATCAGCAGTGTTCTTTAGTGCAAATCAGTGGCAGCCAGTGCCACCAAGTGTCTGATAAAATCTGCCAATGCCATGAGGTAAAAATAACTCACTTAATTTTACAAGGTAGTCACCACTTATCAAGGCCCGGAAGCCACTCGGGGTAAAAAGTTATTGCGTGTACAGTACGTGAGTATTGGAGATTTGGTAAAGTGTCTTACTTAATGGGGCGGTTCATCAGGAATGTGTTTATGTTGGACTTGAAGATATCCAGGTTGTAGTCAGGTGGAAAACAGGCAAACGGAGTAGAGTTCCACGGGCGTACACTGCTAAGAAAGAAACTTTGTTCATGGAATCTACGTTTTGGTTTTGGCACATATAAAAAGTGGGGAAAATTTTTGGCAGTGGTTTCAGCTAGACGGGTATTTATCGTGAAATATTGGCGATGGAGGGGGACCAGAGATTGGCGCTCAGACGATCACTTGCAATGAAAGTAACGATAAAACAAAGACAGGCTCGCAACGTCTCTTATGTGGGAGAGAGGTTGCAGGGAAGAAAAAAGGGCATCCCCACTAAGCCTATTTTGTACTCTGTCAAGTCAGGATAGGCTGTTTTTAGCAGCTCCTGACCAGATGTGGCAGCAGTACTCCATCCTTGGACGTCCTTGGTTTTTATATAGATAGAGAATTGCATAAACAATTCTGGAGCGGTAGAAGGATCCTATCACTTTTCCAGCAACCTTGGCAACTGACTTGATGTGTTACATATAGGGGTTTCATTAAAAGAGAGTCTTAGAGTCTTATTAGAGTGTGTGTCTTGAGAGAGAGTCCAACTTTTAAAGAGTTCCTACCTAAAATAAAAACCCATTATTCATTGAACTTTTGAATAGTCAAGTCGCTGCCTGATGATTTCTGTTGTTTGATTGAAACAAGTGGCTATTTGTAGCAGCAGGATGTGACCATGTTTATATAACAATAAACAAGTATATATATATATATATATATATATATATAGAGAGAGAGAGAGAGAGAGAGAGAGAGAGAAATAAAAAGGAGCAAACCGTATAATGTGTTCATCAACGTTTCGTCTTCATTTCGAACTTCCTCAAAATAAAGACGAAACGTTGATGAACACATAAAACGGTTTATTCCTTTTTATTCTCTATTTTGTCGGAATACTATTTCCATTTTTTCATCATATATATATATATATATGTATATGTATATATATATATGTATATATATATTAAATATATATATATGTCTATATATTTTTAATATATATATAATTAGTTATATATTTTTCAAAAAAAAATTCCAGCAGAGTGCTCTATTATACGGAAAAAGTCGAAAATAAGAGCGTATTATTCATGTTTTATTTATAGAACGTTTAGATGAGATTAGTCATCGGTACCGTCAATGATTATTACCCGAAAAGAGCTTGATATGGGTATCTAAAACGGCCCCTAATTATCAGGTTTGAAACCGACGTTATCGATGTCATATCTCATCTAAACTTTCTGTAAATGAGACATATATATATATATAGTTTTACAATTTTGCATAAAATCAACATCAAATTATGTAATTATCAAACTATCTAATAAATCAACTGATATAAACTATGTAATACTTCAACTAATATAAACAGAAAATATCAACTAAATAATACCACTTTTAATTCATAAAACTTGATTCAATGTTAATATCCACTTAAAACCCGAAAGAAGTATCGATTGATAATCTTAATTATACTCTATTAATAAAATAACACTATCTAATCGAAATAGTCTGGTGGAATAAGCTAGATAAAACATTACAATACAAAATGAAGAACATTTAATTCATAAGGATTATAAACGTTACACTTCAAAGCCTAATGAATACATTTTGAATCAACGAACGAGCATATAATCAATGAGCAACTTAACATACAGGCATAAATTTGCATGAGATGTATCAGATTTAAACAGGGGATTAACCTTTACTTTCAAAGATCATTATCTATAAACATCAAATATGAGATTTTAACTTAACATGAAAAGTGTTTGTATAAAAAAATGAATGCACACGCTAGAGTAAAAAATATATAATTTCACTAGCAAATTCGCTGCTTCACATGAAATGGTCAACTACTGTCAAATTTAAATGAGAAGTAAAATATAACAAGCAAAAATGAAGAACTTCTTTGAAGGTAACATTGATGAAAATTTTAATATCACATTAAAATTATCATGGAAAAAGTTAAGCGAAGCTGCTAAACGTAAAATCTCAACCTAATATGAATTTAAACAAATCTCGAATTCGAATAAAAATGCATTCAAATTAAAAATGATTTGATCAAAATTCTATACGTCAAATAAAAATAAACATTCATGTATGTTAAAATAAATTGACCGTTTTAAATAGAAATACTATCAGGTTAAAACGTCAATTTTATTTGAAAAGTTATATTTAAAATTAAACAGCTTCAAATTAAAAAGAGCATAACATACAAAATAAGAATAAAGTATATTGATTTATATTTAAAAATGAATATCTACATAAAAAGTGTATAATAAAACACATCAATTTTCCTTAAGAATACCAATCTACATAATTATTATCTACATTCGTATTATAAGAGATAATAATTTCCTTTAATTACTGATCATCTACGTACAAAAAATTATACGAGTTAAGTAGCAAGATTTCTGCATACTTGAACTTCTGCATGTAAGTACAGTCAGGAAAACAGTAAACTGGAAGGAAATTACAAAATCTAGCAGGAAGAACTATTTAAGTAGAAATCTATCCGGCATTTGGGGATCTCTAGTGTTTAGGAGTGGAGTTTTCTGCTCGTCGTGTTTGTTGGGGAGATGTCTGTCAAGGCGGTACAAGTGTTTTAGTTCATCGGAGGACCTACTATTAAAATACTTGTAAAAATAGGCAGAGGGATGCGAATTGTACACGATAAGACAGAGGCCGAAGTTTAGTTTACAGTTAGAGACCTCTTTTGAACCCTGTTCACGTCTGAGGGACCATTACAAGATTTACCAGCCAAAATATGACAACAATACTAAATACGTACGCGAATGATAGCCTTATAGAGGTACACGACACTCTCAGGCGTAAGTAACTATCTAGCATTGTAGAGAGAGCCCACCGACTTTGCAGCAGCCTTAACAATATTATCGATATTTCATGCTATCTGTGAACGTATTGAATAACGTATTTTGAAGTAATGTGTCATTAACCATTGCAATTGGTGGTTGAGAAGGTTTCCTCTAGTTATTAAAGTCAAGAAGCTTAGTATTGGCAGCATTGAATGTTACCACACATTTTGACCCCATTCCACTACAGGCTGGAGATATTCATCTAGGGTACCGCCATTACCTTGGATATGTATTCATTTGTTTCACCCTCGTACTTGTTATAGAGCGTTGTATTGTCAGCAAAAACTACCCATCTCAGAGACAAGTTTATCATTGATGAATATCAAGATTAATAACGGTCCAAGGATCACACTCGCATTTATGACATATTGCTTGGACGTACAACCATCGAATTACACCTGGATTCTTATATTATGTAAGCTATATTTTATTTTGTTAAGTATTCGTCCATTAATACCATATCATCAGAGTTTCTTGAAAAGACCAACATAACATACTATGTTAAAGCCTTATATATATATATATATATATATATATACATATATATATATATATATATATATATATATATATATATATATATATATATATATATATATATAGCCCTACTGCCCTACTTTCCCCTGCTTAATCCAGTGCATGGTATATATGGTAAGAGTTTACAGTAAGGGTATCTACAGTAGAACGGGCTTGCCTAAATCCTCATTTACGGTCGGACAGAACGTTAGCAATTTAAAGGTGGTGGACCAGAGCTTGATTTATAATGGAGTCTAATATTCTGGCGAAAGCATTGAGGATGTTAATCGGGCGATAATTTAATGGGTCAGTTTCTTCGTCAGAATTCTTTTAAATTGTATAACAGAACAAGTTATCGAGTAGTCATGGGAGCAAGATTCGTTAAGGCATTTGATGAAATGTTTTCGAGAACTGAACACATTCATCGAGGCAATTTTTTATAGTACAGCCGGGTCGAGATAAGATCCAAATGCTTTTGAGTTGTCTAGTTTTTTTTATGATATCATGTACCTATGAAAGGATATTTTCAGATTTTCTAGTTTAATTTTTTGCAGATTGATTGTTAAAATAGTTTAAAGACATGGCAAATATAGGGGCCTTTTGTAGGGGAAAGCTATATTATGTACGGAGGACAAAAAGTGGTATCATATATTAGGATACACTGTGGGCGCGGTTACACATAAATGTTTATTTAGTGCGTAGCTGCAGAAATAAAGGGGCGATGATTAAAGGTTTTTTTTCTGGAAGGCGTATTGCGGAAATTAGAATAATATATTCTATATATGATTATATATAATATGCATATATATATATATATATATATATGTATATATATATATATATGTTGAACAGCAGGGGTATATATTTAAATATGACGCGGAGGAGGGAAGATACATAATCTGCGAAGGGTTACACAATGTCCATTATAAGATGATAAACACAATTACCTTTCGTCTGTGATGACGGATGACACAAGATAACAGTTACAACATAATAATGACTTCTTTATTCACCTGATCGTCCGGTCGATGACGTCAGGAATTAAAACCGTGATCTACATGGTTAATCTTCTACAATTCGCCTCAAAGGGGCTATGTCAACCCTTGGCTGATCATCTGACTCTCACCTCATGACTGGCTAAACTCTCTGTGGCTGACTCACTAAAATCCGAACCCGTAGTATCCTATATGGAGAAATGTCCTATGTCTATGACGTCAAAAGTGTTTTTCCAAACGTGACTAATTTCACGTGGCTTTTCGTATGTTTCTCCAACATACTCTTGAAAAAAAAAAGAATGCTCAATTCTAATCTAACCTATTTTTTAAAAATATAACATAATTTGCATTGTTCAGTATTTTACTGACATGTTTAATATTCAAATTTCTAAAAGGATTTACAATAGATTTAATTTCTAACATTCCATTTCTCAACTTTGCTTACAGGGTTCGATTCTAGGCTTATCCTAATCTCATTTTCACTTATCTAATGTTTTTCTTATTTACATGAAAAGTGGACACCCCTTTTCTATGTAACATACACACATACACAAACACACACACATATATATATGCAGATATACATATATATATACATATATATATGTGTGTGTGTCTGCGTGTGTGTGTGTGTGTGTGTGTGTGTGTGTGTGTGTGTGTGTGTGTGTGTGTGTGTAAGGAGAAGGAATAAATAGATCCGGATGTCAATAATCGAATGCACCATAAGCTCACCCAATCAAACAGAAAAACCAAGGCAATGCATCAATTGGCAAATAAGCGCTTCAAACAATCAATGTATTGATGGAGCACGTTATGTCGGGTCCCAATCTTTCTGCCAGCTGGTCAGTTAAAGTGCTTTACAATGGCGTGGCGTTTGTGGCTGGTATGTTGCAATACAATGTTCCCCTGGTATCTTTAAGAAACCATCGATACACTCCATAGTATCTCATTCCACCACTCGAAATACAAACTACCGCCTTTTTTGCTTCTAAATACTTTCATGTTAGATTGAACGACTTTTTGCCAGGACAGACCAAGACAAGAGTAGTATGAGGAAAAAAAGCCCAGAATAATTATAAACAGTGTAGTGATAGTTCCTGTTCCAACTAGATTAGATCACATGTTTCAGGTAAACTTTTTAATCTACCGTCTTTCCGTCTAACAGCCGAAGCAGGAGAAGACAAAAAAGGACGACGATGAGAACAATACAAATATCACTGTATAACGAGAATTAGTTTTATTCTATAGAGTCAGACACATTATAAAACAACATCCCTGGCCTTTTAGCTAACAAGAAAAACGTAGTATCTGTTCTTACAGTACATATTATTGTCCCGCCTTAGTTAATTAATAAGCATTTCTTCCTAAATCCAAAGATTTTTTTCCAGATTTTATGATAGTCCCAGATAAAACAAAAGCCTTATTTATATCTCTGCCAGTAGAGCGAGATAAATTATAGAATCTGATAAAATTATATATTACAGATAGATATTTATATAATAGGTGCAAATACATATGCAAAGTACGTAAACTAGTATGTAATTTCACCATGGTTTCGTCCTACGATATTTTATATAGTGCGTATTACATGCACTTGAGATTTTCACTAAAAATATTCGTTTTAATGTACCGAATCATTAAATAATAACAACTTATTTTGGAAATTAAAATGCCTGCAGTAGCTTCTTCCTTTTACGCACAAAACGGTTGGTATTTATGAGATATTTAATCACTTAAAATTATTCTTAATTCTACGTCATTTTCTCTCTCCTTTCCTAAAGTATTTCTTATCTCATGGTACAATGCGCATTATATATAAAATGAAAATCCTTTTTTTTTCGGTTAAAATATTAAACATATGTTATATATTGTGTATCACTATATATATATATATATATATATATATATATATATATATGTTTATAACATAATACATTATATTCAATAGAAGATTGATTATATGTTATATAAATTTATCTCACATTAATATATATATATTTTTTCTTGTATATTACATGTATTTATATTAATTTATATGTTATATAAATTGAGCTCACATTAACATATATATTTATTTATATTTTATATATATATTACTATCACATTATACTTTCTGGAAATTTATCTTACATTCTTACATATATTTTTATATATTATATAGATTGTATAAGTTTATATTTTATATAAATTTACTACTCATTAATATTTATATATTATATCACATTGTATATTATAAACATATATCTCTCATTATTATATATATTTTATATATTATATATATTTATATACGTCAATATATATATTTATTTCTACATTATATATATATATTTATATCATATTATATATTATATAAATTTATATCACATTAATATATATATATATATATATATATATATATATATGTATTTATTTATATATTAATAGGAAAAGTACTCGTCGTTGACTGGGTTCAAGAACATCCTACAGAAAACGGACTCTGATTTATGAAAGTATGATAGGTTATGAAAGGGAAGGGTTGTAAATTTGTTGTATCAAAACTAAAGCAAAATATGATGAAAGTAAAAATAAAATAGATAACCCCCATAATTTATTATACCATACCTGTTCACACTGAAACACTTATCACAATATTAAATTTATCTATATTAAAAAACTTGTTAAACTTTGTGGCATATTTCCATTCTATGGAAGTCAGGAACGAACACCCCATAATTTTATAATACCATATCTCTTCAAATTGAAACATAATTATCAAAGTATACCTTCGCAGATAGATATGAAAAGTCTTTATTAAAGTTTGTGCCTATTTCCATTCCATGGAGGCCAGGCGCGAACGAAGACCCCTCCCCAATTTTATTATACGATCCCTAGTTAAGTTAAAATATACTTATCAAAGTATTTTTTATGTACATCTATATCAAAACACTTGTAAACGTTTTTTTATTTTTTATTTTTTATACTTTGTGGACCAGGCGCGAACGCAGACCCCACAATTATACAGGAATTACAGGAATTGATATGTTTGATTTGGCAGAACGGTTGTTCATTTAAAACAACCGTTCTGCCAAATCAAACATATCAATTCCTGTGTCTCGATACATCTTCTATCATTATAGGTAATCAGTTTTTTTGTAATAGTCAAACATATAGGAGCCTATACGTGACAAGACACACGCACACACACAGACATTCAGCGTTATATTATAGATATATATTTATATCATTTTGTATATTAAAGAAAATTATCCCACATTAATATTTATATATTAATATATTTATATATCATACGCATTTATCTCACATCATATATAATTATTGCTATATTATATATATATATTGATATCACATTACATCTAATATAAATTTGTCAAATTATATCTAATATAAATTTGTCTATCATTATTACATAATTTTATACATTATATATATATTTATATGACATAATATATTATATGAATTTATCTTATATATATATATATATATTTATATTATATATATATATTTATATCACATTCTATATTATATAAATTTATAACACATTATGTATATTTATTGATATATATCTATATATATAAAAATGTTAATATTGGTTCGTTCGGAATTAATTGTCTAAAAAAACACTGGACGGATGGCTTCCACGTTTTTGTATAATATGTTTACTATATCCATGTGTGTTTTTATATATTTCTTTTTAATTATAACATTATACTTAATTTTTTCTATGATAAATAGGTGGATTTCTTTGTACCGAGAAGCCATTTTTTTTATTTAGGCACAATTATTTATTACCGCTTCATGTCACGTGACCAGTATTACAATTTAGCGGTTTTCCTGCTATATCTGGAGATTTTGGTTACAATCTAGCGGGAAATTCTAGAAAATCTGGAGGTATTTGGCACCCACACACCCGCATTAGATTATTAAACAATAAAGAAAAGCGCTTGAAAATATTTAATGTAAGTAAAAAAAAAAAGTAGAATTTATTGCCTTTGGTAACAATTGTTTATTGATTATTTGTTTTGTTTTTCGCCTTTTTTCGACTAACCATTCTTAAATCTCGCTATAAAATCGATTTTCCAAGTACATTTTAGGTAGGTGGGGGGATTCTAACCTCCGAAGTTTGGGTTTGTATTCCTGTACACATAGATTCGAAAAAGTTGTCAAAAAACAAATATATAACAAATAAATGTTATCAAAGGCAAGATAAGTTACTTTCCTGCCAAACTGGATATTTAAATTAACCACACGTGGTCTCAAAATGAATGACGACGCTCAAAGTGTATACACATTTTGACTCCTCCCTTTATTTAAAAATTCACCAAAAATAAGGAAATTAACGAATTATAATGAAAATTGCAGTATTTTTCAAATAATGATCGCAGAATATAATGAACTTCTTATTTTTACTTAACTCTTAGTGAAAATGTTTTATTTTGTTTAAACAAAAAATACCTTTACTAAAGTTATGGTTTTCAGTAGTAAATAAAAAACGCAAGAATTTATTTTTGCTTTTGTTACAGCATCGTAATTTGTAACAATAAAAAATAATTTTTACAGTAACATTACGAAAAAAGCCCCTAAAGTCCGTATTAATGTATTCAATATAACTCGCAGAAAAATGAATTATCGGATACTATTCAGGAAATTAAAGATTCAATTAGATTCCTATTTCAGTCACCTAAATTATTTAGGGTGAAATGATTTTAGGAATTTATAGCCAAACCTAAATATTTTTTTTGGTAAATATCCAAATACGCTACTACAGAACACCGACCACTCTAATTTGTTTGGGGGGGGGGAACAAATATATAACAAATAAATGTTATCAAAGGCAAGATAAGTTACTTTTCTGGCAAACTGGATATATTTTTCGTGTTTTTATTCAATGTAACATATTTATTCAGCTCGAAAAACATACAGTGTTTACCGATGTATTTGAAAATTCAAGATGGCGTCTCACACCCTCTTTAACACCGTAAGTTTGGAAAAAGGTGTTATAAATAAAAAAAAAACTATACAAAATACTATTAAAACCCCGCCGAATATATGTAAACCTATGTCACAGTAACATGTATTAAGCGAGTTTTTAACAGCATTTTATCCGGTTTTTTATTTATGACATCTTTTCCCAAACTTACTGTGTTAAAGAGAGAATCAGACTCCATATTGAATGTTCCAATACATCGGTAAACACTGTATGTTTTTCGAGCTGAATAAACATGTTACATTGAATAAAAACACGAAAAATATATCCAGTAAGGTAGAAAAGTAACTTATCTTGCCTTTGATAACATTTATTTGTTATATATTTGTTTTTTGACAACTTCTTCGAATCTATGTGTACAGTAATACAAACCCAACATATTTATTCAGCTCGAAAAACATACAGTGTTTACCTATGACTTGGAAAATTCAAGATGGCGTCTGATTCTCTCTTTAACACGGTAAGTTTGGGAAAAGGTGTTATGAATAATAAACTATACAAAATACTATAAAAAAAACCCGCCGAATATATGTCAACCTATGTCTCGGTAACATATATTGAGCGAGTTTTTAACAGTATTTTATCTGGGTTTTTATTTATAACACCTTTTTCCCAAACTTACCGTGTTAAAGAGAGAATCAGACGCCATCTTTAATTTTCCAATACATCGGTAGACACTGTATGTTTTTCGAGCTGAATAAACATGTTACATTGAATAAAAACACGAAAAATATATCCAGTTAGGTAGAAAAGTAACTTATCTTGCTTTTGATAACATTTATTTGTTACATATTTGTTTTTGGACAACGTTTTCGAATCTATGTGTACATTAATACAAACCCAATATGTCACATTGAATAAAAACACGAAAAATATATCCAGTTTGGTAGAAAAGTAACTTATCTTGCCTTTGATAACATTTATTTGTTATATATTTGTTTTTTGACAACTTTTTCGAATCTATGTGTACAGTAATACAAACCCCACCGACCACTCTAATGTGTTTGGGGGGAATATAATGTTGGGGCGCGCGCGCGCCACAACATCACATCCGCCCCCCCCCCCAATGTACAAAGTAAAATCTTCGGAAAATGTTAAATGGTGTTCTAATTGGTAAATGTCGGTACGTTACTTACGGAAAATTTGAAAATTCGATGTTCCAGGTAAAAAAAAAAAACCCAGATAAATTAACGCCCCTACTCCAACTTGATGTGCTTTCCTTTTCTTATTTTATTTCTTTTTCAGCTAATTTTTAATTTTCCACCCAAAAAGCGCTATAATGTATTTTTGAAAATTAGAAAATTCTATGTCCTGGAAAAAAAATCCCCCCCCCAACGTAGTTTGCTTGGTGAAGCCGTCGTTTATGCTATAACGTGCATGCGCGTAGCATGAACGGAAGCTGCAAAATGGTGGAAAGAAGTTCGTGGGTTCAGGGGTAAATACCATGCAAACGGTAAATTTGCCCCAAGTTTGATTATCAGATTCGTTGTCAGCGACCTCAATTACCTATACAAAAACAAATTAGAGTGGTCGGTGTTCTGTAGTAGCGTATCTGGTTATTTACCTTTTTTTCTTGCTTAAAAAATAGCATTAATACAGTAAGTTAGGTAAACTGACTTTTTCGTTTAAAAAATGGAATTATTTCCCTTTCGTTATTAACTTTTAAAAAAATTTTTTTTTTAATAAATATTTTGTGTTTTATATACATAAAGTACAATTGTTGAATGTTACTGTTTTGATTATATTCGTTTGGGGGGGGGCACAATTAAAAAATTAAGAAAGATTAAAATGAAGCGAAATTTAAGTTTCCCTTCCATTTTTACAACAACCGTAAAACAGTGGATACTCAGCAAGTTTTATCGTAATTTATAAGCATATTGAAAAACTAAATCAACATTTTTATTATTTTTTTGCATAATTAATGATGGAGGTATTTTTCTGTTTATTTTCTTAACATCTGTTAAAAAAAATAAATAATCTTTACATTCTCTTGAAAAAAAGAATCAAACTTTTCTCTACTTTCACATGTGTTCCATTTTAACAAACTGAGCCACAGCAACGCGTGGCCGGGTACAGCTAGTATATATATATATATATATATATATATATATATATATATATATATATATATTTATATCACGTCATATATCATATAAGTTATTCTCACATTAATACATATATTAAATATATTTTTATTGCATTATATATGTTATTAATTTATCTTACATTACTATATATATATATACAGGGTGTTTCAAAAGTCTTGGGAACATTACAAATGCGTATATCTCATGAACTATTCCAGGTAGAAAAATGAAACTGGTGTCATTTTAAAGCTTGCTTAATCAAGTTTTTGGTCATACTAATGATTTTCGTCTTATCTTTCCATGTGCAGTAATGGCGTTCTCTAAACAAGACAAGGCGTTTTGCGTCCTCCAATTTGCAAAGACTGAATCGTGGACATGTGTTCAGCGTGCATTTCGCAGGAAATTTAAAAAAGAAGTCCCTGAAAGGAACCCCATTGTCAGATGGCATGCTAAATTTGTGAAAGATGGGTGTTTGTGCCCAAGTAAGCGAACAGGTCGCCCTTCAACTTCAGAAGATGCAGTTGAGCAAGTCCGGAAGCCTTTCATCAGAGCCCCCGTAAATCAGTGAGAAGAGCCAGCAGGGAACTTCAGCTTGCTCCAGCAACTGTCTGGCGTGTCTTAAGGAAACGACTGCAAATGGTACCTTACAAGCTCAAGTTGGTCCAAAAGTTGAAGGACACTGGTAAGCCACTTCGCCGTGACTTTTGCATTGCAATGCAAGAGAAGTTGGAAGATAACGGCTTTGATGACCGGCTTGTTTTTAGCGATGAGGCGACCTTCTATCTGAATGGCAAAGTTAACAAGCATAGCACTCGCATATGGGGTACTGAGTGTGACTTTTTCCTTTGGGGCTTTGTCAAGCAACAAGTCTATGTGCCGCCCCTTCCAAGAGATATTGACGAACTAAAGGCTCGAATAACGGCATTTGTGGGAACCATTGACGTCAAGATGCTGGAACGCGTTTGGCAGGAAATGGACTATCGACTAGATGTCTGCCGTGTGAGGAATTGTGCTCATATTGAGCAAGTTTGAAGATTCCCCACAAAACTTGAAACTTTAACCTTTCCAACGGTACCAATTTCATTTTTTAACTCCTAATAGTTGTTTAGTTATTAAAAATCTGTATGTTCCCAAGACTTTTGAAACACCCTGTATATTCATTTATATATTATATACATGTATATCACTTTAAATTGATATCACAATAAAAAATATATATTACAAGTATATATATCACATTATATATTATAAAAAATATCTCATTTTACATAAACTAGTTGTATATGTTTTGTTTATAGTCTCTATGCATTTGTCTATATATCGAGTGCAGGTTTGAATACTGGGTCAGTTTGGCTATTACAGAAAACCAGCACTTAAATCATTGGCAACTAACATGTGAAAATTTTCTAAACATGTTTTTCTTTTACTGCCCGAAGACAGTAAAGGTTATTCAGAACAGATACTACAGCTTTCTTCTAAACAATGCATCCATAGCCGATAAATAATATGTTTACCTCATTGTATGGTACATACTAGGAATGTTTTCTTTTTGTTGCAGGTATTTGTATTCTTAGGGCAAAGTTTGTAAATATTTCAACAAAATCCTCCACGTATTTAGAAAAGTTTTATAAAATTTAATATATTTGAGATTATATTATCATCGTCTTCTTTACACGTGTTCGAGGACGATATATCCAGAATAGAGATAATCTTTGGCTCGTATTAAAAAATCCAGGAGATATACTATACAGTTTCTGCTCATATACTTTGACAACTGTCATCTGTTTTGTATTCCTAGTCTTGGAGATTTTTGATAGTTACTTTTGAACGCGATCCTTACATTTGAAGCATTCATGCGTCCTTTTCTTATTGTTTCCTGAGTTGAAACTCACCAGCATTCAAGGAACGAGATACTGACGGACTTACTAATTCCGGTTACTTTAATTATTCATTAATATTTATGAGAGATACGGACGAAGTAATATATGATAATATCATTCACATCCTGGAATCTACAAAGCCATTTTATCATTAAATTGTTCCGGTTTTATACGTTTTTCCTACATTACCTTTGAGGAATGGGGGCTGCATCACAATTGAAGTCAAATGGAAACTAGCGATTTCTGAACGTGTTAAGGTAGACATTGTGTTTCGGCATTACAGATTCAAATGTGCTGACATGTCAATACATAGATTGGTTACATTTTCATCGTGTAATGTTAGTTACCAGCCAAACGTCATCTATTATATTGTTAACATTATTTCATGTGCAAACTTATAACAGTTGTTTGCAGTTGAGAACTGCCGGTAAATTTAACTAATAAAAACAATCATCAGCGTGGTTTCCAATATTTTCAACCGATTCTTTTTAAGAATAGATAACCGTATATTTAGTAGTGAAAGCCACTCCAAGATAAGAGCAAAAAACTTTGGCAATTCAATAGTAATCACTATCCTTACTATTACATAAAAAGAACTTGGTGTGTGTTAAAGAGTTGCCTCCCCATATGTTCCGAAACGGCTGCGCTTATCTTTTGCAAATTTCACACAAATGTAATTTATATGTCTGGCACTATTCTTAGATATGTTTTGGACAGAATTTCATCCGATAAGTATAGAAAATCGAAAAAGATCTATCCTTAAAATAGTTTTTAATTCTTTAACATAAACATATTTTTACAGAGGAATAGTGTACGTTTCACCGCCAAGGGAGATAATAAAACATTAGCAAAGTTTATCTTCTTAAAAATATAGAGTTATTTACATCTAGAGATATAGTACAATGGAAGAGAATAAGACTACAGATCGAATCATCCCCTATTCAAGCCCAGGTGTACCTCATCATTTTATTTGGCTCTTTTGCTAATTAATGAGGCACCATATAAAATCGCCGCAAATCATTTCTTGTTTGCATATTTTAAAACTAAACATTAATCGGAAGTGACTTTTACAAGGCATTCATCGTCAAGCCCAAATATCAGTTGACGTTATATTGTAAATAAACACAAACTGAATTTTATGGGCGATATTATTATTATTATTATTATTATTATTATTATTATTATTATTATTATTATTATTATTATTATTTTATTTTTTTATTGTTTTGCGAATTATTCCACCGGGCAAATTATTCCTCGTAATACATAATATTCAGAAGAGGATTGATTCTATAATAATACATCGATATCTACTTAAATTAAACTATGTTTAAGCATATTATTTAACCGGGCAATACCGGGAATCCATCTAGTCGACTTATAAAATTAACGGATAGAATGAACAGTAAATAAAATAAAAAGGATATGTTAATTCACCAGAACGACGAAATAACTATTTATTTTTTTACTTTACTTAAAGACAATCATGTGAGGGTAAGTTTTAAAACAGCCATGCGATATATTCATCCACAGACAAAGGCATTTCATTATAGGGTTATATCACTTTTACCAAAATCCACTCATAACACTAACTTTTACTAAATATACACATATTTGCTAAACTTTATGAGTGTCCATCCCTGATAAACATAAAACGCTTTAACAATTCGAGGCAAGAATCTTGGGTTGCTCTAATAACCAGTAATAACAATAACACAAATATATATTATCGATCTGCGGTAACAGATACCTAATGGTTTTAACACTAATCAGTCTCATTAATATTACTCTACCGCCTGTCGTAGGATCCAACGAAGGACTAAGCACAAAGCCTACTACCATTATAAGCTTTTACTACAAGGCAGTTGTGAAAGGTAAACATTAAAAAACGAAAGTATTTCTATCTTTTGTATAACTTATATGGTAACCCAGACTGGTTTGATTAAAACAATTTCGTGTTTCCATTGCAAAACTTATTTCTAAAAATTTGCTTTAAATCCTTAGTTAAAATAAATATTTTCATATTCGTATTCATATGAGTTTTATATAAACTAACTCAGTGCATTATTTGGATTCATCGGACTACTGTTCTCATCTTGAGTGTGATTTTCACAACGTTTCGGTCGATGTAACCTCCAACCTTCTCTAAGTGTATATTTGGCCACAAGCCCCGTGGCACAGTGGGTAGAGTATTTTGAAATTCTAAAAGTATTATTCATCTGAAGGTTGAAGGTTCAATCCTCAGTGTGTGCGACAGAATAATACAATTGCTAATTACTTAGGATCTCTATCCCGTTATGGCTGACGGAACAAGAGTACGCTACCCCCGTGGAGTAAATAAATAATTCCACGCGAAATTCCGTCCAAATTTCCGAGTTCAACAGAAACATTCCCGTGTTCGACAAGATAAACCTGAAGAAGATCGGTTACATCGACCGAAACGTTGTGAAAATCACACTCAAGATGAGAACAGTAGTTTGATGAATCAATATGATATGAAGAAACAAACTTCATCTAAAAAATATAGAAACATTATTCATGGTAAATGTTTTCCTTTCTCTCTCTCTCTCTCTCTCTCTCTCTCTCTCTCTCTCTCTCTCTCTCTCTCTCACTCCCTCCCCCTGCCTCTGCTTTCTCTCTCACTGCATCTGCTTTTTTCTTTCTCTTCCTCTGCTTTTCTCTCTCTCTCTGCGTTTCTCTCTCTCTCTCTCTGCCTCTGCTTTTCTCTTTCCTTCTGCCTCTGCTTTTCTCTCTCTCTGTCTCTGCTTTCTCTCTCTTTCTCTGCCTCTGCTTTTCCCTCTCTCTCTCTGTGTTACTGCTTTTCTGTCTCTTTCTCTCTTTCTCTGTTTCTCTCTCTGTATATACATACCAAGACCAAGATGTTTCGCTCCATTGGTTCCACTATATGTGTATAAAATCTCCCACCAAGACTCATCGGAGTATTCGACCATATTTTATTTATAAACGTTAAGCAAACAAATGTGCTCCAACCAATCTATTCAAATATATTAGACGTGCTTTAATAATGTGCGTGTGCCCTTATTTCTACAAGCATGCCGCCTTGCGTATCCGCATATATATATATATATATATATATATATATATATATATATATATATATATATATATATATATATAAGGCTGTATGTATTAGTTTATAAATTGAAAGTCATATAGTTATAGAAATACAGACCTATTTTCAATAAAAATAATTTCATATTTTTCTATCAAGTCAGAATAAGCTAAATTTTTAACCAAAGAACTGATTATAAAAACCCGAAACAGAGTAAATCAAATTCTATTATTCCGTGTATAAAGAGAAACTGATTAACATATTTAATGAAACAATAACAAACATTTTTATGATGCGTACAGAAAATCTGAATGTTTAGCTTTGAAAATCTTACCTCAATACCGAATATTCTTGCAAACTGTGTTCTATATATTTTAGGTTTGCATGAAATCTGGTCTCATAGCCATTAGATATCAGTTAAACAATTATATTTTTTCTAACAAAATTTCCTGAGTTGTGCTCATCCTCAGCTATGTCTCCGCTATGGGTTATTTCAGTGAGGATAAGAATAAGTGGAAAACTCAAATACTCATCCTCATCGAAAGTATATACATATTCAATGGTAGACTCCAATCGCTTCTTAAAAAATCATAGAGGAACTACCACTACGCTCCGTGTGTCTGCGAACGTATCGGAGTTGACTAACTGGTTAGTCGTCGCTATAATAGGCTACAAGAAATTCCAAGAGGACCCAATTAGCTGCCCTTGCTATCCCTCGAATCCGCTGCATTCGCAAAATAACACTCTTTGAGCTATAGTCACTACAAACAATCTCCCCACTTTGACTCTGCCTACATTTAAACACTGATTGCATTATCAAGGCTAGTTTCCTAGGAATGCCCGCATGTAGAACATTGTTTCCCAACTGTCTACAACATGGTCGCTATTAAGTCAGATGCAAACAGGTTCTTCTTAAGCCATCTTTTAAATAATTAAATTCTACCCAACTTCGACAACCAACGATATCTACGCTGCTGTTTTAATTATCACCGTTTATTCATTAATTCATATTATCGAGTGGGGTTTGGACCTTGATATTCATTAAATGTTACTTTATTCTGTGTGTCTTAAGTGTAAGCTTTAAATATTTGACATTTTCAACAAAAAGAAGCATGTCATTAATTTTGATAAAGATTGAAAAAAAAATAGTTAATATGATTTTATGTTTAAAAAATGTAACAGTATTGGTCTTTTCGCGGCATTAATTTTACCTGCCCCGAGACGGCTACTACTCCAGTTTAAAAATTAACGTAAGAGACGGCTAAACAGATAAAGCCTCCTATATAAATTGTTGAACGCATGTAAAAACATTCGTCGGGTGTATTTGTACATTAATCAAAGAAAATGATATACAATATTAAAGTGACAGACAAATTGATGACCCGCGGATGAATAAACTGGCTGCCTGATTACGAAGTCTCATATCAAGATGTGAGCGAAATAATAAAAAAACGAAAGTGCCATTCTGTTTTTTTTCTGTTTTTGCTGTTTCTCTTTTAAATCAAATATACGATGACAAACTGTCAAGAAATGATTGAATACGTTACGCTGATTGGTTATATAGCGTAATTGCATTAGTCTATGAACGCACCAGCATCCGTGGCTCCCAGTGTCTTCATATTTCATTGAGTGATTTTTGCCGGCGAAGTCGACTAGAATTTTAAATAGAACAGCCGATTGAATTTTTACAGTTAAATCATATCAACCAATTTGCTGTTCACTGGCTCATCTGGACATAATGCGTGTGCGCTTTTTCATTTAGTTTCCAATCACCATAGCTGAAAATATTTATTGAATGGGAAAAAAAACAACATTAACACGCACGTTTTATATTCATATGACGTATTTGATTTGGCCGCGGGATATGATCTTTTCTACTAATTTTGTGTTTATTCGTCAAACCAGTGTCCTGGCCCATATTAATGTCATTATTAAATGGGCGTTTGTGCTAACATATGACTGTTTCAAGTATACACTTCATTATCACTCCGTTATTTTAATGAATGAATCCAATTTCATTGTTTACGTCACTTTTTTTTATTATCACGAGACTTACAAATATTACATTTATGTTATTTTGAATTCACCACTACTACTGAAGTAATAAAAATCCAGCTTAATATTTTTAGTAAAAAATGACTTTTTATTCTGACGTCGATGCGTTTTCATCAGGGATGATGAGGCGATGTAAGTCGTTAAGCTCTAAAGTGGCATTTAACGATTCCGGAATACCAATATATTGCGTTCAGTTCTCTTTTGAAATGTATAATGTCGATATATCCATATTCAAAAAGATTCAAACTATAGCGTGTACGAACTAAAATTCTAAAACAGAATTGAAACTAATATTCAACCGGTTTGTTTTTGTCAGCTATAATAGTGTATTTATTTAGTAAATTGTATACATTATTAGGAAACACATTTTAATGCTTGCATGGATCTATTCATAAATGAAATTAAAACTGTATTACTTTATTTCCTATAAATGATTTTGGACGTTCATGAAAATGCATTGTTATATGCGCCAATGTAGATGACGTATTCTGACCGATACATTGTTAAGTTCTTATATTCTTTAATTCATAACAGTGTTCCTTATTATGGAGCCATATTGCTCCGAATATTATGAGTGTTTAAGCCTACTGAAAAAGACAATGTTCGTCCGTGCATATATATATATATATATATATATATATATATACATATATATATGCTGATTTTATTAATGGTTTGTTAGAACAACCAAAAGTACCAACACTACTACTGCTACTACTACTGCTAGCAATAATAATAATAATAATAATAAGAAGAAGAAGAAGAAGAAGATGAAATCAGAGCAAGTCGAAGAAAGCAAAATAAAAATCATAACAAATTGAAGAAGGACAGAGAATGAAATCAGCAAGGAAATACTCAAGGCCAGACTACAACAAATGACAAACTGGACATCATCAGATCACGATAGAATACGTGCATACGTTTAAAAAATTTACGACACGATTAAAATAGCGTATTTTTAATCTGAAAAGATGTAACCACGTGTCACATTTTCCAGATTAGATAAACAGATGTAGTACCACACAGTTTTTAAAAGACCAAAAAAGAGCCTCCCAAGGAACTGCAGGCCTATAACATGTTCATCTACAATGTGATCATACTAACAACACAACTGAGGGAAAAAATCATTTCCTTCATAATCTTGGACAACTTCAGAAACGGCAAGGATGCTTAAAATGAAAAGAAAAAGGAGCACATGGCCTATTATACATAGATCAAAGGATTCTGAAAGAATAAAAAAAATTAAAAAGTCATGGCATGAATCGACTGCAAGAAAGCGTATGCCAGGATCCCGCAATATAGGATGATAGAATACTTAAGAATGCACAAAATATCAGGCAAGATTACCAATTCCATACAAATGATGCTCGTTAAAATTTACCAAGGAAATGCCAAGCTGTATACAAATCCTTCAATGCAGATCAAAGAATGGACCACCTAATGTACATAGATTACTTTAAACTGTTTCAACAAACAAAACTAAAGGCGCTCATAACAAGCACCAGCATTTTCATCCAGGATATCTGAATGGTATTCGACATTAAAAGGGCGCATGTTGATTATTAGGACGGGACACTGTAAGCAGTGAAAACTTTTGTACTATCCAACCAAACGAATATGATGTCACTAGGTGAACATAATAGCTACAAATATTTGTGAGTTCTGGAAGCAGACAACATCAAGACAACAGAAATTAAAGAGAGAATTGGAAAAGAATACCTCTGAAAAACAAGAAAACCCGAAAAATATATATAGTAGAAACCTATTTAGAAGTATGAACACATGGGCAGTATAATTAGTAAGATACTTCGGAGCTTTTATGGGTTAAACCAAAGAAGAATTTATGCAAAATATTACGCTGACTGTATGTGAAAATAAAAGACGGAGGAAGAGGGCTGGTTTGCATGAAAAATGGGAAGAGAAACAGCTACAAGGACGATTCATAAAGATGACTAAAGATAAGTCTAACATAACACTTGAACATCGCTATAAAACATCAAACGTAAAATCCTTGAATAAGGAGACTGACACATGAGCTATTGACACAAGCCGGGCATATAAATACAGCCACAGATGTAAAACACAAAAGAAACATGACATGGAATAATGTCAACTGAATCTGTATAATTAGAAGTTAACTGCTCTGCGCCTATGACTTCCGCCCCTTTTTTGTGTATATTACCATAAAGTGGCGTTACACTAAATAAACACGGTTCAAAGAGGATGAAAAGATCGACGAGTTAAAGCACCACGTAGATGTCTACTGAATAGCTGTAGACAGTACATAAAGCCTATTACCATCCAAATTCACATAAAGACCAATGGTCACTGCGAATGAGAAACCGATATTAAGCGGCTGTTGCGATAACGCAAATTCATCTGCAAAGGTTATCGAAAGCGGTAAAGAGTACTGGAAATCACGGTGGACGTGTTACTCAGACTCTAGAGAACATCACAAGTTGTTCTCTAGGGGAATCTTTAATAGTGGCCTGTGTCACTACGCATAGTGAGTAAATAATAATAATAATAATAATAATAATAATAATAATAATAATAATAAAAATAATTATAATCGCAAGATTACTGTCTATTCGTCTCCAAAATTGTAGTGCCGGCATCAATTAATGCTAAACTAAATACTCGAGAAAGGTAGCGGAGTATCGAAAAGGCCCAGAGCGGGACAACACTGGCCGAACTTTTACTGAATGAGTGAGAAGTGAACTAGGACTTTTCGGAGGCTTATCTTCTTCTTCTATATAAATAAAACAGTATACGTATGTGTGTGTGTAAATACCTAACAAGTAAACTTATAAGCTACTGGTCACATAGCACTTAAATTCTCAGGATATAATATTCATGCACCAATGGTGGTTTATAGCGAATAATATCTTTGCATGTATATCGCATACAGGCATCGGCAATTTTACATGTAAGATGTTCATTAAGCATTAGCTAACATTTAGTTTTTTTGTGCACATGCGCGTGCATTTGTTATTTTTTTGTGTGTGTGTGTGTTTTTTTCTCGGGCCGGAACGCTCGGTTCTTTTTAATTTGTATTTTAACTGATGACACCAACTCATTTTTTTTTATGTTTTTGTATTTAAAAAAATCATTTTACTCGCGGTTTGAAATTTGTAAATATGAAAAAAACATATATAAGATTTTTACAATCTCATATTTACTTAATTTCATACATTATTTTAAGACGGAAGAGGGGGGGGAGTGACACACACGAAATACGGGCAGTGCTGAAATAATAATATTATTATTTATAAAGTCATTCTTAATATGGAGAGGGGAAGGTATTATTTAAACTATTCTTTTGTTTAGTATTAGTTAACATTAGGTGTATGTTTCTCGATCCAATATCTGGATTAGTTTATTGTAAAGCAAGTGTTGCCTAATCACTAACTGCACCTTGAAATATATATGTATATATATATATATATATATATATATATATATATATATATATATATATTTGATTAGCATGAATATTAAATAAAGTGTTTCTACAGTGTAGTACCCATATTTAAAAAATACAAACAATTTATCATGAAATCATGTATTTCGAAAAACTGGTGAGTCATTTTCCGGAAGTGATGTCGTGTGGTGATGATGGAGGTAGGGACAAGCACGATTATGTTGCTTTAAAAAGTAATCTGGGGCCGCCAGGGATGACCAAAACTTGTTGTTTTTGGTGAAGTTGGGGTATGGCGAATAAGTGCCTGTTCATTCTTTCAAACATTGCCACCACTTTTTCTGTTTATGGAGAGGGGTTCAGCAGATGATTTCGCTGAAATGCTGCATCAGACCAGTACTTCACTTTGATCTTAGCCAAAAGGTCAAGTAAGCGTAATATAGTTTTCTACCGAGCATTATGACCTTATAAAAGTACTAAAAAACTAACACAGCATATATCTTAATAAGTGGGAGGGGAATATGGAGTCCCGGAGATATCTTAAGCAGATCATTATCTCAAAAATATATTATTTCATATAGTTTTTTAAAGAAGGGGAAATACGAAGTCAGGCCCGGAAACGGCTGAAGCAGTTTACGATCTCCAAATTAATTTATCTAATATATAAAAGCTGAAATAGTCTGCGATTTAGACATTACATTATTCCATATATATTGTTAACAGCGAGGCTGTCGATATGAAATCAGTCCATGAAATGGCAAAAATAGTGTACGAGTTAAATATTACTATATTTCATTCATATTTTTAACAGCGGGTGGTGAGGGATATAGAGTCAGCCCCGGAAATGGCTGCAACATTTTACGTTTTAGACATTAATTTATTTAATGGATATTTTTAACAGTGGGGTGGGGGAGAAGAAGTCAGTGCCGGAAATTGCTGAAACAGTTTACGATTTAAATATTACTTTATTTCATGTATATTTTTAACAGACATTATTACATAGTTATTATTTTCGTAAGTGGGGGCGATAATATGGGTTTAAAATTATTAAAAACATTGTCTAAATCAGTAACATATGAAAGAATTATGAAAAATGATGAAATGTGCTTTGAAATGATCAACACTAACAATATATCAAAGTTATTATTTTCATAAGGATTGGGTATAATATGTGTTAAAATTATGAAAAATGATTGTAAAAATTAGTAACATATCCAGGAAAATGTTGAAAAGTGAGTTAAGTGATAGGTGTGTTTTTTATGAAATAATCAGTCCAGACAATATATCAAAGTTATTATTTTTGTTAGGGAGGGATATTATGTGGGTTAAAATTATGAAAAATGATTGTCGAGTTAAGTAACATATCCAAGGCAAGAAATATGATGGAATGACGTGTTTGTAATAAAAAACAACCCAGAAAATATATCAAAGTTATTATTTTCATAAAGAGGATATGGCAATAACGTGAGTTACAAATAGGAAAATTATTTTCGAAATTATTAAAATATTCATGAATTATGAAAAATGATGAAATATGAATAAATTGATTGGTGTATTTGTAATTAAATTAAAAAAGTACAGAGAATATATAAAAGTTATTATTTTCGCAAGGAGGAGGGCGATAATGTGAGTTAAAATTATGAAAAATGGTTGTTGAAATTACTATCATATTCAAGAACTATGAAAAATGATGGAAAATGAGTTAATTTATTGGTATGATTGTAGTTAAATAATCAGCCCAAATAATATATAAAATTTACTATTTTCGAAAAGGGGAGGGAGCGATAATGTGGGTTAAAATTATACAAAAATGATTGTTGAAATTAGTAACATATCCAAGAATTACGAAAATGTGAGTTTATTTATTGGTGTTTTTTTATGAAATAATCAAACCAGAAAATATATCAAAGTTATTTATTTCGTAATGGCAGCGGGCGATAATTTGAGTTAAAAATTATGAAAAATGATTGTCGAAATTAGTAACATATCAAAGAATTATGAACAATGATTAAATGTGAGTTAATTGATTGGTGCGTTTGTAATGAAATAATCGGCACAGACAACATATCCAAATTATTATTTTCGTAAAGGGGGCGCGATAATGTGGGTTAAAATTATGAAAACTGCTATACAATATATCAAAGTTATTATTTTCCTGAGGGGGGATTAATGTGGGTGAAAATTATGAAAAACATATCCATGACTTATGAAAAATGATGAAATGTTAGTTAAGTGATTGGTGTGTTTGTAATAAAATAATTAACCCAGAAAATACATGGTAAGAGGGAGGCGATAGTTTTGGTTAGAATTATGAAAAACGATTGTTGAAATTAGTAACATATCCAAGAATTATGAAAAATATGAAATGTGGGTTAATTGATTGTTTTTGATGAAATAATAAGCCTAGACAATTTATCATTTTCTGTTGGTGGTTAACAATATTTTTCTGAAATTTCAATGTTAACTTTGAGGAATGACGTCCCAGTTGTCATGGTGAGTAGAAAGATACATGAGTATGTTGCTTTTTAACGTGCTCTGGAGTTCTCGATGAATTACAAACCTTTACTTTTGGGGTTGGGTTGGAGAGAGTAATGCCCATTTTCGAGTCACTATGCAATCTCCCACAATGTCATATTCCAAAAATATGGAATAACTATGGAATCATATTCCGGAAATGGCATAGTTTTTCTTACTAATGTGGTGTTGGTGGTTGTGGGGTTAAGGGGGGGACTATATTAATGTTGAAAATTGTGGTAAAGTAAAAGTTGCCTAATGATAATTCGCGTCAATCCATTTATGTAATTATTTGGAAAACCTGCTGAGTTCTGGTCAGGAAATTATATCATTTCACTTAAAATGTTGGTGTTAGTTGAAGGGAGGGAAAGAACAAAGTAATGTGAAATTTTATAGGGAAGCAAGTGTTGCCTAATCACAAAGCTTCTCAACATATTTGTCTATTTGTTAGAGAAAAATGAAACATAATAATGTGGAATTTGGTAATGAAGAAAGGGTTGTCTAATCACTTAACTGTGTCAATGTATTTATATGTTAATTTTGAAATCCTGTTGAGACATCTTCCAAAAATGACATAATTTTTCTTACAATAATAGTGCCGATAGTGAGGAAGGAAAGAAACGCAGTGATGTTGAAACTTTTGGTGAAGCAAGGCTTGCGAACTCATTAACCAACACAATGTATTTATGTATTAATTTGGAAAACCATACGATCCATCTTCTAAAAATTATTTGATTTTCTTAAAATTATGTTAGAATATGTGAAAAGCAAAATTATTTCATATATGTTATATAATACCTGTCGAGAGTATGTTAAATTGTTTCATATTACCGATCCGAAGGAAGGTAAACATATTTTAAGTATGTGTTGTGAATTAGCCCTTCCAGAAAGGTAAAATTATTTCCATATACATTCTGTAAATTAACTGTCCTAGGCAAGGTACTATTATCTCATACATTATAATAGCCGTCCTTTGATAGGTAAAATGGTATTTTGCTCAAAATAGCAAATGATACATAGACATTAAAAATTCCTCTCCTTAAAGAATAAAATTATATTCAAAATCAACTTCAATTTTCTCATTGTTCATACGGTCCCGAGCAACGCCGGGTAGCCCCGCTAGTTGTCAATAAATTTCTAGTGATGATCAATGGTACTTACCAAAATTCAATGGCAAACAGCTGTTTCAATTGTACAAATAACACGTGATTATTATTATTATTATCATTATTATTATTATTATCATTATTATTATTATTATTAAAAATAATATAATAATAATAATAATAATAAAACAATTATTATAATAATGAATCAAATAATTATTTTAAGAAAATTGACCAAAACTTCAATATTTAACAGAGGTAATTTTGTTGTTGTAGTTATTTTTTTATAAATAAAACACTAAATGAGCTTAAAAATCCAATTTAAATTTTCAATTTCATAGATCATTACAAATTAATAGTCGTTGTATGTTTACTGTATCGTGTACGATACACTGTTTTGCGATTATGAACCAACTATTATATTACATTTACTTCTTTAATATTTTTTTGTTTCAGAGAACGGTTAAGAAAATATATGCATAACATTACCAGTATGCGTAGATGACACAAACGCACGCACACACACACACACACACACACACACAAACACACACACATATCATATTTTATTAATCTATTTCAACTCTTCCTCGAGTAGAGCTATGTAGTAAGTTATGAAAATATATGTATAACAATATATACAGTGGTTTTCGCATTTCTTCCCCGTGAGGAATAGCGAGACTAGAAAGCATTGTATTCTTATTATCATTGTCTATATAGATCAAAATGTAATCAATGATATAATAATCGCTTTGGTTCCAGTATTGGCTGCCGTATTGCATGCAAGTCGATACTGGCATAATCTCTTCCATCTGAATGTTCACATTCTAGCCAATGTCGCATATTTAACAATTTAGTGAATGTTGAAATAACTGGAACATTACAAATATGCGGGTGAAAGATCATATGAATAGGGAAAGGTGCGCAAGTCTCTAAACAATTTCCAAGTAACTTCTTCGCATTTGCAGCGGTGTGCGCGTTATGTTTCTGTTGATATCCGCGCATAAGTAAACGTGATTTTGGGGTAAACAATTGACAAGTAGCAAGGTGTGTTATGAACTCTGATAATATGCTTTGATTCAAATACTGGTAGTGATTCAAATAGATAGACGTATAACAGTTTCAATTCCCAAATTGAAAGCCAACATATATTCTTAAGTCCTAATTTAGAAGAGATAAATGGCGATTGAATGCCCTTTAAAGATCTCATTGTTATAGATGATAATTTGTTAGTCAAGCGTCAGAATTCTTTTCAAATAGCAATCGTTTTCTTTACATAGCTGTAACGAATTGCAAATAGAAATCGTTTAGGAAAAGTTAGTTTCAATAAATTGCTGCGATAAAAGTTTGTATCCAAATTTGCTACGTATATATTAAAAATCTAATTTTTAAAATGTCACATGTGTTAATGTCATTTTGTGTCTTATTCTAATAACCAAATTGGTTTATTTTAAATGACAATATCTAACTTTTGGACACAATTTCCATACCAGCATAAATTATATTCGTGTTTTGCTTCAGATGGAACTTCTACAATCAACCCTGGAAAACTTTACTACAGTACACTACAGATTACAACATATTCTTCTTCGAATCTAATATCAAGAGATTGTGTTATGGAATAACTCTGCTATCACTTTGAGCTTAGTCCATATTATCGAAAATTTCCAATTTTCCTATGAGCTTATTTATCTTTCGACACACAACTATTTATAATACACTAATATTCCAGTGCCTTTGACCATGAAAATTGGTGGTCCTGCCATAAAACGAAAAATCGCACATTTTTATTAAAACAATGTAAAAAGCAAAAATAAAGTTTGTCTTTTCATCTTTTAGTGAAACAGAGAGCAAGAGTATGCAAATATATATATATATATATATATATATATATATATATATATATATTTGTTTGTCTATGGTGAAAATGTTCGAAATTTCAGTCTTTTACAAATACATATCGTTGATTAGCTGACTGAAATATACTAATTAGTAATTTCAGTTAGTTGGTATTTCATGACAAATATAAATATCGAAAAACAATATTGTTCGTCAAACTTAAACACGTCCAAACATTAATTACATTTACTTTTATAGAGTTCACCCCTGAGATCCATTGGTTTAAAAAGATATAAAGTAGATTAAATGTTGCTAATGCAACAATGTGTTACAACGTTTACAGCCGAGATTTAATCTTTCATAAGCGTAAAATATATTCTTATTAGCACATGTGTGTTAGATATCTTGAACTAGATATATGTAATTCACGTTTAAAAGAAAATAATATGCATGATAATATAACAGTGAAGATGATTCTGTAACAATTTGAATTCAATGTTGAACCAGGTTTACGATCCAACAGCCTGGTCAGACCTTACAGAAATGGTTGTTCGTATTAAAATACAAACAACCATTTTCTGTAACGTCTGACGAGGCTGTTTGATCGTAAACAGGGTCCGCCAGCTCGATGACCTCAATATTGGTGACATAGTAACTCTAGTGGACGTTGAGAATGGTGCGGACAAGGCGCTGATGAAAACGCTCGAGGTGTCGTAATAAGTGGCGGTTAATTTTCCAGGACTCAGAACCGTACAGGAGGATGGAGAGAACTACGGCTCTGCACAAACTGATTTTTGTGCAATTTTTTAAGTGTATGTTTTTCCACACTCTGATGTACAATCTGCCAAAAGAGGATAGAGAGAACTACGGCTCTGCACAAACTGATTTTTGTGCAATGTTTTAAGTGTCTGTTTTTTTCCCACTCTGATGTACAATCTGCCAAAAGCGCTGTTTGCTTTGGCCAATCTGTTGTCTATTTCCCTGTCGAGTTTGACATCTGATGTGATGGTACATCCCAGGTAGGATAACTGGTAAACGTACTTCAGCTTAGTCTCGCCAATAGTAATGTGGGGAGCGTGGAACTCTACCCGGGGAGTTGGTTGGTGGAGAACTAAATCTTTTTCAAGCTTACCTCGAGTTCATAGAGCTGGGCAGCCTCTGCGAAGCAGGATGTGAGGTGCTGCAGGGCTGTTTCGATGTGGGTAACAAGGGCAGCGTCATCAGCAAGGAGGAGATCTCGGATCAATTGCTCGAAGGTCTTTTTGTGTGTGTTCAGCTTTTTGAGACTGAGGTGATAGCGAATGTAGACAGCATCCTTATCGTCAAGAACTTCGATCGCCTGCTTGAGCATCATGCTAAAGAAGATGCTGAACAGATTCGGTGCCAGAACGCATCCCTTTTTTACGCCATCGACGATGAGCTAGGGTGCTGTGAGGTTGTTATTTAATCTGGCTGACTGCTCTGCTTCTTATGCAACTGAACTATCATGCTAAGGATCTTTGAAGGGCAGCCGAGGCGCTTCAAAATCAGCTAAAGCCTCGTCCTGCTCACTGTATCAAATGCCTTGGTGAGATCCACAAACGTTACGTAGAATCGTCTATTTTGTTCGCGACACTTCTCTTGCAGCTGTATGAGAGCGAATACCATGTCCGTGGTACCCCTGTTTGCTTTAAAACTACATTGCGTTTCTGGGAGGTGATCTTCTGCGATCGAAGATATCAGTCTGTTTATGAGCAAACGGGCGAGGATTTTACGTGTTATATAGAGCAGGGTGATCACCCGGTAGTTAGATCATACTGACATTTTGCCATTTTTTGTACAAGGAAACAATGACTCTATTACGGAGGTCCCGAGTAAGTTCTCCTTGCTCCCAACAACAGAGAAGGAGCTCATGGAGTCAGCTGTGCAACACTGGGTCTCCATATTTCCAGATCTCTGGTAGGATCCCTTCGATTCGTGCCGCATTTCCACTGTTCAACTGTTTTATGGTCACATTGTATTCTTCCATCGGGGGAGGTTCATCCAATTCCAATTTGGCTGGTAGTTGAGGGGTGCGAAGGATTGCTGAGTCCTGAATGGCCCGGTCAGTTTTAAAGAGATCATAGAAATGCTCAGCCCAACGGTTTAGGATAGATGTTCCATCTGTCAAGAGCGTCTGGCCGTCCGCACTGTGCAGTGAACTCTGGACGCGGTACCTTGTGTCATACACTATCTTCAGGGGATCATAAAAGACTCTGTAGTCACCAGCGTCTACGTTCTGTCTCGTTCTTACTGCGAGATTGGACCACCACTCGTTCTTTACGTCACTGGAGGTTGCTGCAGATGTGTTTCGGAAGACTTCTCCCCTCAGAAATAGGAGAATTGTTGAAAAGAAAGAGATTAGTCCACACTAATCTCTTTCTTTTCAACAATTCTCCTATTTCTTAATTTTTTCATCAAACCAATCACGTTTTTGTGTAAAACGCCAGGGCATCCTCAGATGCTATCAAGATGGCGGTTTTCAGTTGATCCCAGAGTCGCTAAAGTGAGGAAACTTCTTCTGGGCCGCTGACGTTTTTGAGCTTGGACTGCAAGCCTGCTCTCACTTAAGCTGATTGTAATTTGCTAAGCTTTTACGTTTTCCTGGGTGGCCATCTCTTCCTTGATTTGGGTTTGAAGTGCAGCCCGATTTTGCAACGCACTAGACGGATGCCAGTATGCGGGCATCACTCGGGTGTGCAAGACATCTCTACGGTATCTTTGGCGTACTAGAATGTAATCTATGAGGTGCCAATGTCTGGACCAAGGATGACTCCAGGTTGTCTTTAGCATATCTTTTTACTGGAAGATGGTGTTTGTAATGACAAGTTGCAGCTCCATGCAAATCTCCAGCAGTTGCCAATGCCGTGTCTGCCAAGCACTCCTCCTCAGGCACGCCGGTCCACTCTGGCGGTAAAGGATTATCACATTATCTACTGCAGGGGATCGCCGCAGTACATAGCGGAACTCTGAGTAAAAATTATCTTTTTTTAGTAGGTTACGCTTGACGAGTTGAGGCGTACACACTGAGAGCCGTAGCAAATTCCTTATTCCACAGAGGGAGGCGCATTGATATGATGCGGACAGAATGCTCAGCAATAAGGCTTTCCAGTTTGGCAACGATGGAAGTTCTGATCAGGAAGCCGGCGCTCGATAAATACTCCTTCGTTTCCCAGACCAAAAGAGGGTGTATCCGGCGCCGTGTTCCTGAAGGCTGCCGACCCCAGTGAAGCGAACCTTACTAAGTGCAGCGATGTTTATATCCAGCCTGGACAGCTCAAGTGCAATCAGAGCACAGCGACGCTCAGTTCTGTTGCTGTCGTCTTTGTCTAGCATAGTTCTGATGTCATGTCAGCTTCAGTGTCTTTGCCTCCTTACAGGTGGGTGCATATTTTCTTTCTTTGTAGTATTTCGATCGCATTGACCACGGCAAGCCAACTGGGGGTGGCGGAAACGTGTTTTTGTTATGCCACATTTTCTAGGCCCCCCTTATATTGAGCAAGCAACGCTGCCCCTAGATAATGCTGCTTGATCATTCGGGGTGCTGACAAGTATTGTTGTCTTCACCAAGGACAATATCAGGCGACCAATATCCTGAACAACCTGCATGCAGGATTGGGAACTGCCGCTTCGAGTTATCATCTTCCACCTGCCGTTTTCGGCCCTTTCCAATCGCTACAGGACCTGGTAAAGTTGGTGGCCAGTGGACGTGGACGTTTCGTTCAAGATAGTGCAGTGGATTTTTTATGGTGGAGTGTAGTGTGCACGGTACTGGCCCCTACCTTTACATGATTGGCTCATCATTCGTGCTCATCAGCTCGGTAGGTGACAAGGAGGTCCTAAGGTCGTAGGTTTAAGTCAGACTGTTCTTGTCCAAGCCTCTGGCTCAAAACCTTCCCCGGAGTCACGGGAATAATATTGAACAATAAGCTCGTCATGGAGCCCTTTCTATGTGGCCGGTGACCCCAGTGGAATTTTGTACGTCCAGTAGTTCAATGTTAGACACCACACTCTCACATGATTTAGGCCTCCAGCCGAAGCAATTTACCGGGACATGACGCTCCCAAAATACAAACAGCAGTTTTTTTTTTTTGTTAAAAAGTTCCTTCGTTCTTCAGTTAAACACACATTGAAGGAATTTAATTTGCGACGCTGTGTTTCAAGATGCAAGCCTATGCATTCTGTAAAGAACAGAAAGCGCCATCTAGGTATTTATTTGCTTCCCCACTGAGCAAATTAGACACAAGGTTGTTTTTATAAAGGGGAAAAGGGGGGCCAGCTCCACCGAGCGAAGGGTAGGGGAGCTGGTAGTGATGTCTCTTTGTATGTAGGGTTGCCCCTACATGGACCAGAAACTGATCGCCACAAGGACAATGATCTTTCAGTGTTGCATCTGCCGGAACACTTTGGTCTTTGAGGTCCGTTATATGGAATGAAAATCGGGACTCTTCATATTGGCCCAACGTGACTTTTAATGGGGAAAGCGAGTTAAATAGGCTAGGCAGTGATGGCAAGTAGTACGCCCATCGAAGGAAGGATGAAGAATTTGTATACTAGGTTCACAGTTTCAGTGCTGCAAGGTGGTCGAAATCCATGTTTTGTGGGGCATTATTAGTACCAATAGTCCAGGGCCTATATTTCGCTTGCAAGGTCGACTTAATTCGACCAAGTTCATTAATATTTTGACTGTATATTTTCTACCCTAATTTAGCCGAAATTTGGATGATAATCCCATCTTCATGATAGATAATGCTCCCATTCACACGATTGGCAATGTGAAGAGATTCCTTGAAGAGCATGATATTCCGTGTGTGGATTGGTCTGCATTACATCAAGAAACAGCTACGCAATGATAATATTCAAATCTTGGATAAATATGGGCAAAAAATAAAAAGTGCGATGTCCTTTCGCGGAAGTATTTCCGCAGACCAATTCAATGAATACCCAAAAGCTTGTGTTTCCGTCGTATTTGTATTACATTAATGTTATAAGATTACATTGTAATGATAACTTTCTATCGTGCAGCGTGATGATTGTTTTTCCTTTCTCAAATTGTAGTTAGTTATTCTTTTAATTGATGTGAATGCTAGAATACTCCAATTAAAAGGCAAATATGCATATGGAAGAAATTGAAACTCTTGTGTGCAGGGTGTTTGTTCAGTTGGTAGAGTGATTGCCTTGCATGCAAGAGGCTCGGGTTTCGAATCCTGAGTTCGGATGTGTCTTACTGATGAGCCCAAATGAGGGCGAAACTCGAGTCTTGGACTTCCGGTTCTTTGACTGTCATGGCTCTTGTGGGCTGCGACGTTGTTTGGCTGTGGAATTTATTATATATATATATATATATATATATATATATATATATATATATATATATATATATGCGTTTGTGTGTGGGTGTACTACGGTTTGTATGGCTTTGTTAGAAATATTTTGACCTCCTTTAATACAATAATAATTTTAATATGCGGCTTTTTATTTTTATACTAAGATGATACATAACTTCGATTGCCGACCTTCTACATAAAAGAATAGATAAGTATGGTTGTGTGTATATATATATATATACATATATATATATATATATATATATATATATATATATATATATATATATATATATATATATGATATTTCTGTGTTTTCAGATGAAAAAAAGGTTAGAGCATATCAAAACAATTTTATCAATGCCTTCCTTCTCTAAAAGAATTAAATGACCCAAGCCTCATCAAATATATCGTATATTGAAAAATTAATATCATCATTATATTCCCCGGGGAACACAATAACGGTATTAGCGAATGTTTAATTTTGTTACCAGTAAACCGCTTAAAACTTCAAATAAAGCTTATTTTTATGAAATCCCAATCTGATATATATATATATATATATATATATATATATATATATATATATATATGTGTGTGTGTGTGTGTGTGTGTGTGTGTGTGTGTGTGTGTGAAAATGGTTCAAAGTTAAAAACAGACTCTCGGAACGTAACGGGGTTTTTAAATGTTGAAACATCTTTAATCCTAAAATATAGTAAATAAAATTAAAACCATGTATTTCTAATGAATAGAATTATAACATGGAAAATATCCTGGATCTGGACGTTACCCTTCAAGGGCCCAATATGTATGAGGCCTCAAACTAAAAAGACAGAATACCTTAAAAACGCCAAAGACCTCAATAAAATGTTTAGGTAATTTAAACTATGTGTGTAAGCCACTAATAATTACCTCGACTATTTCAGGGACAACTCTGAAGAAAGAGGCCAGTAAGAACGAATTGTGTTCTAAGGACCATGGAAAAATTCCTAACAGTATTCATCCTCATTCAATCCCGATAACATACTGGTCTTGCTGCTTGTATTTAATAATATATCAGTAGAAAAATGTCAACACGTGCGTTTGAGTATATTATAGAAAGAATAGTTAAAATGTGACAGTCGTTCCGAAAGTAAGGCCTAAAGGTTTTGTGCTTCAGAATTTATTTTTCTACATAGTTACCACTATTTCCAGGAATAAAATGGCGCATCTCTAGGTTTGGCGCAGGAGTATGTCAGGTGTTTGTTTATTAGTTTCGCTTAATATGTGAAACTGAAAAATACAAATTTTAGGTCATAATTGCATATCGTCAATCATAAAAATGGAATTTGCAACCTTGTAATCAATTTAGACAGAAAAATAGAAAGTATTCCCTTTGTAGCAGTTCTTGTAACTACATGCTAAAGAAATGTAAAAAAAAATCAGAGAAGACAAAGAAGTAGTTGCAAATATCTTGATTTTCTGTAATAGGATCATGATCACGTTGACCCACCGGTTCCCGTAAACTCATCAACGTTAAGCATCGTTGAGCATTGTTACCCGTAAAATGGATGAACATTTTAGGATCGCCATGTGCTGTATGTGACCTCTGTTTATCTCAGCATTGTTGGACTTCTCCGTGCCACTGTACTTTAGTGTTTCTGATTAAAGAAAGATGTCGTTGAAGATTGTGCAACTCTTGTCTTACAAACACAATCACACAAAGGGATTATCCATTGTTATTCAGGACTGTAAGGATGCGTGTATAGCAGAACTGAAATTATACGTGTCACGTTTATATAGGAATAACAAGGAAGTAATCAAAATTCTGAAACAGTTGAAAACTACATGGTAGCGCTTCTCACCCACCTTCCAGCAACAGTGCAACAGTCGTGTCCTTCTGTTATATATATATATATATATATATATATATATATATATATATATATATATATATATATATATATAACTGCACGTTAGTGTGTGTGTGTGTGTGGAGGGTGTTACAGGAAGGTTTCTTTTGATTCTTCACATACGCGTATGCGCAAAAAGCGATTAAAATTCAAACAATGCCGAGCAAGAAACAGTCGATTTTCCCAGTCAAAGAGGAGCCGGCAGAAAGTTTTTAATGGACGCCCCCTTGAAAATCACTAAACGAGAAACTACAAAGCGTTCTTCTCAACCCAATCGCGCCCCTCCTTCTATCTGGCTTTTTACTTGCCAAACACTAATCCCGACCACCTACCCCGAAATACAGCATACTCATCGCCATCGTTGAGAAAATTTTGTTTCTATTGCCTATGCGCTGAAAAATAATGTTTCTTTTGTTTATATGCATTATAATGTCTTATTTTTTTGTTTTTTATTTATTTCTTCCTTGCCTTCTTTCTTTATCGTTTACTTGTTATTTTCTGTTTCCCATGCTCTATAATATCTATTTCATTCTAACGTTTTAATTCATTCGTTCAATCCTTCTATTATGTATGCTGAATCATCTTTTTTCTTTCTTTCAGTTTTCTCTTATTTAATCTAACTTTAATTTAGTTCTTGATTTTTATCTATATTTTCTTCATCTCTTTCTTACTTAATTGCTTTATTCTCTCAATGACTCTAGTTATCACCCATTTGTTTTTATTCTGCAATATTTACTTTAATTCAACATTTGGATTCATATATCTATCTTTATTCTTTTAATCATTTTTATTTATTAAAGTGTATTACCTTTATTTTATTAAAATCTGTTCTAATCTTTAGTTTGTTTTCTTTTCACTCCGTATGTGATTATGTTACTACGATGCCCTGCGTTTTATTCGTTTCACCTTCTTTTCATGCTGAACGTTTTTCTTTCATTATCTACATTCATCAATTCATTCTCTCTATCGTAAATCATTCTACCGTTTTCTTTTCTGTCCTTGTTTTATGCATTAATATCATTGCGTTGCTTTCATTATTCAGTAGACATTATGCTATATCTTATCATATATAGTTTCGTCCTACCAAGTCTTCCAAGCGGTTTGCATTTTTTGTATATTTTTTCATCCTAGAGATGTTTCATTAGTTTAATATTTTTCATATATTTCCCGCCAAACTGGATATTCTATCAACTTTTGATTTGGTTTATTCTCTTTAATTTACTTCAAACATCTATTACATTTTTTTTTATTAATTTATCTTTCATTTCGTTATTCATCTTCCATCCTTTTGTTTTCGTTTATAACCTTTTTCTTCTATTTTTATTCATTCTTCTGCACAATGATTTTTGTTCATTCCTAATCTTATTTTTAACCTCACTTCATTTCTATTTCCCGTATAATTTTGATAGAACCTTTATTTAAAAATTAACTATTCTATCAATTTCGTTACTAATTCCCGATTTGTTCTTAAATTATTCATTTTACATTCCATTCTCCTTGTTCTAGTTATCTGTTGCTTCCCATTGTGATTTACAAACTTCATTCTTAAGACAAACCATTCCGCCTAAACCTTTATCCCCTTATCAATATGTTTTCCCTTATAGCATAATTCCTTGACTATATTTTATTTTCTTCTATCTTTCCATTCATTCATCTGCTTCAATTTTTTATATCATTTCTTCCTTACAGATTTGTTTAAATTTATTCAATTTTTAATTGTTTCTATTTTTTTCTTTCTTTCATTGATTTTTTTTTCATATTTGAATCGTATCCTCTATTTCAGAACTTTACTTTAAATGTATTCCCATGATTCCTGCTTAATGGCATATTAACTTATTGTCTGCAAAAATTACTTCGGTTAAACAGTTCTATCCGAGGTCATACTTCGTAAGGTTATTTCTACTTTTTTCTGCTTACTTTTATACATTTAGGTTTCCTTTTAATATGACAAGCATAACGTAACCACATTATATTATTTATTATTTCATCACAAAGCCATTATTTAATCTCTCAATAATTTAATTATTTACTTTTTACTTTTCTTTGTTTATGTTTATTTGACTGCACGACGTTTCTTTCATGCATTTTTCATTTTTCTTATATTTAATTATGTCTCTGATTATCGATTAGTCCTTTATTATATATCTGTTTATTAGTATTGCCATTCATTCCATTTTTCCTATTTAATTAACTCCGCCATTTTCTTTTATTACATCAATTTTCTCTCCATTCCTAGTAGCTTTGTAGATACTTTAACAATTGAAATATATATGTTTTTTTTCTGCTTATTTCCACGAGGTTCCTCTTCGCATGCTCCCTTTCATGCCACTTTTTCTACTACCTCTCTGATCATTTAGAATAAAAGTAGGGAAGCTACTTTCATTTGGCTTTCAAACAACAGATTGGCTTTTTGCCAACTGAAGAGTTTGATAAAACTTTTCTACCCACACAAAATTACACACTCGAAAGAAGACAAACGAATATATATATATATATATATATATATATATATATATATATATATATATATACATAAATATATATATATACATAAATATATATATATAGCTCCTTTAAGAAATTCATTTCTAATCGTTGAGCACTTTCAGTTGAATTAAAGTCGGTCAATTTATCTCTTATGCATAGATCATCGTATAGCGATTAGATCACTCTCTGACTGACGTAACGAACATTTAAAATTAAAATGTTTAAAATTCAACGCTATTTCACGCGGTTAATGGTAGCCGAATGGATACGGTCTCCGCTAATCGAGCCAGAGATGTCTCGTGTCGCGGGGTTCGAATCTGAAGAATCACTGCACTGAAGAATCCCGAAAGGATGAAACACTAATGTATGTAGGTATTAAATTATTATAGTAAAAAAAAAATAATTATATATATATATATATATATATATATATATAAAATAAAAATTACAATTAAATTTACCAAAATGATCCTAGATGGTAAAACTAAAGTATATTATAAATATTTAAGAATTGATATTTATAAAGTAATCTCAACCAGATGTAAAAGCTCGATAAAACCAAATAGGAGATAGAGCTTATAATAAGAGTAAATAGTTAATAAAACATGTTAAAAAACACTTTGAAAAAGAGTTAAAAACATATTTTATTTGAAAAGGAAACATTAAATAAATGGATAGTCCTTAATCCTCGGAGTTTCGAAGAAATACTTACCTTTTCATCAGAAGGTAGGATTTAGCAAAATGCAGGATCGGATTTTGCTTGAAAAGTATTTGATGAAACTACAAGTAAGTCAAAGATCTTACTTGATAACAAACAGTGACGTAGAGGCAATAGGGTGAAGAAAAAGGTGATTTCACGTGAATGGATAGTCTGGTGAAAGGTAACGTATCCAATGACGATAAAATCCAAAAATGCAAATCAAAGAAAGTTAGTTAAATTTCCATTCGCACAAGTACAATCCAAGGGAATCGCGTAATTGGAAGATGGTCCAAAATAATTCAAAAGGCAGAAATCCCTGGAATAATTCACAAACAGGTACAAGGAAATGGGGAAAGAATTCCAATTACATTATCAAAAGAAAGATAAGATATTCGTTATACTCGGCTGCCGAGTCAAGGGGTAATTACGTAATTACGACTTGCCTCGGCAGCCGAGTATATATATATATATATAAGAAAGTTGTCGGTTTGTTGCTGCAAAGGACAATATATTGTACTCAAGTTTGATGCATTAGCATGTTTCCATGCTAAAACTGAATTGAAAATATTCCTCAGGTCCTACATACCAAGTTTCAAACCTAAAATCTAACAATTAATGGAGGAGTTTGGTAAAGACGTTTCTCACACACACAAAGGTTACTTCTATACCTGTACTAGCAGTCTATTTTATTCATGCCAATTTCATTTTTTTTATTTTGGAGTCAAAACTTTTATTACCTTTTTTCCAATATGTTGTATTATTTCCAAATGCTATAAAATATATGAATTGCATACTATCTGCTAAAATTGAAATCCGGACGTTTAGCACTCCAGCCTAATATTTTTTCTCCAGTATTATTACTTTTCTGAGCTACCGACAGATGGATAAAAAAGTTTAAAACTTCAGCGATATTGCGCTATAAATGTTAAATTTTGCGCATGTGTAAACATAACATAATACGTGACGTTTTATTCAATTTACCCTGTCGAGGTTAACTGTTTTCGTGTTCTACTCCGTTTTCCTATTAAATCCTACGCAATTTTGATAAATGTAGAAACTATGAATACATCTATTTCAGCGTAATAGAGCAATGCAACCAATTATCAAACAAGAAACTATGAAAATTAATAATTAATTAATTAAGTGTTGTCTTTCAAAGGAATACACAAATAAGTTAACTTTCATGTAATTGCTCGCATATTCATGATTGAGTCTATGCAGAAATATATATGTACCAGAAAGTATAAATAAAAACTGTAAATAAGAATTTTACATGTACAAATTTATTTTTAGACAGAATACCTCCAATAATAAAAAGGCGGTTAAGACTTTTATTCCACGGAGTTTCAAAGGATGTAATGTTCTCGTCAGAGAAAAGGAACAGGTTGGCAGATTATTATATATAGAATTCGATGTGTGAGTATAGAGAAACTCAGGATCCTCTGACAAAATAAATCACAATAATACTAACAGTGCCCCCCGCCGTAAACATTCAGCAATTACACATAATATGTTGCGTACTAAAAGTAACCCTCAGTCAAATAACAACAGAACTAATAACTTGAACGCTTCCATCCACGCACACTCCCACCAAATCACTAATCACAATACGTCTAGCCTAAGATAAAGAATAATGTGAAAAAAACACCTTGTTCAACCCTTCCTCCAGCTTGAATATAAAAAACAATATCCCTTGAGAGTTCATCAATATTTTAAAATTAATTCAAATACCATCATAGCTATATCATTCTATTAAATAAAAACACCATTAAAATTCCATATGCTTCAGTGCCTTACTTACCTCAAACCATTATATCTTCTAAGATTCAGAAAATCAAAAAAGCTTAAGCATTTCCCTTTTCAATTCGCCACTAAAATGAAATTTAATGGCCAAAATAAGCGTGAATGCCACCTTTACAACAACTGCATACATAACGATTTGATCTATTTTGTACTGTAACCGAAATACCATCTAACTCTCACTAAATAAACCCTGTCACCCAGGGTTCAATATAAAACCTCAGAACATTCTAATAATAATAATAAAATAGATCAAAACCTTCCTACAATTAACCTATATAAAATAATACTAACAATACCAACAATGAGATTTCCCCACAGACTTTACCCATAACAACTAAGACAACCAAACCCACTAAGAAAACGCCAGCACTCTTTCCATAAACTGCCCCAAAATAATAACAATAGAATCCAAAACGTCAAGCAAAAATAACCAAAGTGCAATAAAAACATATACCTATATAAGATCCATCTCAACGTTAGGAATTTCAAAGTACACGTTATCATTTAAAACGCAGAAGTAAAATCATCTCTTGACAATATTAATAACAAAAATACTAAATTTAAAAACACCCCTTTCTATATTAAATGGACAAATATGTTTAATTCTGAATCCTATACACCAGGTTCCGAAATCTGTCGCCCGTGCTTATCCGAGTAAGTATAAATAACGACTTCTCCACAAAATATCGCTTTGGTTAACTTCCAATATTGCAATGCAAACAAAACTAGATACAAATATAATATCTTCCAAATCGCCTAACCTTTCCACTGCCTAATAACTAACCCTACTTTATCTCCTCCCGTATTCCCGGCTTATCTTCCCTTTAATTTAGTGTAAATAAAATGCTGGCCCTTTATTAGCTTTAATGTCTTAATTTAATATGTGTCCACAACATAATCTGCAGTTCCCGTAGAAAATACACCATGTGAATATTCGGTACAGTCTGCAATTATATTATAATATATATATATATATATATATATATATATATATATATATATATATTGCAATTAGGAAGGAAAGACTTTATGATTCATGATTAAAAGTAAATTTGTATATATATTGTGACGTCAGAGCAAAGCGAACATTCAATATCTCTACCTCTCTATCTATCTGACGTTAATACTTACTCTCTATATATCTCGCTATCTCTCTCTTCCTAAGACCTAATCAGCCAGACAACCTCCTCTCTATGTGAAGATATGTCGTGGCAGTCACTTGGCTGGGGGAAGTGGGGCAGAGGTTGGGTGTGACAATCGCCGTAACGAACGGAAATACGTCGTCATGGCAACCAGACAGCGAACATTTGAGGCGGGAAAGCTGAACACGAGGGGATTTGAAAATAGGAAGATATACGGTAGCTGGCGTAAAGAAAGCGGCACAGCCCGGTGTGTAAACATTATTTCCGAGAATTGAGCCTCGTCGAAGATTGAGATTTGAATTAATTGAATTGCTGATTATTATTCAAATACGATCGTATTGCCGATTGAACTTAACATTTATTCTTCTCTGGAATTATGATTCGAGGAAAAAGATAGACTTTCGCCATCTCACCTTTTGTTTTTTTTTTTGTTTTGTTTTTTTGCTTATCGTGTTTGTGAACTTATGATCCGTTTTCCCTACTGGACAAAACAGCTATGTTTGGCCTATCTCATGCCAATATCTTTTCTTATCCACAAACTTTTCTACATATTATATTGTAATTGCATGCCGCATATATCTGGCAAACATTACAAAGGTACGTCTATCCCACTCATTCTTTTTATCGGAGCTTCTTCTTCCTTTTTGTATATAAAGGTCTTTATTGAATTTTAAACTTTGCTTGAGTGTTTGTTTCGTCATTCATTGCTTTGTTGTTCCATTCCCCTTAATGATATATATCGCTGGTTGATCCGACATCCGACGATTAACCGAAGATAAGTGATGAGCCATTGGATATCAAATAAAATAAATTTATGTGTCTCGATCTGATTGCCAATAAATTCGGTCATCCATTAACCGGGTCGTGACAATATATATATATATATATATATATATATATATATATATATATATATATATATATATATATATATAAATATATATAAATATATATATATATATATTCCTTTAATCTTCTCTCCAAAAAAGGGGAGGGAGAAACAGGAAAGGAAAGAATGAGAAATGAGGAGCCAGCTGACCGGTTGCGACCCGCGCTTCTCAAAGCTACGTCGAGGGAATTTAAAAAAAAAATAATAAAGCGATTAAAATTGCGTTTTATTCAATTTACGGGGAGAAAAAAAGTGGGAAAACGATTAAAATAATACAGCGTTATGGTCGAATACCCTAGATATTAATCAAGTTCAAACCCAGGAGGCATTCTCTTTGTTTGCAAAGGGAAGGTTTTCTAAGTCGAACGTGAATAGTCCCCAAGATCTTAAGGTGATATAGTGAATGAGCACGACTAAGAATAGAAAAAGAGTCCGTGCTAAAGTTCGCTGCATAAGACGGGTTTTTAAGTAAATGATCAGTAATTGAGGACCCGTACGTTTTATTAACAACGTCCATTGCCCGGTAGGTTCCATTCTTAATTTTACTGGGTACATGTTGCTGGATTCTTCCATCTAAACGTAATGTCGTTCGACCCAAGTAGTTGGCACCGCAACTACATTCAAAATTGTAAATAACGTTACTATTATAGTGGTAGGGAGTAGAACGTCTTTTCGAGAAGATGGTAATACAGTTCTCGTAGAGAACACAACACGCACATTGGCAGCAAAATAACATCCATGATCTGCTGAACTTATTTGTTTGGCCAATGTCTCACTTACTGTACCCAACCAAGGCAAACGAAGATAAATTGAACATTTGGCTACTATATTCTCTTTAATTCGATAGAATTCAGCCAATTTCATTTGAATAACTGACCTAATCGCATCTAGTGGGTGCCCGTTTTCGGATAAAATATCCGTAATTGTTTATACATGATATATATATATATATATATATATATATATATATATATATATATATATATATATATATATACACGAGCAAACAGTTAATAAAACATGTTGAAAAACACTTTGAAATGAGTTAAAAACCTATTTAATCTGAAAAGGAAACACTAGACAAGTGTATAGTCCTTAATCTGCGGAGTTTCGAAGAAACATTTTCCTTCTCATCAGAGGGTAGGAATTAGCAAAATGCGGGATCGGATTTTGCATGCAAAAGTATTTGATGAAACAACAAGTAAGCCAAAGATCTTACTTGAAAACAAAAAAGTGACGCAGAGGGAACATGGTGAAGAAAAAGATGATTACATATGAACGCATAGTCTGGTGAAAGATAAATAATCCAGTGATGGTAAAATCCAAATGTATAACTTCAAAAAAATTAAAGAAATTTCCATTTGCACAAGTAAAATCCAAGGAACTCCCGTAATTGGAAGAAGATGGTCCATAATAATCCATAGAATAATTCACAAAAAAGTGTGTAAAAAGAAAAACGGAAAAGATTCCAAAAATATTAATAAAAGAAAAATAAGATATGCTTTTCACTCTACTTCCGAGACATATATATAAATAAGAAAGATCAGGGAAGAACAAGAGGAGAGAGAAAAAAATGAGATAAAAAGAAAATGATGATAGAGTTAAATATAAAATATAAAATAAAGGGAAACACATGTCAAAATGACCCAGACAGGAAATGTTAAAGGCGCGAAAAAATATATAGGGCAAAATAATATAGGTCAACTGAAATGTACAGGTCATCACTTAAAAAAAATGTCAGCAAGATTTGTTAGAAGACACTAAATTGAAAATAAATAAATTAATTAATAAATAAATAGAAAATAATAATAAATAAAGAATAAATTAATAAATAAAAATAAAAATAAAAAATAGAAAAATAAAAAAATAAAAATTATTTAAGGGGAGAGGATGGGCGGTATCTGCAAATTCAGAAAAAAGCAACAAAAAAGTAATTAAGTAAATATTAATTCTTTAATATTTATAATATACTTTAATTTTACCATCTTGGATCATTTTGGTAAATTCAATTGTAATTTTTTTATTTATATATATACATATATATATATGTATATATATATATATATATATATATATATATATATATACGTTAATATAACCACAAGGATCTATTCACAATACTATAACCACAAGTATCTACTCACAATACTATAACCACAATGCTCTACTCACAAGCTCTCAAACATTATTATTCTTCAACGCGCAACCCAAATGTACTCTAACAGCATAACCTTTTAAAACTCGTCTCTAGATTGTTACTTTAACCACATTGTCGTTATCATATGTAGCATATATAAATTTATGTCTTATATTATTTGTTGTTGTTATTATCATCTGGCTACATTAAGTAACTTTACTAGGATGAGTTGAACCTGTGGAAGCACTAATACAAATAATACTCTTATTTATCTCATTATTATCAAGATTGTAAAGTTTAATGTAATTCATATTTAGATTACTTTCTCTATTGAAACATTCATATAGATTTATCACAAAAACAGTTATATTAGCTGCCTATATATTGTAGTATAATGAATATTCGTATTAGATATGTTATTTGTAATAATCAAATTTAAAATTTTATTAGGCAGTAGTTCATATAATATATTACAATTGGCAAAAAATCTGCCTTCCTCTAAAAGAACATTCACTTAGTTTAAACAATATTGATTCTACTGCACTGCAAATACTATTATCTTAAAATTATCCTCAATTACTTGTGATCATCTGATATTATAAATCTACATCTCGTCTAGTCGTAATCAAGAGAATGATAGCTCACTATTACAGGTTTGCTCTAAAAATACTTTCATTTAATTCAATTAATACTTTCTTTTAGAATTCATCCGACTAAGTTAATTTTATAAACATGGTATTCTAAATTTCCTTGTATCCATACATCTAAGCCCTAATTGTTTATCCTCACCCCCTGTCTCTTATAAGCAATACTCACTCCTCCATCATGCACAGAAAATTTTCAAGTCCCTCTCTTACTTTTTCCTCCATTTCTTCTCTTCTCTGTAACCTAATCCGTTACCTGAAACTATAGCCACCCCACAAACCTGACAAGAACTTTTCACTCAAACGTCTAATGGAAGCGAAGAGCTTAGCGTTGAAATATACTTAGTGCTGAATTTCTGTGTTTATTCATGTTTTTCCTGACAACGAATCTCATTTCAAAAGGTGTACAGATTTGAGGGGAAAAATAGCAACCACTTAGTACCAATTCCCTTCAAATCCTAGCCAGCATAATTTGCCAACTGTTTTAACACTCCAAAACGGATACATACACCTTTTGATTCATATTTACAAATGACAATATCACATCTTGGATTCAACTAGTCCAGTTTGGAAATTTTCTTTTTTCTTTTTCCTTTCTTTCCTGTTTGTTTGTATTCCTCCGACAAATTTTATATGAATATTTTGTTTAATTCTGTTACACAAACACTCTATGGAAACCTTTTTTACGAGCATGATTATACATTTTATGATCACCATCATAAACGCAGTCTCATAAAGTGCTAAAACCAGCGGATTCTAGCTGCGACATATATATATATATATATATATATATATATATATATATATATATATATATATATATATGTGTGTGTGTGTGTGTATGTATGTATATGTATATTATATATATATATATGCATATATATATATATAATCTGCTAACCAGTTTCCATCTTCTTACGAGAAGAGCAGTACATTCTTTGAAACTCCATTGAATAATATTTTAGCACCCAGTTTTTTAAAAAAATAAATGTGTACATTAAAATTTCTGAATTAGAGGTGTCTTTACACTTATGGCATTAAGATTTACTTCTCACTGTCGTGTCGAATATTTTTTTTATTTAGTTAAGATAATATAAACATTATACGTTTATTGGAATGAAGCCTATATTCGCATTTACCTAGTAAGCATAATTTCCCACCGTTTCGTATTTTTTTCTAAAACATGTTTTATATATTGGCAAAGTGTTAGGTGGAAAGTACGTATTCTGTAATACGAGATAATTATCATCGTTTTTTTTAATTCAGATAATTTGTCTTGTTTATCAGAAGTGTCAAATCAAATATCAAGTAGATAAAAATTCCATTGTCGACACATCCTCCTTTTTCCATTATAGCGTGTAATGTAATCAAGCATATTTGTGCTTTATATGGGGAAATCGCTCTAGCTGAGGGAACTTTTCGAGATTGGTTAATCAAATTCAAATAGGGTCATTTTTTAACCTCAATGACGCTCCCTGTCTCGAAAGACTACTCAAGATAGACGAAGACTAACTAAGATTTCTTTTAAAAGAAGATACCCATCAGACTTGTAGAGAATCGGGTGAAAAGATGAAGTGTGATTTTGCGACAATTTCATGCCTTTTTTTTCCAGTCTATGGGATTCACACAAAAAAACTTTGAGCTTAAATTCGTACACACACTCACGTTTGCTGTTAAAATTCTCTGATTTTCTTTTAAAAACATAGGCGGGAACTAATGCAACACACACACACATACACACACACGCATATATATACATATATATATATATATACGTATATAAACTTATAATAAAACTTCAAAATTAACTGTACATTGATAATTTTAATACATATAATTGAATTGTAATTCAAGTATAAAAACATATATATGACATGTATACCTGAAAATGTAATAGAAACATATTAATGTCATTCAATTTATATATATATATATATATATATATATATATATATATATATATATACTTGCTCATTGTTATATAAACATGCTCACATCCCGCTGCTACAAATAGCTGCTTGTTTCAATCAAACAACAGATATCATCCGGCAGCGACTTGACTAGTCAAAAGTTCAATGAATAATGGATTTTTATTTTAGGTAGGAATTCTTTAGAAGTTGGAGTTAAAAAACTTAAAACACAGAACTTTAATTATAAGATGTAAAAAGGGAGGGGCAATTTAAATAAAGTTAAAATATTATAATGGAGAGAGAGTGATTAAGAAGAGAAAAAAAGAAATAGAGAAAGAAATAGAGAAAGAAAATAGAGAGAAAAAGTATATATATATAATATGGAGAAGAAAAGAAAAAAGATATAAATGGTTATTATAAAGAGAATAAGGACTAGAAGGGAAAGGAAAGAATGATGAGATATAGTTAAAGAGAGAAAGAGAGAAAGTAAGAATTTGACAGTATATAGAAAAAGAAAAAGAAAAAGATCTGCGTGTCAACCAATTTATGAACAATTATACAATTCAGTAATGAAACATGTTATTACAAATACAAACAGAAGATACAATCCAAGCGTTAGAAATGAACATGTTAAAAAAGACAGCGAATATATCCAGCCAACATATTTATCATCTCACATACGTCCACGAGTAATATCAACGCAGTTCAAACATACGTCTACAATTTATTAAGCCCTTTATACTAAATGATATAAGTTTAAAGTTTTCGCGTTTTTTTAGATAAATATATAAATAAAAGAAAAAATAATGATAAAACAATATTAAAATTATTAATAATAAAAATAATAATAATAATAGTAATAATAAACATAATAGTAGTAGTAGTAATAATAATAATAATAGTAATAATAAAAACAGAATAAAATTAATATTTATTATCTTTTTAATATAACATATTTAGCCATAAGAGGGGATTAAATAAATTAAATAGGACTAATAATTATAAATAAAAATCTACTAATATTTATGTATATAAAAAGAATACAATACATATATATATATATATACATATATATACACATATACATATATATATACATATGTATACATGCACATAAGTAAAGGTGTAACTATACTATTAAGTTGAAGGTTTAAGCTATTTAAGTATAGATATAAAGTCATATTAAATCACAAATTAATACGTTCAAGACAGTATTACTAAGAACACATATGCAAGTACACTTACATATAAATATATAAATATATTCAGGCAAAAGAAGTAATTAAATCAACAAAATACTCAAAAGTAGCGACACGCAGGTAGATAGTACCCAAATTAAAAATAATAAAATACATATGTATATACCCACAGAGAACCAACAGACATACAAATAAACATATATATATATATATATATATATATATATATATATATATAATTTTATGTATACACATACATACAAAAAATATACAAATATATGCACACAGTCATATACTAATATACAACAACGCACACACACATATATATACGCACACATAAATATGTATAATTTACATAAACTACATATATAGAAATACATATGAATACAAATTATTTGGCAAGAGTACAGATAGATGCATACACACATAAAAGCATACAAATTGTCATAAATTAAATACAGAGACACATACATATACACATAGACACACAGGTATATAAGATAGGGGAAATAAAGAATGAAATCAGGCGAGGAGAAAGTATATTAATAGTATTTTAATAAATTATAGAAATCAGTGACAACTTTAAATTTATTTAAATTTTATTTTGGATTCTGCTGAAATTGCCTTTCAATTGTGAGTTGATTTTTGTGGCTCAGGACATTTTCTGGTTATTCTGGTATGCTTTCTCTTGGTTGCGGTTTGTACACTTTTACAAACAGTCTAGTTTAATATAGTTTTTCTATTGTGTAACAATTATGTTGGATGACTCTGCTGAATGCATGCTGCCTTTAAATAATGGAAGCTGCACAAGAGGAAGTAACGAATTGGTTGTTAGATGGAGGGCGTAGAGGATTAAAAATAATTTCTATTATGCAAAACGTACATAGACAGTTGTTTCAGAATAAATATAATCATTTTTACAATACATCTAGAAACTAGATTAAATTCAAAACCATAGGAAAATAATACGTGCGTGCGCACACACACACACACACATATATATATATATATATATATATATATATATATATATATATATATATATATATATATATATAAAGGTTTGATAAGCAAGGTAAATAAATCTACACACGTATTAAACTTAAAGGAGGCCTATAAAGAACTTAAATAGAAGTCACCCTTAGGTAGTGCGACTTTTGATTTCTAAGAACTTCGATTGGAGTAAAATAAAACAAAAAAGTAAATACCTACGTTTGCCGGAAAGTTTGTGAGTTAATGGATAAATAAACATTAAAATAGTTTGATTATCTTTGGTGACTCTTATGAGGAACACTTCTTTCAAATGAAACTTTCAGCAGGGTAAAATAGCCTGAGCTGTGGATTAAGAATCTTCTAAATTATTATAAATTGATTCACACCGGTCAATTATGCTTTACTTCTAGGAAGAATATATCTAAACAAACATCTCTATCTACTTGAATTTTTACTAAGACAAAGTTAGATACAAGCTTAGTAGTTAATGTTGCTAAATGTCTTATAAAATGTATCGCATTCTGGATTCGAACAAATGAATAACTGTCCTCGCTGAAGAATAAATATGATTTTTGATTATGGAGATTGTATACACCACATTTTTATCGTTACCAGCAATCTCGGCTGTTTAATTGCCTCTTTTATATTGCAAGAATATGTGATCTAAAGTCAATATAACATGTAGTGCCGGCTCACTGATTACGATGTCTTTTTTCCTTCTACAAACATAGCTAAGCGCAGGCCTTTCAGGGTTCTTAAGTAACTGCTGTAATGCTTGATAGACAGTTGTACTACTTTTTAATATTTTTTTATGATTAGTTATTTTATGTATTTAAATGTATTAATGAGTAACAAACTGCACCCCATGAGTATTCTCCAGGTGCTTTATCATGATTATCTTATTTAATATAATAACTATAATTCACATATTATTTAAACATGAGTTTGGGCAAATCTTGTTTTTTTTATTTATAATCGCCCACTTGTTCATTTTCGTTTGTAAGGAATTTTTAATTTTTTAAAAACTTTTATAAGAGAAAAATTAAAAATATAATAAAATAGACATTAGTTAATGTCGCGATATATATATATATATATGCATATACATATATCTATATATATCTATATATATCTATGTATATATATATATATATATATATATATATAATGAAATAAAATTACAGTTAAGTTTACCAAAATTATCCAAGATAGTAAAACTAAAGTATATTATAAATATTAAAGAATTAATATTTATAAAGTAATCTCAACCAGATCTAAAAGCTCGATAAAATATAATAGGATATAGAGTTCATAATAAGAGCAAGTAGTTAATAAAACATGTTAAAGAACACTTTCAAAAAGAGTTAAAAACTATATTTTCAATTCCTTTTCAAATCAAATATGCTTTTAATTTTTTTCAAAGTGTTTTAACATGTTTTATTAACTACTTGCTCTTATATATATATATATATATATATATATATATATATATATGGTCATCCACAGATAGACTGTCTCACTGTATAAAAGCTTGTCAGAGCGGCTAGACCAGCAGCTTTTTCAAGTTAGGGTTGAAACGCGCCTAAACGGTTTGGCTGTTCATGAGTATGTGAAATTAGAAATATCAATATTGTTAAACATCTTAAGAACAACTTGCTCACGAAAACAATAAGCTCGTATCCGTTTGAGATTTTATTCACCAATTTGCTGAACTAAGTCCAAATTATTGGCGGAAATGAAACTCCAAATGTTTTTTAATCCGAAAGTTTAAGTAAACAAATAGTAGATGTTTTTATTTTCGTATGTGTTGCGTTTTCTACGTGTTTAAAAATGTTTTTAAACACAGAAAACTACAGCCCCACCTGACACATCAAAATGACCCTTACAGCCCATATATTATACCCTGTCAAATATCTTTTAACAAAGCTTTGTACGACATCCAAGCAACTTTTTGTTAGATTTGTTTTCGTCACATAATATTTGTATTTCAGCTTCCATTTTCCGATCAAGTCAAATGGGATTTGTGAAATAACATTTCATCAACAATTTGTAAAAAAAACACCTATGTTTACGTTTTAATTAGACAAGAGCGTGTTAGTTTTAAGGCAAAAAAACAGAATATATTTTTTCGCTCAATGTTTAATATTCACGCTTATATAATAATTAAAACCTGTTTAAAGTGTTACATTTCTATTGCCTCCTTTTTAGTAGAGAACTTCTTATTGCTTTTGCATTTTGTAGTTGAGCATCATTCATTCATTTCATATGAATGGAGTTATTTGGTTGGTATTTGTTTGACCAATATCTGTCTAATTCTTTCTAGAAAGACATATGGCGATAACGAGACGAAACACATTAAAGAAAGTGCTTCTGACCAACAAACTGGATTCGAATTTCGCACACCCAAGTTGTAAGTCTGTGTTGTTAACCACTCCGCCACTGTTAAATGTATGTTGTTTTTAAGTTGTTTTTGTTCTTTGAACTCGTGCATCGAAGACGAAGTTTCGCTTTCCTTTCTCTATTAATCCTACATATGTAATGGGTTTTTCATGTAAAATACTTCAATTTCAACTATTTAAGTGTTTCCCTATCATTTTAGTATACACTTATCTGATAGTTATATTCAGTCTATGCGAGACATATTATAAATCTTCCAACCAATTTGTATTTTTATTTTCGACACAGCCACTAATTTTGACTGTATTTACAGATGAATAGAATATTATTTATGTGATGAATTATCACATTAAGAATTCTCTCTTGACCAAAAGGTGTTTTAACCATATTTCATGAGTATACCTGTTTGAGTACAACTCTCAACTAGTATAACGTCTATGTTACGACCAATACAAAGTTTAGAATCATAAATTTTTAAGGAAGCTGGACTAGGTTCAAACACAAAATAAACCAACATTAATGTGTGCATGTTAGAGAAATAACGTTAACGTGGCGAAAATTGTGGAAATGCAGGCTTACCTCTTAAACGGCATCGGTGTGCGTTTCGCCGACGCAGCGTCATGATGATGAAAAGGGTCCAAGATGGCAACTACGGTCTTATATAACAATGCAGTCTCGCAGAATCTCGTGTGCTCTCGCGCAGATATGCAAATTTGGACAACACTGGACCAGATGGGAACAGACGTGAAAAAGAGTCTATGGAAAGTACCGACGGACGACACTGCTGCATTTAGCTGAGGTTTTGTGTACACTTTTTTTCTTTGTAACAACAGTTGTTCGAATAATTTCCCGCATCTATTTTATATCAACAAGGTGGGGACCTTTTCCCACGCTGCATTTGTGTGAAGGTTGTTAACCTTCGTTAAATGTTTTAGAAACACTATTTACGGCACATGTCTATTGAACTATGTTTTAGGGCGTAATCTTTAAATCTATTTTATGATTACTTAGTTAAAACCTGAAGAATATAGAACTTATATTTCATGTAGAATTGTACGTTGTACCTGTTTTGAATCAGGAGTTGATCTATTTTGATCTGCCCTTGCTCGATGACATCAGGGAGGTGTAGAAAAGAGGTTTAAACGCTGTTTTATTGTTCGTATTAAGTTTATTGGTCAAGTTTTTGAGAAATAATTCCTGTTTTTCTTTTTGCTGTTGTTGTTGAAGCAACAGTTTTTGTCGTTTCTGTATCCTTGCTGTAACATATTTTATTCTATTTTCTACTGTTGTGTGAATAACCCAAGAATAACCTCTTTAAATTCTTTGAGTATGTATACTTTATTTTCAAATAATCAAAATTGCTTACTCGTGAGAAAAGGTGAAACATCACTAATTACGGTTTAACGCTGTATATTGAAACATTTTACGTTTTATGTTCTGAGAGGAGAAAAATGTAACTGGAGATATACGTGTTAACCGTTTTATTCTCTTTAATTTTCAAGTAATGTTTGGAAAAGTTTCTTTGGTTTCCAACAAAATTACTTGCTGTTAGTTTAAAGACTGGCGTATTTTCTTAGTCTCAGATGGAAAAGTATTTTGGTCGATGAAAATGTACACTTCGTAGTCAAATAGTTTCGGTTTGTAATTACTAGTATAAACGTATCCGCTTTCTTTTCTCTTCCACCCGAATATTTTCGTTGATGATCCATTTTGAATTTGAGTTATTTGTCATTTGAGTTATTTTGTGTGACTAAATCTTTCTCTTGATGAATGAATCGTCGCCAAGTTGTTGTGGCCTGACGGGTCAATATGGAAAACACGTGCAGGGATATTAGTTAGAACAGGTAATTTTGTTACACCAAAACTGAATATATAGCGAGCAACAGTCGTAAAATATTGCCTCTTTCTCTCACTGCGTGACGGTGTGGCACAAGGTCGAAAGATGGATAAATTTTCAGTGCCCACAGAACAGGAGCCCTCCTACTCTTCAAAAAAGTCTGGTTAGCATCATCGGCATTCCCCGGTGAATGCGTGTTTACTACAAGTTGCTCCTCTTGAAAGCTCGGACGACAGATCCTAGTTAGGCTACATAAACATTTTGTATCTGTCTTACACCAAAAAGTCATCGAAATGATACAATTTCTATCGGATTATTAGTTGAACACGAAACCTTGACTTTAATATATTATAGAATGGAATAGGTCATGGTATTTACTTCTATTCCACAGCTAAAAGAGGTTACACAATGTCGAAGCATGGGAAATTGAACAATTCTCCGAAACAGGAACACGTTGGCATGCAAAAATAAGACTTAATAGCCCTATCAGCATCTTTTAGTAACAGCAGGCGAAAACTCACACCTATTGAAATTCAGGTATACGGATATGGATTGGTTGATCCTTATTACTATCCCGAATATTTTATCAGTCCGACAGCAAAAGAAAGCCACTGAAATGGGCCAGTTTCTATTGGGCGACTTGTCAAGACTGGAAACTCAATTTCCGTGTATTCCAGAAGTACACAGACCACACCTAGAGTCGGTACATCTTGGTATGTTTATACAGTGCCAAAAAAGCCGTATCTTTTGCATATACGAGTCTCCAGGAAACACACACACACACACACATATATATATATATATATATATATATATATATATATATATATATATATATATATATATATATATATATATATATATAGGGTGTGTATGTGTGTGTGGCAAAAGTTTTTAGTACATTGTTTTTTTTTTCGTATCTCTCAAGAAATATAAAATTAACTTAACTGAAATTTACACCCAAGATTTAACAACTATTATCTAAATAAAAATAAAATGGAAATGAATATAAACGTAGTTGACAAATATGCATTAACAATAAATCAATTTACTCATACGCAAAAGTATTTAACACCCTGTCAAATTTCATTCGTAAGTAGTCATTTCATTTTGCTACAGTATTTCAATCAATCGAAAGACACCGCAGATTTCCGGCTCCATACAGGTTAGTTATTAACAGTGGGCAGACACTGTGCAGTCCGCCTTTTCCATTACTGTTTTTAAATGGTTAAAACAAAGGAATTGACGAATAATATTCGCCAGGAAATATTAGCAAGGCATAAAGATAGACACTCGTACAGGAAATAGCTTCGGAACTAAATTTGGTGGTGAGTGCAGTTGGGGATGCGTGAGAAAGTGGAAGATAAAGGGAAGCTATGCTCAAAATTATTAAAGACGTGGTTGGTCATGTCAATTGAATAATGTTATTGCTTGCTACATTGCTTGAAATCTGCAGAAAGAACGACTTCTGTCTCCTTTTGAAATTACGAAGGATTTGCAGGAAGCAGGTATTGAAGTAGGCAAGGTCACAATCAAGAGTAAATTGAACCGTACCGCCTTGTATTACAGATTACCTATAAAGACTTTTGTTGGGTCCTATACAGAAAGAAACTGCTTGAAACTTTTTTTTATAAATATAAATGACTTATGGGACAAACTTATTGATTAACCAAATATTGAGCTTTTCGAAAAAAAAAACAATTGCACCCATGTATGAACAGAAAAATGGCACAGAATTTAAGCAATCTAATACTGTTCCCACTGTAAAATTTGGAGCTCAAATGGTGATAATTTTGGACCGCTTTTCTGCAGATTGATTTCGAGGATTGAAAATCATTGAAGGGAAAATAAATGCAGCTAAGTATACGAAGATTTTCTCAAAACATCTATTCAAGGGTGCCGCAGATTTAGGATTGAGCCGTGACTTCATTTTCCAGAAGGACAATTATCCAAAGCACAAGACTAAAATAATTATGAAATAGTTTAAGGGTAATGAGATTAGTCTTCTTAAGTGACCTAGCCAGTCAATCGACCCTACTCTCATCGAAATATATGTGGCCTCTGCTGATCTCGGTATCTTTCTTATCTTGGACTGCTCCTTGCCATTGAAGCAGCCAATGCTGATTCAGAAGAGGTATGGTGGTAAATTGTGCAACACCTGCGTCATAATTACACGGTTTCAGATAGATAGAGAGAGAGAGAGAGAGAGAGAGAGAGAGATGCCGGGTCGATACTTGAACCTTGATATTCAAAAATGACTCTCCTGATAAAATTGTCTCTGAGACAGGTATACTTGCGGATGACACCACACTTTATGAGAGGCACGAAGGGAAAACTAATAACCATTTATCACAGACAATGGCAAAAACCATACAGGAAGTCTGTAGTGGAAGTGAGACGGGAATAGATGGTGACATTTAATGCTGCGAAGATTAAGATTCTTTATTTTAATAATTATAAGAAACCTTCTCACCCGTCAATAGCTATGGCTTGTGAAACATTACCTGAAAGTACTTTGTAACAACTCCTCAGCTTAACGTTCACAGCTGGAACTGCTACATCTAGGGTATTGCCGGGACTGCTGCGAGGAATTTGGACTCTCTATCGTGCTAGAAAATCACTCACGCTTGAATGTATTCTGTACCTCTACAAGGACACCATTCGCCCATGTATGGAATATTGTTGTCACATTTGGGCTGGTGCTCTCTCACTCTTGGACAGTGTTCGAAGGATAGTCGCCAGCCTAATTGGTCCCGAACTGTCAGCTAGGCTTTAACTTCTCTACCACCGACGAAATGTTGCATCATTCTGTTTTACAAGTATTTTAATTATATATGCTTTGACGAACACAAGCCCTTGTACTCCCTCCCGTAAATACGCCCGACAAACCTGAAAAGAAACAAAATCCCAACACAGTAGAGATCCCCGGATGTCAGAAAGTCTTCTACTCTAATAGTTTTTCTTACCAAGAATTGTTAGACTTTGGAATTCCTTCCCAGGCTCCTGGTTCCCTGACTGTGCTGACATGCAGAATTTCAAGTGTTGTGTGAACAGACATCTTGCTGCTAAACTCCCTACAAAGTATCCCTGTAATTTATGTCCCGGATAGTAGCCCCTTATATCAAAGTGTTTAGAGTGAAAAGACAATAAAAATGGTATATATATATATATATATATATATATATATATATATATATATATATATATATATATATATATATATATATATATATATATGTAGCAAGACAAAGATGAAGCGAATGAGAGAGGAGGTGAGCGAATAAACGTTCACATTTTAATAAAATCTTTAAATTTATATCAGAATAATTTGTTTTGCAGTCATAAATTCGCATGTGTTTTAGAGAAGAAACTGAGATTAAAATCCAAAAATTGCAGTTCCGAAAGTGAACAGAAAAATACATTTTTAAAGTAATAGTTGAACTGACATAAAATGCATACAATTAAGAAATAGATAATAGATATCTTGTTTGTTGGGTTATATTCTTAAAGAGTACAAATCTATGAATATTGTATATAAAAATACCTGTTTTTATTGATAAGTTTTAGTGTGAGCCGGGCTAGTTATTTAGGCCTGAGAATTATTTACTTCGTCTGGTTGAATATGAAAAAAAAAACATTATATATCTCACATTCGTCGGTTTCACTTTATATTTCTTCACGCCGACACAGTAAATTTGAGAATAGAGAGAGAAATTGTAACTACCTTGAAAGCGATAAATAAATAACTATGACTTCTCCATTTCAAAAGACAAAATGACTATCAAAGATGATTAGCTTTGTCGATTTCATTTGAGTAGCATTTCACTTCAAAAATGCTACTTGTAAGGTATTGATTAATTATTCTTTCTAATATTAGCGACACATTTTGTATGCTTATATCGAATTATGAGCTAAGATAGTCTGCGTGAACTTTATGTGCATTGTATGCAGTGGATTAAGGCAACCAAAAGTGTTCTGCTATTATACTGTTTATTTACTTATGTTGTTTTAACTTAATTGGATATTGTTAAAATACATCGTGCTGTGTGTATTCAGAAAAGGAGAACGGCAAGTAATAATAATATGGTATTCTTCCAGTAAGATTAGGAGAGGGGGTAGAACAATATGTTCTGCAATGCATATATTCCTCAAGAAGCTATGCGTGTTGATAATGCGCTATCGAAAACTAACTTGGCTTTACAAACGCGTTTTCCTCACAACTTATGGAAAGCCTTTCTTCGATTTGATAAGCTAACATAAAATAAACTGAATATGTTTCATATTTACATATGTATTTATAAAAATGGAAATGTTAATAATGTATTGTTGTTTATTATGGTCATTTGATATATATATATATATATATATATATATATATATATATATATATATATAACTGTGTCAATCGCTTTATTGCAGATTAGTAAAATATCAATATTTCTCTAAATATTCGTCATACAACAATGAAAATTGTATCATCAAATGATTGTTTCAAGGTTTGCTATTTCTCAAAATTTTATTCAAATCCATGAAATATCTAATTATGGCTTTATATTTATTACCAAGTAATTTATGCTGCCAATCGCTTTATTGCAGGTCTTTTCAAATTTAAAAAAAAGGGGCGATTAACGGTTTTCGAAAAGGGAAGGATTGTTGCGGGACTCGCACAATGATTGTTCATGGAATTGGAAAGGGATCCAAGAACTTTGGTTTCATTCGTGAACAAACGAACACCAAATCTAGAAAGGATAAGGACACCAGGAGAAACCTTTTACATCATGATATTCGAAAAATTCGTAAGGAAGTCGACCGAAACAAAAACAGCACCATTGCTCCCATTTTGCAAGAGCTGGATAGCTCCAAGATCCAGACAGGCGCAATGTAATGTGTTCAATGACATGGCAAGTAACATCAAAACTATCCCAAAGCGTGTATTGAGCAAACAATATAGGGAAAAACGAAATGTTTGAGCACAGAATTACATGAAAATGGATTTCCAACGTGTTCTATTTACAGATAAGACCCGTGCTACTCTTGAGGGTCCGGATGGATGGGCCAAAGTTTGGAACTCGAACGGAAATCCAACCCTTTAAAGAGTTCATCACAAACGAGGAGGGGGAGTCATCATGTTTTGGGCGGGAACCATTGGAGATAAGTTAATTGGCCCATTCAGAGTTTTTGTCATCATGGCAAGATGACTTACCATTGTCACGTCGCTTTTAGATTATTTTTATGCATGACAATGCACTATACCGTTCTTTTAGGGCGACTTGAATCTATGAGCTTCTTTTTAGAAACTTTCATGAACTGAGCACCATGTTGTCCAGACTATAACCCCATTGAATATCTCTGACCAAAATTTAAAAAGAGGAGGACGAGTATTTTACAAAAGGGGGAATTTACTTCAAAGTATACATTGTAGAGAACATACTTGATATTGCTAGAGCCATAATTCCTTTTTGAAATTAAACAATTTACTTTCCCGGGAGAAAAAAGGTTGTTTTAAGTTATTTTTAAAATGATGGATATGTCGATAAATAATTCAGGTATTTCAGGCTTACCATCTAGGATGTGTTTTTTCTCATTATTCTTTGACAGAAAAATATAATAAAAATAATGTTCCCATGATAAAACATTGTATTTTCGCGTGAAATCAACATTTTAAGAGACCTGCAAATAAAGCAGCGGACAGTGTAAATTCCACGATAAAGAATAAAATTTAATACTTTCGTGAATATCGCATTAGTTTGAATAAAATTTTGGGAAATAACTAATCTTAAAGCAATCGTTTGATGATATAATTTTTATTTTCTTGTGACGTATATTAAGTGAAATATTGATATTTTACTAATCTTCAATAAAGCGATTGAAGCAGTTTATATATATATATATATATATATATATATATATATATATATATATATATTGTTTATGATATTTTATCATGGAAAAATGGTTCATAAAATATTAACTGTATTATACGAATACCCCTATGATATAATTGATTTCCTAAAAAGCAAGTAATTTTCTATTTCCCATGTGATATTAATAAGAAGTAAGTTTACCATGCCAAACTTTCACTTTTCCCAATTTAGCTCATGACAGTAATGTTTAAATGCGTTCTCACTTATGTGCAATATAATAGATGTTGTGAAATCCTCACATAAAAATAGATTCCAACACTTATGTTTATGTATATTGTTTATTCTAATACTATTTATGTATATATTCCAACCAGCACTGTTTCTGTATTGTTGCAATATTTTTTAAATATAATGAGGGTATGGTCCCTAACAATTTGGAGATTCTATTTTAAACCATGCTGCTAGGAACTGTCGCATCAAATTAATTCACCCTTCTGCTATCAACTAATAAGAAACCAGAATTGCTCCAGAAAAATTAAAACTTTTTCTTTAACAACCTAGCATATGTCAGCATTCGTGTCAACAGGGGAATAATCTTTTGCTCTGTGGCTTTCAACTCAAGAATGTCTACTGAGAATCAGTAGACTCTAGGATTTGTATAGAACAACTAACCATTGGAAACTTTTCTGTCTACTTGAGAACAAATCACGCCCATGACTTGTATAGAACAACTAACCATCGGAAACTTCTCTGAAACTAAACATGCCTTACACTCAAGTTGTATATTGTTTATTCCAACATTGTTTAAGTATACTCCTGGGAGTTTGTCAACATTCGTGTACAACAAGAAATAAGGAATTAATCAGGTTTAAACACATTGGATTTGATGGCAGGATAGTATGAAAATATGTTATTTATTATTCATAGTAGAGATTCAAGAACACTGCTACTGAGTTTATATCTTTAGGGTGGGTATATATATATGTATATATATATGTATATATATATATATATATATATATATGCACATAAATATAAACACACGTATACTTACACGCATATATTCATATTATAAATATAAGAGTATAGGTTTTAAAAAAAAATTATTTTACCTTTTGTTTACACTAATACCTTATTACATGAAAGGCAATGCAATTAAAGACCATATAACAAATACATAACAAAATACTATATTCTAAATTTTAAGATGCTTCCACCTATGAATTTATTCCTTTAAGAACGTTATCATGCACAATTCTTTGGCAGCACCTGTTTCGTAGGCCAAAATCATTCTTTAATTTATTTAATATACAAATGCATTTATTCTGCCTTACTCATCAGAAGAAAAAGCACTTATCAATTCATTAACAGAAAATAAATGCAAAAGAGCAAGATTAAAATTTCGAAATGTACAAGAGAAGTTGAATTACATTTTATTTTTCTTTTATTTCATCATGTTTGAATTTTCAAGTAAATACAAGGTCAGCACCTTGAAACTTGTAATATAAACTTCTGTTATATACACATACACATATATGTATATAAGTATATATATATATATATACATATATATATACACACATATATATATGGATATATATAAATATACGGATATGTATATGCATATATATAACATAAATTTAGATTAGATTAGTAAATCTGAGGTATTATAGTAATCAAACAAACTATGAATTTATTAACCAGAATTGTCTCTTTAAATTTTTTTCTGTTGAGTCCAAGCTTTTTATAACAAATTTTCATGATAGTGCATGTTTTGTTGAACAAGAACTATTTAGAATGTTGGAAAAGATAGTAGGCTTAATGTTAGTCTCGAAAAGATGTAATACTAAAGGAGTAGTTTTCGGTCCATGTGATTTTCTCCTTTTGTTATTCTTGAATCGGATAGTTTAATGGTGTTTCAATTATTCATTCAGATATTTAGTGTTAGGGAGACTATATATATATATATATATATATATATATATATATATATATATATATATATATACATATATATATGTGTATATATATATTATATAATATACATAAATATGTATATATATATATGTATGTGGGTGTGTGCGTGTGTGTATATGTGTACGTCCGTGTGTATCTATCCATATGTAAAAGCGTATATACATATATATTTGTTTGTGTACGTATGTGTTTATATATCTGTTTTATATGTATAAGCATATACCTCTATAATATGAAACTGAACGTCTGTGCGTTTGTCTGGTTACAAATAGGCTCCTATATGGTTTACTATTGTTGAAAAGTGATCACATATAATGATAGAAGATGTATCGAGACACAGGAATTCGTATGTTTGATCTTGCATAATGATGATTCATTAAAATTGTGGGGTTTGCGTACGCGCCTGGTCCACAAAGTATGGAAATAAAAAATTAAAAAAAAAACCTTTACAAGTGTTTTTTTTATATAGATGTACATAATAATACTTTCATAAGTATGTTTTAGCGTAAATAGGGATGGTATAATACGAGTTTTGGGTCTGCGTTCTCGCCTGGCCTCCAAAGAATGGAAATAGGCACAAACTTTAATAAAGACTTTTCATATCTATCTGCGTAAATATACTTTGATAAGTGTTTCAGTTTGAAGAAATATTGTATAATAAAATTATAGGGTGTTCCTTCGCGCCTGACCTCCATAGAATGGAAATATGTCACAAAGTTTAGCAAGGGTTTTTAATAAAGATCCACTGTATATTTTGATAAGTGTTTCACTGTGAACAGGTATAGTATAATAAACTATGGGGGTTATCTATTTTCTTTTTACTTTCATCATATTTTGCTTTAGTTTTGATACCCCCAAATTCGAACCTATCACTTTACAACCCTTCGTTTTCATAACCTATCATACTTTCGTAAATGAGAGTCCATTTTCTATAGGCTATTGTTGAACCCAGTCAACAACGGGTACTTTTGCTAGTATATATATATATATATATATATATATATATATATATATATATATATATATATGCTTATGGATATAAAACAGATATATAAACACAGACGTATACAAACAAATATATATGTATATACGCTTTTACATATGAATAGATATATACACACGGGTGTACACACACACACACACACACACACACACACACACACACACACACACACATATATATATATATATATATATATATATACATTCTTACATTTTTTACTGTTCTAGTTTTGCAATATCAGCAGACTACATACACAAACAGGCTTATGACCTTTATTAATATATAAATAACGTCGGGTTATGATCAAAGAGATGATTTACCAACAAAGGGAAGAAATTAATCAAGCAAATAGACAACACTCTGCTTGTTGAACGTCCGCTCATTAAAAATGTGTGTAATTTCACATCAAATATTTGCAAGCAGTTTTAATATCTCTGCTTTGTGCATTAAAAAATAAAATAAGCTGCATGTATGGTACATGTTTTTACGGCATATCAATCTGTTTTCGTTAATTTAATAACAAATCGCATTTGCAAATACCCATTGTAAATTGATGGTTTAGGTTAGCTTAGCATTTTCTAATTACTTTTCGAATAAGGACACGTTCAACAGGATTTGAATTAAATGTAGAAGAATGATACTTCCGTTGTTCTCTGTATTAAGACAAAGCAATGATTTCTTGCATGCATACCTTAATTGCACAGGTAAATCGTAGGACAAATACATGTTGTTTTATGTATGTGCAGAAATCACTACTCTGTGACTATATTAGTCACTTTGCTTATAGTGATTATATTAACCGCTTAAGGTGATGGTGGCATTTTGTATTCCTAATAACTTTTAAATAACGTTTCATTTTAATCAACGCTATACATCTATACGTTGTACTTATCTAGGAATACTTTTACTACAATATAACAAACACAACTATGTGCTTATGTTTTATGTACGTTACTAATCATCTTATTTATTGCACGTTAACCAATTTCTCAATCATTTTCAAAATCAGAACGCTCAATCATCAGAGTGAATATATATAATTGTTAAGTCGCTGCCAGTAAACCGACAACTGGAAAGTTCAGGGAAATGTGTGCATCCTGATCCTATCATTACACAATTACTTTCTAATTGAGCGTAGACGTAAGACAACAATATTCATATTGAAATATAAATTCTGGGGAGTTTTCATTCCAGCGAAAACTCAGCGTACTCACAAAACTCAGCCAATACGTATTATACTAGCTCTCATCTCATTAGAAGAAAGTTGGCAGAACCTAGCATTGAAAGTGTAGGTCCTATAGAACACTTTCATTATGAACTTTGGGTAAACCGTGCACCGGACTCTATATTTGCTCTAGTACAAAACTAGATGCAGAACTCCAAAGCATAGTTGAGATCCTTTTGGCCAATGGTTATATTTTACACAATCTAAAAACATGTAAGTGATAAAATCCTTATGTTTAAAGGTAAAGTTTCTATGTTTCCAAAAATACCCCATATATATAAACCTCCTATTGATTAGTGTCAAAATTTCTAAAGTCGTATCACGTTGTTATTTAGCAACCAACTTTTGAACAGTGTGTGGTACGAGAAATAATTTTTCGCCTGTTGAGAGGATAGTTTCACTACCACTCAAGATATTATGGCGGTTTATTGCTTTAAGGCTGACTACGTGGGACATACCATTCAACGTTTGGAGGTTATACTTTTCAAACATGCCTCCTCATTGATACGTAGGAACAAAAATTGCCAATATCCGGACGTGTACAGACTTGTAATTCGGCCATAGGTGAATATTTACTGCAGTGCCAGATCTGCACTGAATGATACACAGAGAAAGATTGAGAATTCACTTCCAAATTTTCGAAGCTGTATCTATTAATAAATGCTAACGGTCTCTGTGTAAAAAAAATACATACCCATAATTTGGAACTCTTTGGTGCTGATTAGATTGTTTCCTTTTCTCCATTTCGCCATGCAATTTAGTGTATCCTCGCTAATAATTTATTTTCTATTGACCACGTTTTAAACGATGTTTCCACCTGTTGCCGACATTTAATTTGGAAAGTGTCAGTCGAAAGACCTCTTGACAGAGGTTTGTTTCTCTACCCACTCCCTTTTGTCTATATTATGTTTTTAAATATACGATTAGAGCTACGGAGAAAAAAATATAAAATATTTTAGAAGTGTAGGTTGGTTTTCTTTCCTTGGTTAAACGAGAAAAAACTCAAACCCTCACCAATTTATAATGGCACTGCGCCCAGTGTCATTAAAATGATTTATGTATATATATATATATATATATATATATATATATATATATATATATATATAAAGCATATATATATATATATATATATATATATGCAGTAATGTGATTGATAATTTAAAATTCAAATTAGAATTAAATTAAAAATCCGTTTCACAAGAAGGAACAACAACAAAGTCAATAATTAGTACGATCGTTTCGGAAAACAATGTTTTTATTGTGGTAGACATTAAGCCACGAACAATAATTTTTACATATAGTATTTAAAAAAAAAATAAAGTTTCCTCATCAGCAAAAGTATTGGGAAGGGATTTTAATATATGTAAAAGACACCATAAATAAACCTAGCATTAAAAGTAAGGCAGATATATCTGAAAAAAAAAATTAAAATAAAAGGTATGTATTTACTTGATAAGCAAATTAATATGGGTTAAAGATAGAAATAAAATAGAATAAAATTATAAATCTAAATTTAGTTTAAATATAATATTATAATAATATATTTCTAAGAAAATTCATTAACACACACATATATATACATATATATAATATATATATATACATACACACACATATGCACATATATACATATATATATATATATATAGATATATATAATTAGTTACCTTTTAATTCTTCGCCTTTTGAAATCAGCAATTAAGGTCACAGCATTCATATGGATGTTTATTGTACCTTTTCAACTGATGAAATGATAAATTATCAAAAAGAACGCTAATGGAATATTATATATCGCTTAGCATACGTTTGATTAAAATGCTAAATTTAATACTGAAGAAAGAAAGGGGAAGATCATCTTATTTCCTTAATTAAACAATGCAAGGGAGATAAAGATCAAAAGTATTGGGAAGGGTTTTTAGTATATGTAAAAGATATCATAAATAAACCTAGCATTTAAAGTAAGTCAGATGTATCTGGAAAAAATTAAAATAAAAGGTATGTATTTACTTGATAAGTAAATTAATATGGGTTAAAGATAGAAATAAAATAGAATAAAATTATTTATGATATCTCTTACATATACTAAAAATCCTTCCCAATACTTTTGATGATGAGGAAACTTTGTTTTTTTAAAATACTATATGTAAAAATTATTGAAATTAGACTATAACTTGATATGCTTATAATAAATATTTTGATCATCAATATTATTGTTAATATTAATTGATCAGATATATCGACCATTATTATATATTATTAAAATATATTCTTAGCCTTAACCTATGATATTTTTTTATTTCAATAAATAAATAAATTATCAAATATTAAATTCAATAATTTCAAAATAGATTATAATATTTTATTTGTTTGATTTATTATTCCTTAATAATAAATTAAATTAAATGCTAATTATCTCCCTTGCATTGTTTAATTACAGAAATAAGATGATATTTCCCTTTCTTTCTTCAGGTTTAAATTTAGCGTTTTAATCAGACGTATGCTAACCCATATATAATATTCCATTAGCGTTCTTTTTGATAATTTATCATTTCATCAGTTGAAAAGCTAAAATAAACATCCAAATGAATGCTGTGACCTTAATTGCTAATTTTAAAAGGCGAAGAATTAAAAGGTAAATAATTATATATATATTTATATATATATATATGTATATATGTGTGTATATGTGTGTATGTATATATATGTATATATATGTGTGTGTCTATGAATTTTATTAGAAATATATTATTATAATATTATATTTAAACCAAATTCAGATTTATAATTTTATTCTATTTTATTTCTATCTTTAACCCATATTAATTTGCTTATCAAGTAAATACATACCTTTTATTTTAATTTTTTTCCAGATACATCTGCCTTACTTTTAATGCTAGGTTTATTTATGGTGTCTTTTACATATATTAAAAACCCTTCCCAATACTTTTGCTAATGAGGAAACTTTGTTTTAGTTTTTAAATACTATATGTAAAAATTATTGTCCGTGGCTTAATGTCTACCACAATAAAAACATTGTTTTCCGAAACGATCATACAAATTATTGACTTTGTTGTTGGTCCTTCTTGTGAAACGGATTTTTAATGTAATTCTAATTTGAATTTTAAATTATCAATCACATTACTGAATATTAAATTAGCTCTAGAATATTTACCTATCGAGCTTGTTATATATCTAAATTACAACGAGCACTTTTCTTTTCCTGTATTTTAATTAAATTAGTAATTTTACTATTACATTAAAATACACTCTTCTCTTTAGACTATTGTTCTAATCTCCTATAAATTTATACATATATATATATATATAAAGCATATGTATATATAAAGCCTATATATATATATATATATATAAAGCATATATATATAAAGCATATATATATATATATAAAAGCGGAAATGTGTGTATGTATGTTCGTTTTTTGTGTATGTCCAAGAAAGGCTTTTTTGTAGAGCAGCGCTCGGTCGTCTCAGAACATCTTAAAACCATTTATATCACATATGAATCATCATATCTCCGAGTTTGCAACTTATCTCGCCGGTCTATTTAATTTGCTCGACTTCGGGAAGATAAATAGTCAACACTTTTCGCTCGCTGCATGTGGATTAGGCTTTTTCCTATAATGGTAGCAACACTAGTTCTGGTGTATTTTTCCGGTCGTCATCGCCGTAAATGTTCGAAAGCAATCAGCTTTGATAAATGTGAAAATGTTTTCCTTATATCAGACAATTGCTATTCAAATTGAACAAGAGGAACTGGTTCCCTACCCCCTAACATCTTGGGGACATAATAATAAAAACCCCGCAGTCAAAGTTGACCTCATTAAGACATTAAAACGTGCACCTGAAAATTCTAAGCAATTAAATAAATTCAAACGCTTACTTTCGTTAGTATGTCGCGGTGACCCTATAGTTAACGTCGCGTGTTTTTTTTTTTCACACTTTAATTTCCAACTTTGCCTCAAGGGTTCGGGTTCGATCCTCATACTCACCTATCAAAATTTTTTTCTTATTTTACCCCCCCTCCCGGAGTTCTCGCCTGGCCTCCATGGAATGGAAATAGGCACGAACTTTAATAAAGACTTTTTCATATCTATCTGCGTAAGTATACATTGATAATTATGTTTCAGTTTGAAGAAATATGGTATAATAAAATTATAGGGTGTTCGTTGCGCCTGACCTCCATAGAATGGAAAAATGTTACAAAGTTTTACTAGGTGTTTTAATATAGATCCACAAAATATTGTGATAAGTGTTTCAGTGTGAACAAGTATGGCATAATAAATTATGGGGTTTATCTATATTCTTTTACGTTCATCATATGTTGCTTTGGTTTTGATACCCCCAAATTCGAAGTTATCTCTTTACAATCCTTCCTTTTAATAACCTATCATACTTTCATAAATGAGAGTCCATTTTCTGTAGACTATTGTTGAACCCAGTCATGCGGGCATATATACGATTGTGTGTATTTACGAGTTTTAATATATCTCTCTCTCTATATATATATATATATATAATATAATATATACATAGAGATAGATAGATAGATAGATAGGTAGATAGATAAATATACATAAGGTAATCACGTAAATATTGCGAGGTTCATATAAAAGTTCTCAATACGGCAGTGGAGCAAGTTACACTTTCAGTTTGTCTTCACAAACCAGTAATTTGTTGCTACACAGTAATGGGCATGTTTCGGTCTTCTAGTATTAAGTAACTAGAGACGTCTTCAGGCAACAACGCTTATATTCCAAAGCGAAATAAAGAATTCCGCTTCTGAATATATATGTTTCTATTGTTTCCTGAAGCGCTATCTAGTTACTTAATACTAGAAAACCGAAATATGCTGATGGCTGTGTAGCAACAAATTACTGCTTATCTAAAGAAAATTGAAAGTATATATATATATATATGTGTATATATATACATATATATATGTTTATCTATCTATATATATATATAACTACTTAATTTAATCACATAAAATTAATATACGAAAGTATAGCTTTATGCGTAAACTATATGTATTTACTTCAAAAGTGATCAATAGGTAGGTAGAGCTAGTTATTAAGTTTTAAAATGAATATGGCGATTAAGCGACACTGAATATTTCGCGTTTCATCCACTTTAGGATTCCTTAGGCTTATGTGCATAAACTTGAGGATTCCTAGAGTGGATGAAACGCGGAATATTCAGTGTAGCTTAATCGCCATATACATTTTATAACTTACTATATATATATATATATATATATATATATATATATATATATATATATATATATATATATATATATACTGCATTCCTTCACTGTTCTAGTTTGGAAATATGAAGAGACTACATATACAAGCAAAGAATGGCATTTATTTATAAATAACTTCGGTTAATGATCAAAGGAATAATTTACGAACGAACGAAAGTAATTAGTCACACAAATAAAAGAAAAGTGGGTAGGTAACACATTGTGAAAGTCCCTGGAACCCTTCTGGTTAGTCATCAAGAAAAGAGATTTGTATAGAACACCTTCACATACGCGTTTTTCTTTCTTTATTCGCTTGTTTGAATTATGTTAATTTTCTTGAATATATATTTTTTCTTTCAGTGAGTAACAACTCCTTTAAAACATAAGTATATGTTTTTTTTCCAAAATCCAGAATTAATCTTTTTCGGCAGCTAGAATTTTTGTTTCATTTAAAAACTGACATTATTCTTAAGTTCATCTTTGTGTAAAAAAAGACAATTAAATATGAACTATGCTAAAAAATTAGATTAAATATAATATTACGTTTTCCTCATTTTTTATATTTTCCATCAAAATATATGACTGAACATATCTTTATGGTGTTATGGATTGTCTTAATGTTATGTACTCGTGTAATAGTGTAACAGACCGCGGACGCGCGTATGGCGGCTCTATGCAAATGACAGAGCTGTATGCGAGGTGACCTCCCGAAAAGGAAAAATAAGAATATTATAAAAGTGCGTCTGCGCAGATCGATTATCACGTAATAGAGAAGAAGACGAAGAAGAAGAAGAAGAAGAAGAAGAAGAAGAAGAAGAAGACATACACAGATGAGCTGAGAGCGATGCGCTCGAAGAAAGTGTTACTTGGGAAAGTACCTGTAACTAAATGTCTGTTATTTAAACGGGTAAATGTTAGTATAGTTATTTATTGTCTTGGTTTACTTACAACAATGTCTGCATTTGTACATATATGTAACGTTATAATTGTTGACAGTGTTACATATATTAAAATAATAGTCGATTGAGTGTGTATATAAAGAGTCGATGCTGTGTACTAATGTAATGGTTTATTGATATTAATGATTCATGTAAGAGACGATTACAATTATGGTTTTATGTACTCACATAATAGCTAAATGGTGCCAGGTGCTCGTACAGTAAACCTTGCTTATTTATCTCTTCATAATCGCAAATATAGACACATGACGAGATTCTATTGTTGAAAACCAAAATCCCTAAAACTGGGCATTCTGGATTGAACCCAAAATTAAAATTATCTCCGTATATATCGGGAGCACAACATATAACGTATAGTATAGAACAGATACGATACATTAAATATGTCTGACTGTAATATCCAATTACTATTTACAAGCGATAAAACAGGATAATATATGACATTACACACATTTTTATAAAAATGAATTAAAACGAATCGTCAAATCTTCCTAATGTCCAGATCTTCGTCTCTCAGAGTCGACGAATTCATTGGCCTCATTTAAATGAAAATTTAATTACTTTGCTAATAATGTCTTCTGGGTAAATGCCCTTAGATGACCTGGAGTAAGTTCTATCTCCCAACAACATTCTAGACTACCTCCCTACTGCCGGTTCGGTTCTTTTTAAGCAATTTCAATTTCTAAGACGATTTAGAGAAAGTAAAGGACACTAGCTCCTGACCCCAGCCACCTTCAGACAAGCGTACCCTTGTGCGAGGCGAGAAGTTAAACGCGAGTCACGACCCGAAAAAGTCTATTTCTTCCGGCATTAGAAAATAGTTGCCAACATCACAACCAGAACATACATTTCTATGGGTTATACAAAGGCAATCGATCATTCAATCGATGCACTTTATTCGACGGTTATACTTACTTGTACATACATCCCCAAATACACACACATACACATCTCCCTCTCTCTTTTTTCTTTCACCCCCTCTCTCTCCCTATCTCTCTCTCAGTATATATATTTATATATATATATATATATATACATATATATATGTATATATATGTATATATACCGCTTCACTTGAAACTGACACTCTTTCATATGAGTCAAGTTTATTTACTATACAACATACAGTTGTTTCGACCCTACATTGATATGTTTATGTATACTTCTTTGCACATATGATTCTATTATTGTTATACCAATAAGGACTTCCTTAGGGTTATATGCAGATAAAATCAAAATTTAAAAAAATCAGACTAACCTATAGATAGTTCATTTTATAAAACAGCACAGCAAATTCTACGCCCATAATCCATAATGACAAATCAGCAAGAGCCATCTGTATAAAGGTTTTATAATTTTCCAATTCAACTACTTCAGCAAATACTCCAACGTAAATTAGCATATTTCCAGTGTTTTCTACTCTTATATGGACGTAATATTAGTCATTTTCATATTTACATTTATTTTTAATGACGCGGTACATTAAAATTTCCAAGTTCCGGTTAGTAATATTTATTTAGCAATCAGTATGACAGAATCTCATTGCCTTGTATTATGAAAATATTTTTACCCATCTATCGATCATATTAATCCAATTACTTTAATCAAAAAATTAATATTTAAATAAAATTCTATATATATCGACTTTTCATGTTTTACCATTTTCATGATATAAGTATTTTTTTACTAAATATTTTGTTTAAATGTAAATCCCTATTTTTGGTATTCGATCGGACGTCTATAACTCTTATTGTAATCATGATAATATTTCTACCTTTATTTTGTTCTACAGTACTTATTACTAATCATTTATTCTCAATTCAATTTTAATATTGTTATATAGGGGTTTCATTGAGAGAGTATTATTATAAGTGATGCTTAGAGAGTCTTAGAGAGAGTTTTATTAAGAGGGATGTTGTTGTGAGAGATATTGTTGTAGAGATTTTTCGTTTTATAAAGAATGTCGTTGTTTCTGTTATGAAGCGATTCATATACATTAAAACTGTTCGTTACTTAGAAGTGTTGATATGAGAAGGAGAAGCTCTTGGAGTGAGGAGATAGTCTTGAGACATTGTGTAGACAGTCTTCAGACAGTCTTAGTGTAGATATGAGATGTGGATTTACATTGTGGATATGAGATGTATATGTCAAGACATTTTATAACACAGACATATAGACATATAATAACAATTCACTTTACCTTTTGCTGGAATCTCAACACAAAGACGACGTTTACAAAAACATCTGATGGTTTATTTCTTCTCACGACCGGCCGTGGTTTTCATCATCAAGAATTCAAAGCTTCACATATTAAGTTTTAAAGTGACCGTCTCGCTTCTAGACGTTCGAATCCTCAGACCCTCTCTGACTTTCCCCGCTTCTGTCTGCCTTACTCTAAAGTTTTTCTATCTATTTGTAAAACTTTCTATTTTCCATGACGTCATACACATGTTAAAACATGTGCCTTCTTTCACGTGTTCTGGACATGCGTGTCCAAAACTTCTCCTTTTTTTACAAAAGGAATTTTAACCTATACTCCGTAACCTATATTTCCAATATGTTAAAAACATGTTTATTAAATTATCTTATAGCTGCATTCTTTCAATTGAATTTTCATAACAAAATTGACAGTGCACATTCTTTTCTTGAAATATTTTATCTCTATTCTAAACAATCGTTTGCTTTTCATTCCATTTTCTAATTCTCACACGTAATCTATTTCTAAACCTAAATTACGAGGTTCGAATTTCGCCTATGCTATTTAATTTCCATTTTAACTAAATCTCTCTATTTTTATACTTACATGAAAAGGGGACAGCCCTTATCATGTAACAATATATATTTCCTGTCTGGGGTGTACAATATGCTTCGATTCACTACTACTCATGTAAACTTTGCCGTTAAAAGTTACATACATCTTATTTTATACCACAATTTCGATAGTAATAATAGATATACTCCTCACTTAACTTTTTATAATTTTTCTATATCTAGTCTATAATATTAATCATTTTTACGCAATTATATTTTTGTTTATATTTGGTTTTATACAAATAATATCCCATTATCTCATTACGCTTATAAAAAATATCACCCTTACATGGTAGTATCTCCACCGACAAATACATACATTACATATTCCTCTTGTATTAAAAATGTATTTATATACCTTAAAAAAGAATAAATTATTCTTTTGTAAATTCATTGTTCTTCTTTTAGTTCTTTTATAAAACATGAAACAATAGTTTGGTTGTACTCCTCCTTTATTTATTCGTCACAGTTTGTTATTATACCTGAATTTATACGACCTGGGTAATTATGTCCTGATGAATACACTTTCTACACATACGCCATATTTTATCGAAGCAGTCACATTCATTGACGTTGCCTTAAGTTTAATTTATCTGGTATTAAATCCTACGGAATCATCTTAATTTCATTTAGTTTTAAAAGTTTGAATTTGTGTGAAAAGATAATTGTATGTTTAAAGTACATTATGGGTTAATATAAAACTGTAATTGTATTTTATCAAGCAGTTTTATTTATATCTTATTATCTTATAATAATAATTGATTTATTCGTTAAATTAATGTTTTTATAATTATTATCGATTTATGTGTTTAGTTCATTAATGCAGAGGATTTAATAAAATAATTACTGTTCATAATTATAATGTATGCACATTTAAGTGATATTCTTCTGACTATCTCATATTTTATAAATAAATAGTTTCAATACAAAACCAGAAAACACATATTGTTTTTGTACGTTGAAAGATACACCACAAGTGATGTTTTCCTGCAGATCGATAAGAAAGAAAGCATACGGGAAAATGATACGAAGGAATTACACAACAAAAAAGCATTTCAGATTGAGACTTAAAAGGATTCCCTTAAAATACTACTCTTCCTTAAATGAAGACAGACAATCCCCGGATTTTATTTTATTTAGGAGAAATAAACCTGTGTATCGCTTTATTCCAGGTCAATATTTCTTTTTATTTTGAAATTGCTATGAAACGGAAAGAATATAATTTAGTACACTTGAATAGCATTACAGTGTCCCTTATTTCCCTAATTTTTGTGGAATTTGAACAAATATTTTGAAAACTATGCTGCTTGATGATGTGTTGACGGCGAATTTTTCTAACACCACGAGCAGAAACTGACTTTCTTTTTGTCCTTCCTTGGTTTGATTTTTGGATTTTCAACGAATGAAGATAATGTTTTTGAATCTCTTCCAAGCTCCTTGGCTAGATATACGAGATATAAACGTTTGGAAGGCCTGCAACAACACGTTACGTTTCAGTAGTTGTCAATTGACCCTCTCCAGACATTTTGGGAGACCTGCAATAAAGTGATATACACTTAAAATTCCCAGAAAATAGAAAAATTCGCATAATTAAAAAAAAATATTTGTTCAAATTCCACAAAAATCATGGAAATGAGACAGCTTGTTATGCTCTTCCAGTTTACCAAATTTTACTTTTCTGCGTTTCGTAGCAATTTCCAAATTAAAAACAATATTGATTTGCAATAAAGCGATACACAGGGCTTTGAAATAAATTATTCGCCCCAACAGTATTCTCATTACAACTTTAAACAATTGAGGTTTAGACTAACATTGAAACATTTATGAAAACAAAAACAATGATGTTTCGGTCTAGAAAAAATTGTTTACCTGCGTTCTTTACCACTTAACGTGTACAGCACATCATCTGCATAGTAGCAATACACTGACAAACATACATATATCATTCTTTAACGCAACTAGCTCAAGGGTTTATTACAAAATTAATAGTTCATTCTGTTGACTTGACTCAATATTTTCTCTTTTCCTCTGCCACAGTCAAGGCATGGGTCTGGTTATATGTATGTTTTTACTTTGGAATTATATAATGTATTTTTGTAACTTCTTTATACGACATTTAACTTATTTAATAATAATAATAATAATAAGTAATTAGTTCTTTTAAATTAAATTATTTTAAGCAATACCTCGCTACCATTAAACCATATCTAACGTATAGTTCACTCCTATTAACACCACTTTCTAAAAAAAAAACGGGTAGTGAAGTAACTTTTAGATTTTTCCGGTGGTGTTTTCGAATCGATCATTTAGTTTGGTTTTATTTCATGTTTCAATGATTATTTGAATGAATGTAAAAGTCTGCTCAATGATAAAACTTGAAGCGACACCACTGAACTACAAAACGTCACTGAAATATGTAACACGTTTCTAAAATAAATAGTCTGTACTTTAGCTCTCACATTTGCAATCGAATATTTTGCTTAATTTTTCAACACACTTAGATGTTATATATATATATATATATATTATATATATATATATAACATCTAAGTGTGTTGAAAAATTAAGCAAAATATTCGAATGCAAATGTGAGAACTAAAGTACATATATATATATATATATATATATATATATATATATATATATATATATATATATATATATACTAGCATTTCAGTCCGGTGTTTGGAGGTGTATGTTGAGCAAAATAAAAAAAAGCGGTCATTTTTTTATATTTGACCCCTATTATGACCCCTTAACATTTATTATTTTTGGCTCAAACAAAGTTATTAAATTAGATCGATGTCCAAGGAACCTGTATCTAAAATTTCAAGTGTTTAGACCCACATTTTTGGAGGAGTTTGGTAGAGTTCTCAAAGTTTATATATAAGATATGGTCATATATATTTTAGTGTAAACTAGTATTATTTTATTTAGTAATTATTATTGTAACCAAAATTATTATTATTATCTTAATCATTATTATAATATGTTTATTTATTGAATACTATTTTTAAGATTTTTTTGTTCTAACATAAAACAGAAACTGGGGAGCAATAAAGTTTTGAGTAACTATTGTTTATATTAATATTTTTGATTATTTTATATTGACGACAATTTAATCATGTGTGTAGGATATAGGAAGTTATATATAAAATTTCAATTGTTTAGACCCAAAATTGTCGGAGGAGTTTGTTAGAGTTCTCAAAGGTCAAATCGTTGAATATTGACCCCTTAACAGCCAAATTTCTGTCCGAAAACCGACCACGAAAAGTTTTCCAAATCTCAGTACCCTGTATATGGAATTTCGAGTCTGTAGACTTAAAATTGACAGAGTTATTGCGTATGGAAATGTACTCACACACACAGAAACACACAGACACACAGACATATTCACTTTTATAGATATATAGATAGATAAATACATACATACGTAAATATATATAGAAACGATTTTGTGGTTACTATATACGTTTTACGCAAATATTATGCAAGTATGAATCATGTAGAATATCTGCATGAATATAATAACACATAATAGTTAACTAAAGATGATTATCCCATTAGAAAACAAAAAAAAAACTAATATGGACTAATTAAAATGAATGTTTAAAAGAATATGCAAGTTAGTAAGATATTTTTCTAGTGCATGCAATTCCACAACCCATATATAAGGAAATTGTATTGTCTTTTTAAATAAATAGAAAAGAGAGTTTTTAATATGAATATCAATACTGTCACGAGAAAACATGGCATAATGTAGAAGTGCCCATCCCTCCCCTCTCTTTTTAAATTCATTTAGAATATCTATCGTGCAGCCACCACACACCACCCCATTGCTATCGAGACATTCAGCAAATAAATATCTACGCGTAAACCATAGAAGAAAGCGAGTTTGTTACCTCACCGCCATCCCCTCACCGAATCATTCGTCAAAAACACGTTCCAAGGTCACGACGAGAAATCATCCAGATACCCCACCTCCACAGCGTGCGGGAAAAAAGGAGGAGAAAAAGAAAAACCCGTTTTGGCGGGAGGAGCATGCACGGAAAAAAAGGAGTTTAAAAAAAGAATGGAGCTGATCACATCGTCGAACGAATGTCGATAATAAAAATGCGACGGACACCAGCCAATATGGTTCACTTGATAAATTGGAAGTTCACTCGACTTAATCCTCATTACCTTGCCAAAAAGGGAACACAGAAAAACTAGGAAAACAACTTGGCATATCCTCGAGTGGAACGGACGCGTTGAACAGCAGCAACGCGACTTCTGCGGTGAAATTGCGACTCTCTCAACTGAATCATCCCCTGAGCCGAAAAGGGAATTCATCAGAACTACGAAATAACCTTGGCTCGAGATATGGGAAGGACACAACCGAACGTCGGTGGTTGAGAAACAAGCGAGAAAGTTACACGAGAGAAGACAAGTGGACAAGCGAACTTCGAAGGATATCGACTCGCGCGTCGGCGAAATGGGACTACCTCACATTATAACATCAGAACATTGAATTTTGTCGGATACCTAATCATCGGTTGAATGCACGCTTTCATAGTAAAGTACTGCCCAATACCACCCCCTTATCTCACAAATGCCGACTTGCTGAATTGAACTTATTTTTTTTTTATTTTAAAAGAGTTCTACTGCCGAATATAACTCAACCATTCTCCACGAGGAAAAAAAAAGAAAAGATAAAAAGAAAGGGAAGGAAAGAAAAGAGGATGTGTTCATATGAACAGTTCTTTTTAGTGTTACCCCCCCCCCCCGGTTTGACACGTTGGACACTGTCTGCATGTTTTCTTATTATTATTTTCTCTTAATATTTGGTCTTGATTATTGCATTTTAACGCACAATTAATGACATGCGTATAATATAAATATAAGCGTGTTATTTCGTTATGCATTGCCTGTATTTCGTCAACCATGAATCTAATGAGGACATTCCACGACGGAAGTATTGTCCAGGACCTAGGTAAGTGCTACTGGGTTGTGATAATTTTACATCATTTTTTTTAAATTATTTTACTATACGTTTCGAGGATAAATTCCCTTTTGGGATTTTTCAACCGGGACGTATCGTCATAATACACACAAAAGAAAAACGAAATCATAGGCGTATAGATTGACTGTAAACTTATTACCTCCTATTCTGTTAGTTGCTCCATAAATTAAATCATTAAGCAGTAATTTCGTAACCGTTTTATCCATCGCAATATCCAAAACAACAATTTCCAGCAGAAATATTGATAGCAAATATGCTTGTAACAAAGCATTGAATGACGTAAACAAAGACATTTTCGTGTTGTTGAACTAAAGGTAAGTATATTTCTGACTAAATTAAGCCGGTGAGTTCTACAAACTTACTCAAGTTTAAGCATAATATGCGTGTAATTCCCTATTGAATATTGCTGTATTTTGTTTCATGTAAACTGATTTTAACATTTAAAAGATGAATGATATAAAATTTAAACAACTATTAATGATACTTTCTATACGTTCAATCATGTGTCATGATAATTCTATGATGGACGAAATACAAACAAAAATATTTATAGCTACATCAAAAATCAATATCGAATACAAGAAAAAACACTGTAGATAAAATAATATGAATATAATACGGATCAACAGACACGATGAAATAAGAAAAAGTAAAAATTAAGTCCTGAGGAAAAATAAAACAATGTAGACCGTCAAATATTTGTTGCGCCGCGTTATCATCAAATGAATATAACCATAGGAATAAAGGCGTCTGGAAGTTAGTACGTGATTGTAACGGGAAACAATAAAGGATAAAAAACATCAACAACTACTATTCCGAAAGCATATATATATATATATATATATATATATATATATATATATATATATATATATATATACATATATAAGTGTAAATGTATATGTTAGGACATTTATCAATCTGTATACAAAACTAATTTTTGACCCACAAACTTGAAATTTGGTATACAGGTTATTCATGCATGTGGAAAACCTTTAACCAATATTTTTATGGAAAAATAGATTGTTAAGGGGTCAAAATTGAAACATGGATACTAAGTTATCATCTGATATTTATGTTTTTAACTGGTTCACTATTACGCATGCGCGGTCGTTAAACATGGTAGCTTCCTTTCGAAAAGAATATGTAGTCTTGAAAACACTTATAAATATCATATCAAACTGATCTAATGGTTATCGTACTTCACTCACTCTCGTAAGGTTTTTGTTTCGATCTCAGATCGAGTATTTTTTTATTAATAAAATGGGAACTGTGTAGAAAAAGATATTACATATCTCTTTTTCGTCGTTTCTTTAACTTAACTGTTAAGGGAATTTAACGTTATGTTTACTACCTACGGTATTTCTGTTTATAATAAATGAGAAATCGGCATTAATTAAAATATAATATTTATGAGTATTTTACGACCGGCCAACGGTAACACTATCCAATGTCATGCTATGTCATATTCTCATGTCATGAGAGTATATTTTAGTTACTGTACTGCTACTCTGAAAACATCCACCAGTCATTAGATTCAAAAATTAAACAGGAATTTTAAAACTAAGATGTTTAGTAGTCAACACAATGTTTACCTAAAAAAATATCGACATAATTGGGATCATTTAAAAATATATATTGTATAAATGCATCCTGGTATAGTTTTCTTAAGAATTTCAACCTAAGTTTCATACTCAGATATAGGATTCTTATTTTCAATTTATTGTACAATGTCTACCAAAATCTTCATATGCTTTGAAAATATATTGAATCACTCGAGTCTTTAGTAAAACAGAGTTACACCAGTGTATTGAAATCGATTTTCTTTCGCTCATATAGATCAATGTAATTTGAGTCTCTGCAGGAGAAATGGTCCCTGTCACTACTACTACTGACGATATCTCAAGTAACAGTCATTTATAAACGTTGTGTATTTAATTCGTTTCATATTTCTATACGAAATATTTACGCCGTAGTTGTATACATTGCTGGAGCAAATGCATTCGACAATAAAATAAATGTCGCACCTGAGTTATGGATAAACGATGTAATAAAACCGGCAGGCATCTTTTCTTTATTAAGTCACCACGAAAACGTACGAAAAATATGCAATGTTTTCCTTTTATATTTTCTCAATTTCTTTTCTGTAATTTTATATTTTTATTGAGATGATGAAACGATACGTTAGAGACAACTTTTCAACATTTATGTTTATCTAGATTTACAAACATATATAAGTAGGTTTAGAACATTCTACTTTCTGAACCAGTTTATGTATCAAGTATCTTTATTCTATCTCTAGCAAAATATGTAAGGGCAATTTGATATGAACGTACTTCACCATGCAAGTATATTATGACTAACTATTCAAAATAACATAGTATTTGAATCCCAAATAAAGCCTACACGACATGGCTAAAAACTAGTGCATAGGAGGAATAGTACAATATGTAATACGTCTTGTATGAGTGGAATTTTTTCTTACCTAACATCTCAGAGAATGTAACATAATTAAATTAATCTATAAAGTTGCTAAGCGGTTGATTCAGGAGAGAAACATTTAAGTTTTTACTTAAACGTTTGAAAGGTAAATCGGATTTTTTTTATTAAACACTTGAACATAGATGGGTCTAAAGAAAGCTTCACATCTAAGCACCAGGACAACATTCTTAGGTTCCTTGTAAATTACCGAAGTAAAATGATTAAAATAAACAATAACATGTAATTAATTTTAAAATAGATGTTCAGCCTGATATTAAAATCTGCTTTATTAATTTTTGGTTTATTTATTTCTTCATTTTAGAGCATATCTACATTTTTTTCATAGTTTAATGCCGATTATTATTTAGTTAGTTATTAATTAAATACTTTATATCTTTAAATATTTATTTAAAAGGGTAAGCTTAGTTGTTTGTAGATAAAAACTATTGCTTTTTTAAAATTTTGCATGCAATGGTTAGTTTTTTTCAAAATGCATGTACAAATAATAACATAAGATTAGAGTTTAGAGTAATAGTAAATAAGTAGCAAATAATTTTGGGGTTTACATTAATAGTGAATTATGAGTAAATGAGTTTGGAGTTAAGAAAAATATTAATTACTAGCAAATAATTTTGGGTTTGAAATTAATAGTGAATTAATAGCAAATAAGTTTGGAGTTGAGAACAATAGTAAATTAATATCAAATAATTTTGGGCTTCAGATTAATAGTGATTCAATAGCTAATAAGTTTGCAGTTGAAAAAAATGCTAAATTAATAGTGAATAATTTTGGTTAGAAATTAATAGTGAATAAGTTAGAGTTGATAATATAGTAAATAATTAATAGTAAATAAGTTAGAGTAGAGAATATAGTAAATAAATTAGCAAATTTATTAAATAATTAGAGTTAGAATATAGTAAATAAATAGAAAATAATACTGAGTTTGAGATTAATAGTGAAGTAATCTATCTATCTATCTATCTATCAATCTATCTATCTATAAAAGTGAAAAGGTCTGTCTGTGTGTGTGTCTGTGTACATTTCCCTACCAAATAACTTTGTCAATTTTCGGTTAAGAAACTCGAAAGTTGACATAATGAGATTTTGGAAAATCTTTTTAATTGGTTTTCGGCCAGAAATTTTGCTGGCGACGGGTCAAAGTTCAACGATTTTATCTTTGAAAACTCTACCAAACTCCTCCGCAAATTTTTGGTCTAAACAATTGAAATTTTAAATCTAGGTTTCTTGGACATGGATCAAACATTAAAGACCCCAGAGATAAATGTTAAGGGAGCAAAATTGGGGTCAAAGTTTTTAAAAAATGACTTCTGCAGGCACTACCAAATTAATCATCCAATTTTTGGTCTAAACATTGGAAATTGTATATAAAGGGTATTCAGAGATAGGGCAAGCTTTTTAATCAGATGGGGATGAAAAATCGAGCTGCCAAGGGGTCAAATTTCAAAAGATTTGATCTTTGCGGTGTCTAGCAAACTACTCAGCCAATTTTCTATCTAAACATTTGAAATTTATACATAACAAATATTCGGATATTTGCCAAGCATTTTAATCAGTTTGGGGTAAAAAAAGATGCTGTCAAAGGTCAAAGTTGAAAGAGTTGACCTTTGCAGATTCTACATTATCCTTCTGCCAATTTGGTGTCTAAAGAATTGAAATTCAAAATGTAGTTAACTTGGAAATGCGTAAAATTTTTGTTTTGATTTTAGATAATAATAATAATAAATGTAAAGGGGTCAAAATATGAGTCAAATGTAAAAAAAATGACTTCTGAAGTCTCTACGAAATTTCTAGGACAAATTTTGGTCTAAACATTTGAAATCTTACATAAAGAGTATTCACAGGTTGGGCAAGTTAAAAACAGTACAGAGGGCCCAAGCAAAGCCGGGCAGAAATGTAAGTAGTAAATAAGGGTGCGTTTGAGAGACATAGTAAATTAATAGCAAATAATTGTGAGTTGATATTATTAGTGAATTAATAGTAAATATGTTTGGAGTTAAGAATATTAGTAAATTAGTAGCAAAACATTTTGGGTTTGAGATTAATTGTGAATTAATCCATCTATTATATTTACTAAAGTAATATTGTGCGTGTGCACATTTCCTTAGCATACTACTCTGTCAATTTTTAGTGTACAGACTCGAGATTTGAGTCAAATTTAAAAAAATCCTCAGGACATTTCTTCTCAAACTAATATAAGAGGCCATAGCATCGTACTAAGGCACTAGGGACGTGAGGCTCATCAGAGAAAAACCTAATATTTCTATTACCTGTTATTTTTCTAAACGCCGAGTTAATTTTTTACATCTGCAACTTCTGCCGTTATCGATTTGTTATGCCTTAATGCTATTCACACATTTTGCTCAGTAATAAGTGTATGTAAGATTGCGTCTATTCGCATAATATTCCTGGTATGTGCAGTATTTGTTGAAAGTGGATACTATGTTATTAATATTTTTGGTAAAAACTTGTGCATCATCTACAAAAATCAAATCAAAATCAAAGTTATTGATCATTATTATACTTTATCACATTGCTTTTTAAAAATTATAATAAAACTGCTATTGATATTACCTATATGTACCATAACGTAGTGAAAAATATATAATACTTTTTTTCAATTGAAAATGATATTATTTTCAATAATTTCTATTAGACAATTTGTTTCCAGATAAATACATTTTAGTTTTACCTGAAATAAAATTTATTGGAATAAAATTATGTTTGCTTCGTTATTTAATTTTTTTAGCAAAAATCACCACCTGCTTGCCAATCTATTCTGAGCCGTGTTTTTACATGGTAGTCATATGTTGCTTTCTGGTACGTCTATTAGATTTTCAGCCACATCTGTTATCAGCTATTATTAATTTGCACATTATCCCCGCCATTTATTTGTAAACTATTTTCTGTTGCCTTCAATTTATACTATTTTCCTCATTTTTCATTTAGAATATTTTATTTCTACGATATGTTAAGCTATTGCACTGCTATCTTGCATTTATATTTTGCATTTACTCAATTGTATATTAAATATATATCATTTATCTATTTTGTAAATAATATATAATTCAAATAATTCAATTAGTATATATGTTTAACGATTATTTATTTTATTATGGTTATTTGAGTCCGTTATCGCCATGATAGATTGTTGTCAAGTTGTCAATGGAATATATTTATCCAGATCTGATGCAATAATTGTTGCACAATAACGCTAGCGAAGCTCAAAACATATTTGCTACGCTTTTCAGTTTAAAGTATTTGAATGTATTAATTCAACCTTGTGTAATATAATCGTTTAAAATTGGTATCTTTCAGTATAAAAATGCTAAGAGTTTTGTATTGAGTAGAACGACATCAAACTAAAATGGCTTTTTCTTCTCTAACGTGTTACTATGATGATATTACATCTTTGTGCGTTGGGAAATAATAAAACTGTATTAACACGAAAAGATGTTAAAATACCTTGGACTTTCATTTTGAATCTTATTATCTGAGTGACACCACTAAGACTTATCCAATACAGAATACAATGTACTGCAATAGAGCAAACTTTATTAATGATATAAAGTGCACATCGATTTCGTTTTATTAGTATTGAAAAATGTAACTACACACAAATGAACTTTATTCTTCAATTTTATATTTAATTAATTGTTGATAGCGACGTTGTGTGTTGTGCATATATGAGTATATCAACTTCAGTCAATTTCCAAGCTTATATCGCTTTATAGCAAGTACAAAACCTATATGTACGAAAACTTATTTTTTGAAATTTGGTAGAAAACTACGCTTCTTAGAATTTGCATGAACGATTATGTAACAACGATAAATATTTAACTTATTGGTTTGAATTGTAATAAACGTTAATTATTATGTGTTCGATAAATAAAAATTCGCTTTGAAATAATTTCAATTTACGTCTGTTTTTACATTTTGCAGATTAATATAGAAGATGGCATATTTTAAATATCATATTAATATTTCTCTTTTGCAATTCTGCTATTATTTTCGATTTACAAAACAGTCAAGCAATTAAAATGAGGGCTACAACTAAATAGAGACGAAATTTGGAATTAGCATAATCAAGCTGATCAATGTGTGCAACCAGACAAACCTCACAAATCGATCCATTTTATATAGTAAATAGAATGACCCATGTAAATTCAATAATGTTATCTTATATTCATGCTTTGCTTAGGAAGGGGTTATGTCATTTTATTCCATTCTATAGAAGGCCGGTGAGAAAGCACATGATATTAATGTCTTTGCATTTGTTAAAAACATGACCGATGGTCGAACGAAACAAATTTGCAGTAAAATATATACTTATGTTGTTGATTTTGTAATAAATTCAAATGATGGATTGTAGAAAATCATTTCCGTTATTTAGAATATGTTTTACCGTGCAGTTTCTGAATATAAAACCATAGTTTGGATGGAACTGGCTTATATTACCAATCTCAATAAATACAGAAGGGCTAAGCCGTAAGGGGTCAATCTATAGTCGATGTACTAACCTGGATCGTTCGTCTGCTACGATGAACAATCCACGACTTGCATACTTTGCAATACATGGTGTTACTTTATTTTTGCGTTCTGTTTTTCATTGTAATACTTTAACAAGTTTATTACAGTGGCGAGCTCAGATTTTTAAATCACAGAGGTCACTCCAATTTAAAATAGCTCCATCATTCAAAAGAACTCACGTCAGAAATCTGACCTGAAATTCAGAAAGCACTTATGAAAGGTAAAAAAAGAAACTTGCGAAAACCAAATAAGTGCGTGGACATAAAATTTCATTTGGAAGCACTTGAAGACTAAGAATATTTTCACATTTTTCTTATTGGCTTTACACTGTTACGACATCTTTGTGCACCCGTAAATACAAAAGAAACTGAAATACATATTATTAGTGTTTTTCTCGCATTATTAAATATGTGGCAACGAAGATTTTTTTCGGCGTACTGAAAACGGTTTTCAGTTTTTGTGATTCGCTTCTCAGACAACTCTAACACGTTACTTTCAAATTTCAATAAACGGGAAGATATCACATTGTGTGGTCTGCTTATCACTATTGATATGTCCTTGATCTAATAAAAAAACAAGATTCTTTCAACACATTTTTTGGAGTGCAAAACTATACACGGATAAAATATTTGCGATAGTCATGTAAAATAGTTAAAGTATTCATCGTAAATGTATGATAACATTAATCATCATCATCATCCTCATCATCACCATCATCATCATCAGTCCGAATATTCTATTTTTGTGATGGGTTTCTCCTTTTATTTTGCTAGTCAGAATTGTTTGGAGAAAGACCTAAAATTCTTACCTGGACACCATATAGCTATTAGCACATTCTTTAGGGGAAATAATTTAGTTACACATAACAAACATAGTTGAATCGGATTAATAACTACATTTTTAACAAAAGTATTACTAATTTTACCCTAGTGATTCAATCTTGCGAAATCATCAGTTTGGAAAATATAGAGATATTCTTCTTTATTCTGAATTTTTGACAGAACGTATTTATATTATTACTTACTAAATATTTTATTTAAATATTTTTTTAAATATTTTCAAGGATAATATATATATCCATATACGTACGCATACATATATATATATGTGTGTGTGTGTGCTTGTAAGTGTGTGAGTGTGTGAGTGTGTGTGTGGTTACACACACACAAACACACATATATATATATGGAAATATAGAAATATATATATATATATTAATGAGAAAATCTGTTTATTTAATTATATTTAATGTAAGACGCTCGGTGTAACTACAGAGGTGCGTAAATAAATTAAAAAAGCTGTATATTCTAAATTTCCAGATGTTGTTCATCTTACCCCTTATTGATTTCAGCATGTTAAAATGTTCCATTTTGTACAGAAACTGTGTTTTTGAGCAGAACCATTCATATTATTATTAGGTCAAAATATTAATGTATTCGACTTAGATCTAAAAGAGAATAAAATAAATATTGGCATGATTATATGAATCCGAAATAATCGGAAGAGTAATTGCAATTGTGATTTTGATATTGACGCTAACTTTGATTTATATATATATATATATATATATATATATATATATATATATATATATACATGTATCTCTCTCTCTCTCTATCTATATATACATATATATATATATGTATATATATATATTTATGTAACCTCTTATATAATTAAGCGTTTCACTTGATTTTCACAACAAATCTCGCTCTTTCTCTCTCTCTCTCTCTCTCTCTTTCTATATATATATATATATATATATATATATATATATATATATATGAGAAATTATTTGCAAATAATTGTATAAATACTTGAATTCGTTCCCTATATTAGGTGCATATTGAAGAACACAATTAATCTCGATTCACATGTGCATTTCATAATAAAAGACAAGCTAATGTTATGATAGACGAGACTTACATCGACGTGCAAATGTAACCATTCCCATCTTAATTTAAACCCCCCAAAATTACTGATCTTGCTATGAACCCAAAATTTAGTAAACACATTAACACTAATGCCACCTGATGAAGATTCGATTAATAAAAATCGAAGAAAAATACAAAGAAACACACTGAAATTAAACTACTATTTTTGCGAAATATTATACGGATCAACATCATGTACATCTAATATATATATATATATATATATATATATATATATATATATATATATATATATATATACATATATATATTCATATATAATATATATCTATATCTATATAATTATAAAACTCAAATGACCTTGGAACGAGTGATGTAACCCACTTTCCGGTTTACAATATCTGGTTGCGCATGCGCGCATAAACATTGATACATAACAACGTAAACAAATAAACACAGATCGCTTCTTCTGCAGATTTTGACCTGCTCACTAAAATATTAACGTTTTTATTTCGCAATTATTATTTTACATGGGAAGAGTGGGGGTGTTTTGCAACTAGTCTTTATTACAACTATACTGTCGCTATTTTCTTACAACTAAACAACTTTAACCCGCTAACAAACATAAGAGCAATTGTAGTAAACCCAAGACTACTACTACTACTACTAGTACTACTACTACTACTACTACTACCTCTTCTACTACTATTACTATACCCGTCCCCTTTCCTTCTTTCTTCCTTCCTTCTTTTTTATTTTTTATTTACATTTCTATATACAAAATAGATGTATGAGAACGGTGAATTTGTTGACACATTTATTAATCTTTTTCAATAATAGTTTTATTTTATATTATTTATTTAATTTTATTGTTTGCCTTCAGGTTTTATTAATTATTATTTTTGTTTCTTTTTTAGATTTTAAGTTTCTATAACTTAGTTGAAGGATTCCAATATAGGTTTTTCATTCTTATATTTCTCATCGGTAGGTTCATGTGAGTTTTTGCTGCTAAATGACTTTCGTCGGCATTGGATTCGTAGAAAAATCATGTTTAATTTTCGATTTTTGAGTGAGTATTCGGAAAAGTAGGTAACTTTACACGAATAGGGAGGATTTTTTCACGTTTGAATGATCCGTCCGTGTTTTTTTCATTTTAATATACTTTCATAGAAATGTTTCTGTTATGTCAAAAAAAAAATGTTCTTTACGTGACAAGTGTCACGCTCACACATGAATTCCATGGCTAATATAATATACTGACCCAACGGGTCACGGGTAGTCTAGTATATATATATATATATATATATATATATATATATATATATATATATATATATATATATATATATACTAGCATGGGTAGCCAGCGTGTCCTGGGTTGGCATGAAGTTTTGTTTGAAATACACCGGTATACTAATTATTTCCATCAGGGGCAACGTGGATACCCCCACAACAAAAATAAAAGAACGGATTAAAACATGTAAATGTAATCGCCCAAAAAGAGGAGAAGTATGTGATACACTCTCCACCAAATATTTCGGCAGAAGGGCTACAAAGAGAAGAAACTATTCTCCGGATATTGAACACTTAAATAACCCTCCAAAGAAAATATAATGAAAAATAAATCATAACAACTTTTGTTTCAATAAAAATAGCAGTGAATGCCCGTGCATTCGCAAAAAAAAAGAAAAAAAAAGATTTACCAACAATTAATTCCAAAAACAATTAAATGACATTTTGCGTCATTTTATATGTTTAATGTAATCATCCCTCCCCTAAAAAAAATTGAATTTGTCCTATTTTGGGGTTCGTTCTTTTTATAAAATTGTTAGGTTAAAGTACATTATGATTTCATAAAAATGAATTAAATATATCGTTATTTTATATTTCAAATGTAATTCCCCCTACCACAAAAAACTAAAAAAAAATTCGTATTTGTCATGTTTTATCCCCCCTCCATCACCAAACTTGAAAAAATGCTAGAGATGACATGTCTGGTTGGACGCTTAGTGGCCCAAAAGTGGGTTCTCATTTTACGTTCAATTTATATAGTAAAGTTATTCCCCACGCCAAAATGTCATTTTTTTTTTAAATTTCTTCTTCCATACTATTTATAAACACTGCTAAAACGTATTAGGCGACAAAAAAACAGGTCTTAATTTTTTTGATCAATCTCAAGCTTCTTTCCAACTCCCCAAAAAACTTTAAAATTACGACTTTTAATGGTTTTCGGTGGTGCTGGAAACGAATATTACGTTTAAATTTGGGGCAGATAAGTAGTTTTCATGATATGAAGGAATTACTTTTTCAAAGTGTGGAGTATAACGTTCCTATATAAATTTAACATAAAAGTAGCACCCACTTTCTTGTCACCTAGTAATTTCTTCATATCATAAAACAAATTTAACTGTGATATTCGTTTTCAGCACCCCTGAAAATTGGCGCTGTTTTTTTTTTTTTTTACTAAGAGATATGTCCATTTTTTCATCTCATAATTTAGGATGCTAATTATGCTGTTATTAAGTTTACAAAAGCATAATTTTGTTTTTCGTTCTTTTTTCATTATACAACTTGTATAATTGTAAACAGGTGCCTCTGCAGTTTAACATTTCACAAAAATTCTGTTTACATTAAGAGGCGGTTAAGTAAACTACAGAAGCACCTGGTAAAATCTATACAAATTATATAATTGAATAGCCACTTAAAGAAAATATGAAAAACAAAAATATATTTTTGTAAACCGCTCGTGTAAGCTTATTGACAGCATTATTTACGTCCTAAATTATGAAAAATAAACGAATATCTAAGTAAAAAAAACAGAGCCGGTTTTCGGTGGTGCTAGAAATGAATATCACAGTTAAACTTGTTTTATGATATGAAGAAAGTATTAGGTGATTAGAAAGTGGGTGCCCATTTTACGTTTCATCTATATAAGAAAGTGATCTCCCACTTTTTGAAAAGTATTTTTTCATATCATGAAAACTAATTATCTTCCCCAAATTTTAATATGATATATTTAGCACTATCTAAAACCATTAAAATTCGTCATTTTTAAGTTTTGAGGAGTTGGAAAGAAACTTGACATTGGCCATTTTTCTAAGGTCGCTTTGTTACGTCGCAACATTTGACCATTTTTAATTTAAGATATTAAATAAATTATAAAGAAAATCTGTTTTGCATACAATTAAACACACTTTCTGTGGTATAATTATTATAATAAATCCTTGGCAACACCGATTAAATTTTATAAACAAAAAACAAAAAGAGCAAGGGGTGATGGATTTTATGCATATGTGTCTCTGTGACTAACTCTGCACTCGTGAGGATGCAAGTAAATGAGGACATTAGTTTTCATTATTTTTCTCTTACAAATAAAAAAGGTTACTTAAAAAGTAAGACGAAGCGAAAAAAAATTTCCTCCGAATTAAAATAAAAAAAAATAATTCAGTTTAGAATAATATTTATAAATGAAAACAAAAACAGGAAATATTTAATAACGTGCTCCGTTTAAAACGATTTTTCAATTAAGCTATCACAGTTATTTCCCCTTTTGGTTTTCTGGTTTTTGGTTTGAAAATAAAACTGTTTTAGATTTCAGATAAAATAAATTAAATCAAATATAACTTGAAATTTTAATAAACTAAATAATTAAAAAAATCAATTAGTACAGTTGAAACAAAGCTATTATGTCGAATAAGTAATGTCATCGAGGTAATTATTTAAATAGATTGCATTTAATGTGATATGTTAATGACCGTAACTCAGTAATGAAAAAGTGGGTTAAAGAATGCTATGTATTGAAAGTCCGTATACGAAATACTGTCTCCTTTGGCAGAAGTATTTTAATGTGGGCATCAATATTTCTTGATCAGGAGAGTTGTACACGCATATGGGCTTTATATTTCTTTGGTGATTGGAAGTTGTACACACACACACACACAAACACACATGAAGGCTACTACTTTATATATTCTATATATTATATATTCTATATATTATTATATATTCTATATATTATTATATATTCTATATATTATTATATATTCTATATGTTATAGATTAACAAAGAGGGGGAGAGAAAGAAGAAGATATTAGTATGTATCCCTACAGCCATGATTTATATCTTAATCAGAATATCGCATTTTCGTTCGCACACTAACTCATATGTTATTTCTTTTTTCTGATCGCTCTGCTCTCTTAATGTGAATCGCTCACCCACAAATCGTTTCTTATTTCTTATTCGCAAATGAATAAGTCAGCCATCTCACAGCTCTTTCTACATGAGTTTGTTAGATGTCGCTGACCCAAGGCTGTTAAATCCCAACGCAGTTTCCAATTCCTCGTAATCAAGTAGGTATTAATGACCAGTCGTCATCATTAGAAGCAGGCAATTTGGAAAAGAGAAATTCTTACCAGAGGAAACCACTAGATTCAGTCATTACCGAGGTTAATGAATGTGAGCATACTGCGTTTCACGCCATGGCGTACAAAAATTGGTTTGCTATTCATCAATAAGTCGGTTAGTCCGTCGCTTGCTCTCACTTCAATTTGATATAACATTTACTTGATCGATATGAGTTTATTTATGTCTATAATAATTCTTCTAAGTTTTATACAAACCAGTAAATGTTGATTTTTTTTCTAATGGAATATCTAAATTCTATACTACAGCTTAAGAAGTATAAATAAAAGATATTGGAAATCCGACAATCTTCCGTAATCGCTTTATATAAACTCTATCAAATTTATTCTATAGCCCAATAAAATTGTCACTACAGAAAAGACATGATTTCATTTCTCTTTAGTAAAAAACGTTTTTTTTTTGTTGCAGACCATCTACTAGTTGACCAGTTGTATACAAATCACAAGAGCGAAAGAGCCATATATCATGTCTTAAAGTGACACAATGTAAAACGAGCGAGATCAGAGATGCGCCGCTGTACAACTCATGCTCTCTACTGGTCGAAGTAATGAAAACAAGATCATTGAAAGCACTTTCAAAATGCATCACTGGATGTCAAAGAATAAAAGGCCCATGGCCAGGGCGATGAAAACGAAGTTTCCTACCACGGCTATGATCTTTGGTGTGTTCTTAAGTAAGGGCCACATCATGCCACCTCACATTATCGAAGTCGGCTTGAACGTAAACACCAAAATGTACCGGGATGTGCTGAAGAGTGTGGTGATCTGCTCGCAGACACTGGCTGTGGCACCATGACTCGGCACCGGCCTACAAGTTCAAAGAAACTCAGGCTTGTTTTCAGAAGAAGTACAACGAATTTGTACTCTTCTGTCACTGGCCCCACTCCTCCCCGGCCTTAACCCGCTGGACTACATCGTTTATGCATACGTTGTGAATATCATCAAAGCGAGCCTGACGGCTGCCATCCATAGAGTATTCGTCGAATTTCTGTCGACGCTTGTGGAAAAGTCATATTTTCAGTTCCGGATCCATATCGAAGCGGGGTTCAAAGCTGAAACCTGCTACACCAAATAGATGCCACTCTACAACATAATCAAGATATCTGAGTTGATTCTTTAAATAAAAGTTTTAAAATAAATCTGTAGTTCTTTTATAGGGCAAAACTTTATCGTTTCACCCTGCACAACAGAAAAAATAAATTTTCAAATACAAAGTGCTTCCCATATTGCAATTCACTAAACAATTTTCTTCTGATACCTGAAATTAACTGAAATGGGTTCTCAGAAATTGGCGTCCAATACATTCGATACATTTGTTTTATCAAATTTGAAAACCCCTTAATATATGGAACGAGGGTTGACTCCCAATAGTGTTGGATTAAGATTGATCAAATTATACAATTTAATACAAATGTCTAATATGTAAAGGCACTGTTGATATGTTAGATGTTGTCGCATTAATGTTTTCTTCCCAGTAATTGCACCAATTCACTTTAGAATTATTGTTTAAACAGTCACACATTTGAATAGTCATTTCTTGGAAAAAAATTCGGATTGTTCTTTTAAAGACATTATATCAGAAGAATTTGGAGGTGATTCTATCATTTTCTGAGATCTGAAGACAATTTATATTTGATTTAAAGAATAAAACAATAAATAAATATAAAAGCCAAAAGATTACATTGAAAAACTCTTCGGAGATTAAAATAAAATTATTACCTAATTTAGAGTTACATATATGGCTCTGAGACAATAACGTTCAAAGTTTTGTTGGGGCCAAAATCTATTTAAAATGATAACTGTAAAAACTGGGCATTCATCTGCTCCATTTCTAATCAAGGAGGAACAAACATACACGCACACCCACACGCAAACACACACACACACACATATATATATATTAATATATATATATATATATATATATATATATATATATATATATATATACTAATAGCTCAGCACAGCTTTGCTCGGGCCCTATGTACTGTTTATAACTTTATGTGCATATGGATATATATATATATGTATATATATGCATATATATATATATACATATATATATATATATATATATATATATATGTTTGACTTACGTCCAAGTAACCTAGATCTAAAATTTCAATTGTGTTGACCCAAAATCCGTTGAGGAGTTTGGTAGAATCTGCAAAGATCAATTTTTTCAACTTAGACATCTTGCAGACAAATTTTCGGCCCCAAACTGAGTTAAAAACCTTGCTGCATGTCTGAGTACCCTTTATGTATAAACTCCAAATGTTTAGACCCAGAATTTGCGGAATAATTTACTAGGGAGCCCACAGGTCATTTTTCCTTTTTATTTTAAAACCTTGTTAGTCAAATTTCCAGCCAAAAACAAATTTAAAAGCTTGTCCTATGTTTAATACATTTCATGTAAAATTTCAAATGTTTAGACCAGAAATTTCTGTTATTTCCATAATAAATAACACGCTCCAGGAAATTTGATTTTTCAGAAATAGGTAGCGATTATCGATCAGACTATATGTTCTTTGTGTTGTCATTATCCATAACGTCTTTAATATTTCAACCCAAGTTTTAACATAGATCATTAAAGACGACACCGCCTTAATAAAAACAGATTCAATAACTAATCTCTAAATATACAGCCCACTTTGAATCGGTATTTCTCAGTTAAGTTTAGTTAGGTTACACACTTTTTTCGAAGCATGACGATAAAAAAATCGAAATGTCGAAGTAATGTCAAAGAATAATTATGGCTTATTAGATTTAACTCGTGGTATAATGGTGTCACTACAAACTATGCTGCATTCATGCACACATACACGCACGTGTACACACACAGATATATGTGAGGATATATGATATAATTAAATGCAATAGAGATAAGAGGTATAGAACAGATAAAAACAAAACCAAATTAAGCACATGAAAAATCATCATAACCAGATATTTACCGGTTTTTCTTGGATCAATGAACATCATCTTTCAGAAAAATTAAAACCCGGTTAATCTCATGTTTTTATTGTTGTTTTGTCATTTATTCTTATTTATATTTGTTTTTCCATATTTTCTTTAAATATTTATGCATATATATATATATATATATGCATACATATATATATATGCATACATATATATACATACATATATATATATCATATATAGAGATGCATAAAACTTGCTCTATCTATCTGTCTTTCTCTCTCTTTTCTCTCTCTCTATATATCTATAGAGGAGATGTGTGTGCGTGTGTGTATGTGAGTGTATGTACGTGTGTGTGCATGTGTGTATGTAGAAAACTAAAATAGAATAAAATTATACATGTATCTATGAACGTTTCGTATTTATTTCAAGACTTGCTTGGGATTAGATGATAATGAAACGATGATGAATTTATTCACATCATTTCGTTTTTGTTTTTCCATTTTATATCCTTTTTTCATGAATCGCTTTAGATTACACGAAACTACACGTTCCGTGCGTTCGATAAATTATATAAAATGGCGAGAGTACTATTAATGGTGTTATTGCTAATTACAATACATAGAAAAATATAATACAAATAATATAATACTACGGATAGTAAACATTATCGAACTAATAAGGGCTAAAATAAAACACTAAACAAATAAAAGAAATAAAACACTAAAGAGAATATTATACTAAATACTACATATGTACGTGTGTGTGATTGTGTTTGTAATGCTACCATTTTTCAGCTATACAAACATAATGGGAACTTACTGAAAGTAAAACTAATTACAAAACCAGCAAAACTATATTTGTTAACTGCATTTTTGTTCATTAAAGCATTAAGTGAAATTACACAATATTTTTAACAATCATTTTCTTAAGATAAATGACAAAAATATCATGAATCAAATAGCTGTTATAAATTAATAGTAAAAACAACGCTTTATCAAAAAAAATATACTAAGATTATATGAGCATATATGTTTAAAGTTTGTACTCATGCAGCGAAATTACTCAATAAAAATAATAACCTTATTAGTTAAAGACGGAATTGTTAACATGAGAATGGGCGTGTGTTTTGTTAATATTCTGTAATTTCACCTAGTAATTAACTAAACTCATTTTTCCATATTTTAAAAAATAAATAACAAGTATAATCTTCGTATAATTTAGTTTTTTTTTAAATTAGTGAAAACATAACCTCCCTAAAACAAAAGACAAACTACGTACAGTAAGATTTTATAGGCGTATATGGTAAATTGTGTGCTTATCAAGGGGAGGAAAAAAGATTAGAATTTAATGTAATAATGATCATAAATTTAACTACATTTAACAATTAATGTAGAAAAAAGCAAACAATCTAGGTCAACGGGTATTAACGATATATATATATATATATCACTATTTCTCTCTTTCTTCTCTCTCTCTCTCTCTCTCTCTCTCTCTCTCTATATATATATATATATATATATATATATATATATATATTACATTTGAATAAAACTGAACGCCGTGCCATTACTGATTGTTAAGAGTTATTTCTTTAATAGTTTGGCCATATGTTATTAAAGAAGGACATTTTACAAAGAAATAAAACGACCTTTACTTCTAAAATAGTTTTCTTTTTTCTTCTGTTTTTTTTTTAGATTTTATTCAATGTTTAACACATGAATTAAATAAAACGGGGTAAATAAAGAGTGGGGGGATAAAAAAAACTGTTTGGTCGACACTTATCAAAAGTTGAGGAGTTTTTAGAACAAGTGCATTTACTAAAACATTCATTGATGTTTACTATGGGGGTGGGTGAGGTTAATGCCTTTTTAGCGTTCTTAGATGTTCTTATGTAAAGATTTAGTATGAGTTTTATTACAGCATATATAGGTAACGTACCTTCACATGACAATGCATTAGCTTGGTTTCGTTCTAATAGTAGGCCCCACAGAGCCAGCCTCACACTGACTCTTAAAACGATAAACCACCATATTATATTGTATCGTGGGAGACCATACCTCGCAAGGAGGGGAAAGCATGTTTCGTCCCAACCACCGTTCGAATCTTGTGATCATTACGTTCTTATGGTACAACTCTGGCTTCTGGAAAGGTGGTGGGGTTTTGTCGGCATTTAGTCACGGAGTCGAGTGTTGCCGGTTGTCGTAAAAACCCACTTTACACTGCAAGTTACAAACCGGTCGAGAAACGAGACGTGCTTTTTGCGTAAAAAGAGGAAAGATGACACTTTATAACGGCATTTGTTTTGGTTGTCGTTCAATTCGTGAGGCATCAATTTATCAAGGTATTTTTCCAATATCTCTCAAGTGGTTCGAAATCGTCGTATACGTTACGTCTACTTCAGAAGCAAGTTCTTAGAGAGATTGGCTTAGACTTGCTCATTATCAACATCCGATGGACGACCACTACGCTCACCTCTTCAAGACAATCGTTGCCGAAACAAAATTTCTTAACAAACGTTGTGTTTAATAGTGGTTATTTTTTAGTGGATATTGCGAGCTGTTTCAGCAGCTTTTTAGCCTAGCTTGAATTTAAATAAGAAAATTGTGCGAATTTATTTTTCCATCTTGTACTTAACATTCTGAAAAGAAGACACAATTGTTTTATAATGATTGTAATTAAAGCGATTAGATAGACTGGAAATTTTTTTATAGTGATATATAAAGTAACGGTATAATAACGAAATCTTATTCAAAAATGCATCATTTGGAATCGAAATTTAAAATTCAACAAGACCTTTCTTCTTAACCTATTGGAAGGTTTACTTTTTACCTGACCGACCGAAGCAAATATAGTATTGCACTTTAGTCTTTGCATTAATACGCCGTGTTCTTACTATTAATTTTAAATTAATTCGATGGTTTATATTGCGTTTCTTACCTATGTTCTGAATTATCGAAATATTGTACAGATATATGGTATGATTTTCTATTGGATTGACTTGTCACAAAAGCTCATTTTACCTGGGTTGAACGCGTTGGGAACAACGTCATGAACCATCCATATGTTGTTATTTTCAGTGACCACGAGAAAAGGCGGTAGTCACATAAAAAGACTTTCTCTATTAGAAATATCCATGCAAAATTAGAAAATAATCATCCTTTTATTCCTTTCTTACTTACACAACTTCAATTATTATCATATATATATAATCCATTAGCCAGATAAAAGTTAGTTCAAAACACAATAAACATAATATAAAAACAATATTTCTCGAATCGAAATTAAAATAAATTTTGTTGCATCAGCAATGAATTAACCAACTAAAAATGATTATATATAATCGTGTATGCTAGTGCCGAAAAAACATAACCATCGAGACCGCCACTTTAATATCGTTAATTATACTGATATTCTTGAAAAAACTCATTGTCTATAATATGTTAAAGCAAGTCAACGAGAAACACATTGGTAACACCAGGTATGAAAAAGTAATTTTATTTTCAGCTGTTATAGTATTGTTATAGTATTGATATAGTATTGTTATATTATTGATGTACTATTCTTATAGTATTGCATGCGTTTATAAAATTTTAACATTATGACAGTGCACTTTACTCAGCTTACTAGAGCTTATTATCCGTATCGCATTATAATAAACCATTGAGTCGCCGCCGCATATAATAAATTGTTTTCTTATTTAACTTTAAGATTATAGTGCGATCGATAAGTTGAGAGACTTGCTTAATATTAACTTGCGAATGTGGATCGATAAAGATCTTGATCAGTCAACTTCGCTATCGATTTCAATATCCGTCTTTAACCGCGGTAGAATCTTCCAACGATCCAAATCGACCTGCATTTGTTGTCAAAACGATATTAAAAAGAAACAGAATGTGTTATCTCTAGAATCAAAAAAGAGAAATAAGAATAAACAACTTAAATTTCTCAAAAGAAAAAGCGGGAGAAGTCAAAGTTTCAATCGATTTTTGCAATAATAGACAAACAAAACTGGAAAGAAAAGATGTCAGAAAATAAGGACGAAACACAAAAGGGATGAAAATAGAGAATGGAACTATAAGTGACTCTGCTTTACAGTGCACGTAACACAAAATGGAAGAGAAGGGTTGCGAAAATATCTAAAAATGAAGAGAGTCCACGACAAAAGAAAAAAAGTAAATATGACGGTTTAGTATTTATTGAGTTTAACGGCGTGTCAACCATTGGTGGGTCATTTTAAGCCAAAGCACCACACACGTGTTTATATACGATTGGATGTAAATTATTTTTTTAATACCGGGAATTTGATAGATTTATACTTAATTTCAGTATTAATTAATTTTTTGATGATATATATTTTCTTTTCAGAGCTTCTATATGCACATCTGTTATGGTTTGTTCTTCCAAAGACCTGTAGTAAAGTACTTTTAAAAAACATGTTTATCGACTGGAACGTATGGTGTTTATTACTGGCGGGAAGATATTGTTTTTCTACGTAAGTTTTGTAAACTTAGATATTTGGGTAATTTTATCTGTTAAGCTCTATTGAAGCCACAGTCATTTACAACATTTACATCAATGCAAAGCAGACCTTTAAGATATTTTCCATATGAAAATATTTGATTTGATGGCATTGTATTATATATATATATATATATATATATATATATATATATATATATATATATATTTAGTGGAGATGGTAATTAATAAAAACTGAAGAAAGTACTCAATACTGTTGTAGAGCAAATATGCGTTTTATTTTTTATTACCGTATCTTTCTGTTAAGTTATATTATTGTTTCGGCTACACGACCGTTTTTCTGTAAAAGTCTGAAGACGCTACAGCCGGCCAAAAAAAACGGCCGTGTAGCCGAAACAATAATGTAACTTAACAGAAAGATAGGGTAAGTCAAAATAAAACGTATATATATATATATATATATATATATATATATATATATATATATATATATATATATATATATATCCGTTAGGCTCCATCTCTGTTTGAGGTTATAAAGTTTACCGTTCTTAGTCCGAGATGTCCTGATATATTTGAAGCGGCATCTCTACTCAAATCTTTCAATTATACAATCCGCATAATTTTATGTGGGGGCAGTGCAATGGACATTTTCCAAAAGAATTTTAAATTCTATGATAAAATCGCTTCCATAACAGAATGACACTCTCGGTTCTAGTCGATTTTTATAGACCAAACATTTCCTAATTCATGTAAATGATAGTTTACAGTAACCATCTATAATGCCCATTAATGCGCCGGGTCTGAACTGTAATCAAGATCTGATTCCACATCTCGTACAATATAATGTTGACTCTTAGATTTAAATTTGAACAATATCAGGTCAGTTATATAACCTTTATTGATTTAATTATTTGAGAAATTATATAGGTATAAAAAGGTAAAAACGTATTGTAAAGATTGATACAGAGGCATTAGTACAAAACTTTCAATAAAGTTTAATATTGTGCCACGATCAAATTAATCTAACCCATACATAGTGTCCTAAGATGTACTACCTCTTTGGTTAAGTGTACGTGGTAGCTGTAGTTGTAAAGGGTTCAATTTACAAATCACATAAATCACAAATCGGAACTTCATTACAGTATGCGCATTAAGGTTATTTCAGAACAAGGTTACTTGGTAGATGTATTAATATCACTCATTTCGTATAAAGTCTCAGCTATAAACATTTTATCATATATTCAAACATCAAAAGAAAACATTTTTCATATTAGAGCTAACACTATACATATATCGTTAATATTTCATTATTACTTCTAGTATGTTAACGACAATAAAAAAATCACTTTGTTAAAAAAATAAAAATTATATAGAATATTAAGGAACCTTTAGCTGAGGATTGATAATTTATATTATTTAGCTTCTTTCAGATTATTTATTATATCTTGGTTATTATTCTCACAATATTTTGACCGACATTTTTAACATGCATCAAGACAAACCAGGGGGTGTGTAGGTTCAGTTCGGAAAGTAACTTAATTATGATGAAACGAGATCAATAGCTGAGATAGTTACTCTAGTAAATGACTTTTTTTCAAAATTAGGTACATATTCCGGAGTTCATAAAATAGAACCCCGGCTTCTATATATTATAGACACATTTATTCGTTATAATACAATCCTACATGCAATCTTAGGAGCAACATTATCACATTCGCACAATCATTAGAGGAAGGAGCTCCTATTTTCCCCTGTATATCTAAAGTCCTCATACCGCACCCAGTCATAACCGGGAAAATATATGCACACTATAACTATATTTTCCTGGCACCTTTCTTAAGTGAATAATAAACTCATATGCATACTATTATCATTCCATTCCCCGCCCCAAAAGATTATTATTCCCTTCTAAATATCCGATAATTCTCATTGGCTCTGCTCTGGGTATTCTCATATTATGGAATTCTGTTATTCTATATATAAACGAACAGTTATATATTTTTAATAATAGCGCACTAATGAGCCTTCTTGGACCCGACAGTGTGACACAAAAATCACACCATTTATTTTTACAAGTGTTTCAATGAAAACAAAAAATATTTAATATCTAAATAGAGAGATTCGGTACATAAATATAATGTATATAAATATGTATATTTTTTGTTTTCTTTTTACTTCGTTTAATGTGTGCGTTTGCTGCCGTCGTCATGAGCTACCAAAGAAAAGCACTACTTACACTTTATAATACTTTGCAAAAACATTTATTAGGTGTTATGATTCATGACAAACTGTAAGTTCTTTATAGACGACTAAACAGTAACTTACATGTAAATAAACATCTCACTCGCTATCCATCTCTCCCGCGTGCGCGCGCTATCTACTATGATTGTCTTTTATTTAAAAATAAACTTTTCCACTATCAGATTCTCTGCCTTTATATAGTATTTCTCTTTCCATTTCTCTCTCTTTTTCTTTCGCTCTCTCATATGTAAAATATCCACAACTGTTAAACTATTTTTTATAAACTGCAAGTTATTTTTAGATAATTGAATATCTATCGAAGCAGTAATTTAAAGGTAAATAAACATCTCTCCCCTCTCTCTCTCTCTCTCTCTATCTTTCTCTCTCTCTCTCTTTCTCGCTACCTATTACTATGGTCGCCGATTAACAAATAAACGTTTCTGCTACTGGATTCTCTCGTTGTATGTATTATTCCCCTCTCTCTCACACTCTGTATCTTTATCACAATCCTTCTCCAGCTCATTCATTCTATGTAAAATATAAAAACTTATACTATTTTTTTATAGTTGACTATATGTTTTTAATAAAAATATATAAACATACGTAAACTTCTTTCATCCAATTACTTTTTACTTTTTTAGCGCATTTCTTTGCAAATAGCTATGTTTATTCAAGTCATATTTTGTCAAGCTATTTAGAGATTTTCCAATGTGTGCTTATATAAGCTCAATTAACTACCGGTGTGTTTAAAAGTTATTTACATTTTTTTTATTTGCTTTATTTGCTTTATTTTTTAAATCACGTTACTTTGTTTATTGTATGTGTGTGTTCATGTCGTCATGATTTATCCAAGAAAAACACAACATTATTTCTAAAATGTAGGTGACTTGTATATGTGAATAAATTAAAAGCACACATATACACATATAGAGAATATTTTTATGGCAACTAAAGGAGAAGTATAAACTTTACTGGGCACTATCTTCTTTTCATTAATAGACAAGTAAACACTGTTATATGTTTTCTTTAATCGACAATGATTGGCTATATTATTTATATAAAATCTAGAATAGTGTACTTTGTTTTGACACGTTTTATATTACCCTGATTTGGGGATTGTGGATTAACTCAGTCTGAACTGAAAAAAACACAGTCTGAGGACGTTTTCGTATATATTATTCATCACTTTCTTTACTATTATTATAATATCTTAAAAGATTATCTCTACCCTGAATAAGTAAAAACAATCACATAGTACCTCATATTGCCTCTTTGCGTAAGCCGTAGCATATCAGGTGCAACACAATATTCTTCTCGACTTAACTGAAACAAAATAGATGTTTATCTCAAGAGATGTCGAAAATGTGGGATAGGAGTGTAAAGGCGTATTACGTGCATGGTTTCCAACATCATTTCGATCGAGTTTAATCAATATTATATAACGAGTGTGATCGATACGTCACGTCGAGCAAGTTTATTTGTTCGTTTCTTTGATGTTGCACGAGAGGCGGCCACCTCGTTGCTATCCGTCGGAGTAATATCGATCATTGGTTCGATCTTGCCCGAAAACGTTTTTTTGATAGCGGCATATGGGCCATTTACAAGTGGTGCGTGTGTCTGCGCTCAAAGCTAAGCACCCAAGCATCCATGTGTACATATACAGATGTATAAATACAGAAACACAAATTACACATATATCTCTATCAATCTATTAAAATTATGTACATTTAAGTCGCTCCTTTTTTCGTCATTTTTTTCTTTGACTCGCTCTTCTTATATATACATACACATACACACACATACATATATACATAGAGAGAGAGATATTGATTTATTTATTTGTTTAGAAAAAGAAAGAGAAACAGAAGGAGAGAGAGAAAGAGAGATAGAGAGAAGAATGTAAAGAGAGAGAGAGAGAGAGAACGAGAGAGAGAGAAGTGTTGGTATAAAACCCAATAGTAGACAAAATTCAAATAAAATACCAGGGAACGAAATTGGGCACATGTATGTCTTCCGAAAGGATTACGTTCTGGAACAGAAGGCCGAGACGACTCACGTGTGCATGCACAATTTTCTTTACCACTGATCACAATATTGCGGCCCATAATACCTTTACTATTTCTTCTGGGTCGTCATCGAAGCTAAGACCAACAAGCACATGTGTATATTTGTAACACTTTGAAAAGTGCCATCTTAGAGGAGTTGACCACTATAGAAATTACCGTTGTTGCAAAAACGTGTGACTTTTTAGAGTCGTCTCTCCGACGGCGTAATAATAATATATAAAGCCATAACTGTTGCTGAGTATACTTTTGGGTGACTGTATATGAAACTCTTGTTTTTATTGCCTGTTTTGTTCTCTTTTTATCAAATATAAAATTAAGCTACACATATTAGTTTTGGAGAGATATCTCCCATAAGCGCACTTACGCAGAGTATAAATAGCAAAGACGTGGTGCGCAATCATTAACCTCAAGTTCGCAGAATTAGCGTCGTTTTCCAGTGTAAATCGATATTCTGAAACGACTATAAACAATTTCAGTGTAAAAAATGATAATCTAATATTAGTTAACTGTTGTTCATTAACCAAACACGGCTAGAGGCTTTAGTCGAACCGAATATTCAGTCTAAAGAATAATAAATTAAAAACATCTCCAGTATTATGTATGATTCCTTCATATTGTCCCTGGAGAAATAATAACATACTAATAATAAATAGATCTAGTATCGGAAAATTAATGTAGCAACTAGTCCAGTAATTGAAATTAGTATCCGGTAACCACTTTGCATCTGTACACTATATATATATATATATATATATATATATATATATATATATATATATATATATATATATATATATATAATACTAGACTACCTGTGACCCGTTGGGTCAGTATGTTATATTAGCTATGGAATTCATGTATGAGCGTGACACTTGTGACATAAAGAAAATAGTGCTTTTTCTTTGACATAACAGAAACCTTTCTATGAAAGTATATTAAAATGTAAAATCACGGACGGATCACTCGGACATGAAAAAAAACTCCTCCTTATTCGTGTAAAGTTACCTACTTTTCCGAATAATCGCTGAAAAATCGAAAATTAAACATGATTTTCCTAGGAATCGAACGCCGACGAAAGTCATTTAGCAGCAAAAACGCACATGAAACTACCGATGAGTAATATAAGAATGAAACCCCATTATTGGTATCCTACAACCAAGTTATAGAAACTTAAAATCCAAAAAACAATAAAAAAAAATAATAAAACCTGAAGCAAGAAAATATACCTTAATAAATAAAATAAAATAAAAATAATATTAAAACAGATTAGTAAATGTGTCAACAAATTCATCGTTCTCACACAACTATTTTGTATCTAGAAATGTAAACAAAAAATAAAAAAAAGAAGGAAGGAAGGAAGGAATAGGGACGGATAAAGTAGTAGCAATAGTAGTAGTAGTATAATTCTTTGCTTTACTACAATTGTTATTATGTTAGTCAACGGGTTTAAGTTGTTTAGTTGTAAGAAAATAGTGACAGTATAGTTGTAATAAAGAATAGTTGCAAAACACCCCCACTCTTCCCATGTTAAATAATAATTTCGAAATAATAACGTTAATATTTCAGTGCGCAGGTCAAAATCTGCAAAAGAAGCGGTTTGTGTTTATTTGTTTACGTTGTTATGTGTTAATGTTTATGCGCGCATGCGCAACCGAATGTCGTAAACTGGAAAGTGGGTTATATCACTCGTTACAAGGTAATTTGAGTTTTATAATTATATAGATTGTATATGTGAACAATTACTGTTCGCTGTGGCTGTCATTTTTTCCTAATATTTCGTTTGCTGTAGCCTCCGACATTTTCCCTGTTTGTCTTGTCGAACTTATTACTCTTTACAGTGCCCGGGAATATGTACGAAAATTAAAAAGAAATCCCTTATTTATCATTCGTTTACGTTCAGAGAATAAAACACACTCCTCCAAATGACAAAAATTATGTATTATATATATATACATATATATATGTATATATATATATACACACACACACACACACATATATATATATATATATATATATATATATATATATATATATATATATATATATAAACCCAATATATAGTCTTAGAAGCTTTGAATAAAAAAATGCAAAAATAAAAATAAGAATGCAGTTTAAATTCCCCGAAGGGAAAATATATTAACTTAACAGACTTAGCACGTACATAATCCGACTTCTAAAAAAATGTTATAATGACAAAAGAGAATGCATTTATATAAGGAAAGAATAAAAGACTTAACAGAAAAATTGTTAAATATAAATACACTTAGCATTTGCATAAGCTAATTTCGCAATAGTCTTCAAATTTATAACCGAATTTAACTATATTAGGATGAAAAGAGAAAACCTCAACTAGGGTATCTGTTTAATACATGGCTGTCCAGTGGATTTCCCCAATAAAAAAATGTAAAATAATACGGTTACTATTTTTACTAATATATGGAAAAATATACGTATAAAAAATATATATGTAAAAAATATACATAAAAAATATATAGATAAATAAAATATAAAAATATAATCTATTAATATGTAAGTCTCAGATTACAAGACCCGTTCTGCGACATGTTAACTTGCATATAAATGCTATGAGAATAAAAATGCATAAAAGCTTTAGATAAGAGGAAGGGAACCTAGCCAACCATATCTATAAAAACCCAATATAAAAATATATAAAAACTAAAGAAGCTTTGAAGAAGAAAAATGCAAAAATAAAAGAATGCTGTTTAAATTCCCGGAAGGGGAAATTAAGTTTAACCTATAGCAGACTAAGCACCTACATAATCCGGTTTCTAAAAAGTTTATAATGACCAAAGAGAATTCATTTATATATGGATGAAAAAAAATTGTTAAATAGAAATAGACTTAGAACTTGCATTTTGCAATAGTCTTCAATTTTAAATCAGAATTTAATTACATGAAGATGAAAAGAGCTCACTTTAACTAAAATTTTTAAAATAGAAAATGGAGATCATCAGCTGCTTACCATGTAGCTCTTCCGCAGATTTAAAAAACAGGACACCTGTAAAATACATGGATGTCCAGTGGATAATACCACTTCCCCAATAAAAAATATGTAAAATAATACGGTTACTATTTTTACTAACATATGAAAAATATATATATATATAGATGCTGAGTATTTACGCAGCATGTTTTCAATCTGACAGTTATTTTAACTAGCACTGAGGGTTGTTGATTAATGAGTCTTTTGTTTGTAATTTTTCCATTTTTCGAATGGTCATTGTTATGTCTCGGTCTAGTAGGAGTGTTTCGTATTCGTTTTCGTCCATCTGTTTTTTTGTTGGTGTTTTGTTTAGTTTTTGTTTTTCTGCGAGTACTTTTTTACATAGGCATCAACACTTATCAAGGTCCAGAACCACTCGAAGATAAGGGTAAAGAGTGTACAGTAGAAATTGGACATCAATGGAAAGCAGACCTTTGAGATATTTTCCATATGAAAATATTTAAGTTGATGGCATTGTATTATATATATATATATATATATATACATATATATATATATATATATATATATATATATATATATATATATATATATAAAAACAGGGAAGGTGTTAGTAATGTAAGCAATGGGAATTCAGTAAATTTGTAAACTTATATGGAACGGCTCATCAAAAACTTGTTTACGTTAGACTTGAAAACAATCATATTATAGTCAGCTGGAAAGCAGGAAAAAGGAAGACAATTCTATAGGCGTGCAGTTCTAAGAAACAAGCTTTGTTCATAGGTTTAGGTTTAGGCACAGATAAAGAGTGGGGTGATTATTGATAGTGTTTTCTGCTAGACGGGTGTTTCTTGTGAAAGTTTGGCGATGGGAGACCATGAATTGGAGCTCAGTCGAGCACCTGCCATGAAAATTACGATAAACCAGAGACAAACTCACAATACCTCTTCTTTCATAAAGACGTTGCAGGGAAGAGAAAAGGGCATCCCCTACCAGGCTACAAATTCTATTTTGAACTCTATCCGGGCAGGATAAGTCCATTGTAGCCGCTCCTGCCCTGATGTGGCAATAGTACTCGATCCTTATACGTACCTGGTTCTTATATCGATAGAGAATTGCATCAGCAGTGAGATATCTACTGGGTCGATAGAAGGATCCCACTATTTTTTCAAGTAGCCTTGGCAACGGATTTAATGTATGTGTTCTATTTAAGATCGGGAGTAAAGGTCAAGCTCAGAAGCTTGTCAAAATATGAGGCCTCCCCAAGACGAGAGCTATCTATTTCAATTGATGCCAGATGGGGATCAGAGCGTTGATGATGTAAAGATTAAAGCTTGGTTTTAGATGCATTAAAAATAACAAGCCACTTCTTTCCCCATTGTTCTACTTGCTCAAGATCAGAGGAGAGAGAATCAGAGAGAACTTGGTCGTTTACGGTCTTAGATGTGCAACAATAGATAGTAGTTTCATCAGAATAAATGTATACGAATGATGTAAGGATGTGATTTGGAAGATCAGTAATATAGATCATGAAGAGAGTTGGGTCCAGGATGGACCCCTGAGGGAGTCCAGTATTAATACTGTGAGCTTCTGATTTCTGTCCATCAACCACTACCTTTATGAACATATCAGAGGGAAATGATTTAATAATTGGGAAGATATTTCCAGCTATAACATAGCTGGAGATCTTGTGAAGTAAACCTTTATGCAATACTCTATCAAAGGCCTTTGATATGTCAAGAGCAATTGCCCTAGAAAGTAGCCTCCGTCGAGAGATTCGCTAATCCTATGAGATATAACTGTAATCACATCTGCTGTAGATCTACTAAATTTAGTACTTTCAACTGATTTTCTTCAGGAGTTTTCAGGCAGTTTGTGATTACTGTTTCGTTTTAAATGTGTATGCTTTCATATGCCTCAGTTACAATTACATTAAGATTACTTAAATTGTGAAGAGCCTCGTGTGTAAAATTATTTACAAATACGTTTAACCTGTAAATTAGTTGGCTAAAATGTACAGTTGGTTAAGTGTGTGATTTAAAAAAAATGAATTTACAGGGTTTTTTTTATTTATTAATTTATGAATTAAAATTACAACATATATATTGAAAGAATATATGTGCACACACACACACACACACACGCATATATATATATATATATATATATATATATATATATATATATATATATATATATATATATATAAATGTATGTATTTTTCAGAAAGAGTTAGAATATATATTTATTTTCACAGCCAGACTAGGTCACAACTTACAAGGGACATTACAGATTACAAACCAGAAGTCTAAGACTCGATTTTCGCTTTCATTTTTAGCTCATCAGTTTGACACATCCGAAATCGAAATTTGAAACTTAGGCTTCTTTCATGCGATGCCCGCACTCTACCAAATAAGCAAACACGCCACACACACACACACACACACACACACACACACACACACACACACACACACACACACACACACACACACACACACACACACAAGAAAGCCTATTTAATGACACAGATACAAGCAAACCGGGGTGAAATCCGATAATGGATTGAACCTACGCGTACCGAACTAAGGATATGGTCATCGCAACTCACTATAATCAAAGCCCGAATCCTACAAGTATAAATTTTATACTCGCTAACTTGCCAGCAATCAGCAATAGAATCTAAAGGATATTAGAGAATATATAATTGGTCCCACAGCCAGATAACGTCGCAGCCCACAAGATCTATAAGAGCCAACATGCCAGAAAACTTAAACTCAGGTTTCGCCCTCATTTTTGGCTCATCAGTAAGACATATCCGAACTCTGGATTTTAAACCTGAGCCTCTTGTATTGAAGTCGAACCCTCTACCAAATAAGTAAACACGCCAAGAAATCTGGCTTGGGTTATAACTTGCGATAACCACGTCTTCTGTTCGGTACGAGGTAGGTTCAATCCACTGTCGGATTTCGCAGCGGTTTGCTTGATATGTGTCAGGTAATGAGCTTTCTTGTGTGTGTGTGTGTGTGTGTGTGTGTGTGTGTGTGTGTGTGTGTGTGTGTGTGTGTGTGTGTGTGTGTGTGTGTGTGTGTGTGGGTGGGTGGGTGGCGTGTTTGCTCAGTTAGTAGAGTGCTTGCCTCGCATGCAAGAGGCTCGGGTTTCAAATCCTGAGTTCAGATGTGCCCAGATCATTGATCAACAACTCCCTAAAATAATTAGTGATTATGAACCTGGATACCTATACCGTAATGTAAAAACCTGCAAACTCCTATCTATACATTTACCAAAATCAATTGTCTCATAAGCCTTACATACAAAGCAAATACTGCGTAAAATCTACCGAATAACGTGTACAAATTCTGTTAACAACAAAAGTTGAAAACAGAACGTAGACGTAGAAAGCATTTCCATCAACGAAACCAGTTAACGAACCATTGATATTATCATGAACAACATATACAATAATCCATCCTCTTCTCCCCTGAACTGTAACCCCAAAAAATGATTACTATTATCTACAATCGAGGTTCCCCTTTAAAGGCACTATTTACACACAAATCGATACAGCATCAATGGGGTCCGTATTGCGACCCACTTTTAGCAATATTTACATCTCCAACCAATAAAAAATGTCTATTTGCGATATGTACGTCGACGATATATTCATTCTTGATGACAATAATAAGGAAATAGACAAAAATAAATGATGATTTTCAAACAAACTCCGTACTTGTTTTCACTTATGAATTAAATCGAAACAATAGTATTCCATTTTGAGACATTCTCACAGACTCAAGCAGAGTGGAATCCATAACTTGTTCGTATAAAAAAAGATACGTGCAACCAATTTATATATCCTAATTGCGAAGTGAATATCTATGCAGATACAAAACAGCAATTATAAAGAACTTATTTAATCGAGCTAAATTGATCTCCTATAATAAACTAATATTCTACAATGGATTACAAGATATAAAACAGGTCTTAATTCATTACCAATTTCCCAATTGCTTAGTCGATAAGCGAACTAGCAGTAAGAATTACACTTACAGCCAAAAAACTAGACCAAACCAATAATAACCAAATAAGCAACCTCCACCCCACCAATATATTCTATCGCCACCAGCTACACCACAAATTTTAATAAAATAAAAAGGTACTAATCACTATAATACATCGAATATATATATATATATATATATATATATATATATATATATATATATATATATATATATATATATATATTCTCAGGCAATCATAATGAGATATGATTTATAATTTACTACGAGAAATTATCAACTGCTAACCTTATAATTAAAAACTACACTTAGAACAAAAAAAATCAGTTGGTGAAACCAATGTAGTCAACCAATTCAAATGCCTTTGTGGGAGAATAAACCTCCAACAATAGAAACACGAAAAGCTACCCTGGACACACGGCAAACACAGTATCCAGTCCATTAACCCTACAACCTTCAGATACAAGCTCGATTGCCCAACACCTAAAACAACATAGCTGCTCACATTCCAAGTTCAGAAAAATCATAGTTGAAAACACTAAAATCATTCATATGCATACAAAGTTTTCCAAACAAATATAATTCCCCCAAGTCTTTATCTGTGCCTAACTTTAAAACTAAAGTCTGCGACAAAAGCTGTTTTTTTAGAACTGCATGCCTGTGGAACTCTCTTCTGTTTGCTCGCTTTCCAACTGGCTACAGTTTTGTCGTATCGAAGTTCAACGTAAACAAATCTTGATGAGCTGTTCCCTTCAGTAATACAATGTATCAAATTTACACTACTAATAATTACAAGGATATTATCGATTTGACTACTGTACACTCACTAACTCTTATCCCTAAGTGGCTTTGGATCTTGATAATGGATAATCCTATTTAAACAAAACGTAATCAGAAAAAAATACTGGAAGCACGGTATATAAGAGCTTAACAGTCTCTAATCACCAATGTAAATTTTGATAACAGTTCGTTTTAAATTGCTTGGCTACGTAACCATCCTTCAATATATATATATATATATATATATATATATATATATATATATATGTATATATATATATATATGTGTGGGGGGTGTCTGTGTACTGTTTCGTCTTTTTGCGATACTTTTTAATAAATTAAATTATTTATACGAAAGTGAATTTTTACTTAAATGCTGGTTGGGAATAATTCTCCTTTTGATCAATTTGATACCCCCAAATGTGGAGCGGCATATGTATTGTTTTGAAAGTATAATACTACATTGGCACGTGTTTCGCCGTCTACGACTTATCAGAATGGCTGAATCTGGCGAGATTCACAACCAGGACCCCATGATAAGAAGCCTAAACTCTACCACCTGGTTATCTCGCACAATTGCTGGATATATTAGGTTTGCGTTACTTTTTTTGAATGAATGCAAGTATTTATTAGAAACTGCATTTTTAACTTAAATGCGAATAGGGAATAATTCTCCCATTGACTAACTTAGTACCTTCAAATGAGGAGTGACATATGAATTGTTTTCAAATATAATTATCCAATGGCATATGTATATATATATTATATATTATATATATGTAATATATATATATATGGTATATATGGTATATATATTATATATATATAAAGTGTGTGTATGTTTTATCTTATATTACCGTTTTCATCTGTTCTGTAAAGCCTGACGAAGTTTCTGGATCGTAAATATGATTCGGCAACCGAAACATGTGTAACGAAACAGATAAAACAGTTCTAAAAATATAAAACACATATTACCTCTGCAATAATATTGAGCACATTCTTCATGCTTTTAATAATTACCATTTTTGCTATATATATATATATATATACATATATATATATACATATATATATATATATATATATATATATATATATATATATATATATATATATATATATATGTATATAGATATAGATATAGATATATAAAGATTTTTGGGAAATTGTTTTTGGAGCATTCTGTCGCAGAAAAAATTTCAATGTAAATTTTAATTCACAGTCTTCATTTATTTTCATTATGACAAACTTTACTCCATGTTGTGTTTTTGTTATAGTTAATTTTTTATTTATTTAGCTTGTTTGTATGGGATGAACATTTAATTCTCATAGTCTTGTATATAAGTATATCAATGCACGTAAAATAATATTTAATAATATAAATAAATATTTACGTCCCATGAAAAAAATTATGGCGATTCATTCATATAGTTATATACAAACAATAAGAGATTACAGCTCTTAAAATACCGCTAAGCTAGCGGAATAAATAAGACAAACCGTGTTTTGAAAGTGTTAATATCGCTAAAAAAGAAAAGAGAAACAAACAAACCAATAGACGGACATGCTCAAGTAGAGAATGCCTAAGTGTTTATTCATCTATCATTCCTCACTTTGTTGTATAATTAATTTGCAACTAAGTTGTAGGTATGCCCGGTGTATATAAAGTCCATTGGTGGTATCGAACTTTGAATAATATCGGGAGAAAATACCTTCCCTTTTTAAAAGTATATTCAAGAAGGCGGAAGAGAACGGATACGCAACACGTGCACTAACATATCCGACAAAATTCTGCACACAAACAACTTCCTACACACCCTCCCCATAACCGGCTATCCCAATTTCATCTTATTTTCACTCATAAAACGAAAAAATTGCCAACACAAACTCTCTAAAATACCTGTTTTCTAAAGCTCCCCATCTTCGAGAAAATCTCCTCAGCTATCCGTAGAGTCATACACCATGAGAAGCTAGACATGCAACATCCACACCGGCACAAACTTACGACAGCATCTACCCCGAAAACACTACATGCACCCAGCGCTTGCTTCCTATCCAACTGGCCCATCCCCGATACATACGTATGTTTGCGCATCCATGTGGTCTATGCCCGGCAATGAACTAAATGTAATAAATACATAGAGAGCACCACTTGACCAACGCATTAAAAACATATAAACAATAGAATCTCTTCATACCACAAACAGTATTTCATGCAACACCACACAACGTTACATCTGCGTTAATATCCTTGCCTCAGCCTGAAACATTGGAAACATTAGAATTGCTGAAGCACTCCTTATCTCCAAACACAAACCTTCTCTGAATAACAGACTGAACTGAGCTCTCGCTTCATCCTTTAACTCCTAACACCTAGATAACCCATAGTGAATACAATATACAAATTATAAAATAAAAAAAATTAAATATATGAATTAAATAATATATAATCTAATAAAAACAAATATAAAAAAAATAAAAGAAAATGATCACACACAGTAACATACTCGTAGACTACGAGGTATAAAAAATAAAATATCCACATGATACATTACAGTAAACAGTCCACAGAGCAAATGATATGAATTAGAAGGTAGATAATAAGGTAAAAATACATACATACATACATATATATATATAGTTTTATATTTCATCTGTGTAGACACCAGAATATATTACTCTATGCATTAATAACACCAAACACATTCATATTTAAGAATCAGATTTAAGATCACCTCATATTGTAAAAAAAACAGATTAATAAAACTAAAAATAAAGAGAAAAAAAGGTAATGGAGACATGAAAGTAGATGAGTGAAGATTTTTTAGATAAACGTGAAAAAGTAATAGACAAGATCAAGTTAACAAGTAACAAATATCAAGAAAGAAACAAAGATAAAAAAGTAAATATCAAAATACGGAAACAAAGAAGGAATATCATAGCCACGGTATTACCAAAAATACATGAGATTTAAACCCAGTAAGCCCCTTTACACAGGAACCCAAATAAAAAATAGAAAATAAAAATAAACAACAAAAATATGACTATAACAAGTCAGTAAAACTAAAAAAAAATAGGTAAAGAAATAAAGTTAAACACCATTATTTACCGGGAGGTTTACTGTGCCACTATAAGAAAAATGAATTTTTATATGCATAAACAAAGACAAAATATTATAGTCACAAAGTAAAATGAAAAAATACATGAATTAAAGCCTAGTTAGTCCCCGTACACACCAATACAAATAAAAATTAGAAATAAAAATACAAAGAACAAAAAATATATTCATTCCAAGTAAGGTGAGATAATAATAATAATAATAATAATAATAATAATAATAATAATAATAATAATAATAATAATAATAAAGATAAAATTAAGTTAAACATAGTTATCTCCTTTACCACCATACATTACGCGAATTTTACTGCGATACTATAATCAGAAAAGAAAAATATTCGCTGCGTCTCTAGTTTGAAACAATAACAAAAAATAATAGTTAGAAGAAAAATTATAATAATAACAGGATGAAGAAGAACACACAATATAAATAAACAAAATACATTAACATAATGGGAAATTAATCAACGTCCGATACCACCAACGGACTTTATATACACCGGACATACCAACAACTTTGTTGAAAATTAATTATACAACGAGGTGAGGAATGAAAGATGAATAAACAGTTAGACATTCTCTATGCGAACATACCCGTCTATTTGTGTGTTTTTCCTTTCTTTACTCTTGTGATTTCGGCTCTTTCCACATTGCTTTTGGCTTTTAAAACTTCGATATGTTTCTTTACCAGCAATGTTTCAAGCAAACTACACTGAATATGCTAATATTTCAGAGAACTATTCTGTCCGTACAAGAAGCATTCTTAAAACGAAGTGGAACCTGTTGAATGTCCAGCAGTGATCCGGTGTTTGTATTTGAAAGGACGCACACCACAGGAGACTTTTGATGAAATGAAAGAAACTTATGATGATAATGCCCCATCATATGACCTTGCAAGATATTGGCATCATGAACTCAAACATTGCCGGAAGTCTGTGCAAACAGCTCCCAGACCTGGTCGCCTCCCTTCTTCCATTGAGCAAATATCTTTAGATTGGGACGAAGAAAGAACGTTCACTGATTCGTTAAATATCGGTCCAGAATAGAAAAGGTATTCGATATGCCGTAAACGCTTGTGTAAGATGTTATAGAGACTTACGAATTCGCTCCTGATGGACGCTTCTAATCATTATAAAGACTTTGTTTACTATTCTCATAAGAAATTATAGTTAACTAACAAAAGACTCTAGACTCTCTAACAGTCGACAAAAGAGCAAATATTCAACTAGCAATTTCTGGGCGATTCCTTGGCTTCTTTACTTAATTAAATAAATTTAGTTCATTATCCTCTTTTGCCTAATGGTTACCGAGGAAGACTGATTACCCAACATTTTCAAGTTTGATCCAACCTCTCTCTCTATCTATTTTTTAACGTTCTTTTCCTCCTTTTCTGTTCGAATTCGGACCTGCCTGCCTATTAACATTTTTCTTTTACTGAAGGCACACCTCCAAACACCCGGGCAACGCTGAACACCCATGCTAGTCACATATAAAAGTATCCTATTTGTCATAACGTTAGTTGTAAATTTCTGTTTCGCAGCACTAATAAATTCGTCTTTAATCTGCGCATTAAATTTCCTGCCGGAAAGGTTTTTATATTATTGACCATTAATGTTTCAATTTTACGATCAATATGCAAGGAAACATTACTGGGTGCTAGGAATTACGTTGTCTTTGTACAAATCTTGAAAGTCCGTCTACATGTGCGATCTGCCTGAAGATTAAGTCATTTAAGTTGAGATTGAAATTCAGCTGAATAGTACTCAACCACATCATTATTTCCGCTGTGAATATGTGTAGCTTTTTCTAGCCCAAAATAGCTAATAGCAGTCTATGTTCGTTCTGCAGTATAAAAAATCGTCCGTATAAAGATCGGTTGAAGTTAATAATAATATAAAGTTCAATAAATAATAGCAAGTGATTCTTGCATGATTTGTATAAAGTGATTTCTGCAAGAATCTTGAAGCATGTAAAACAGGTTTCTTACTTTCATCTGACTTTTTATGTAAAACACAGGACGCTATTTCGTACCAGCTCGAATCACTACCAAACTATGATATCTAGTGTTGGCTAATAGTGAGAGATAATTAGATCTAACCTCAATGTATTTTTTTTATTTTCATGAAATGCCGCTTGGCAATCAGATGTTTGTTTCCACATTCTATCCTTTACTTTTAGGTTGTTATATAGGTGTAGAAGATCATGCATATGTGAATCGAATGTTTTGATATATTTCTCTCTTGAAATTTTCTAATATTTTTGGAAGCCAACATATCCATTATAGTTGTGGTCCTGTCCAGGTTCGCTGTTCTAATGTTTTATCGATGATGGGTTTGAACTATTTTTTTACTTTATGAAGAAATCACATTTGCTTTCATTTATTTTAAAAATGAAATTATGTATTCGTGAGAGTAGCTTGTGGACATGTTCTTGGGGCGTTCTCTAGTCTCATTTATTACGATAATGTGATTCATATTTCTGGAAAAATTGTTGGCGAAATATTAAGCATAACAGAGAACCTTTCAAATTTGAATTTTAATAAAAAGCAACTTTGAACTATTTTCCTTTTCTGGAATTTGAAGGTAGCGTAACTAAGATCGCTTTTAGAGAATATATTTCCTTAATTTAACTTAATAAAGTCTTTTAGTACTGATTTGAAAACCTTGGCAAAATCGGCGTAAATTCGGATATCGTTTACTTTTAAGAGAAAATGGATTTTCAATTGACTGAATAAAACTTTCCATAAGATGTCGATAATTACAAGTTTTTCAAACTCCTCGTTTATATTTCTAATAAGGCAAACAATACACCCTTTCTCTTGAATACTGATTGCTTATTATCTTTGAGTTCGAACTGGCTTACATTGTGTTCCAGTAGCGTTTTAAAATATTTCTTCCAAATCCTACTTTCTTTTAATTCTGAGTTAAGAATTCCTTATTTTGTCTTTAGAGTTTCTACTTTTTGACAAAAACAGGTATGTATAGGCAAATCTAACGAATTTAATTTTGCATCGAAACTGTAAAAAAAGATGTTAGTGTTTCTTAATATTTTTTAAAAACAATTTATTTATCCTACGGTGTAATGTAACATTAACAATTAAATTTAAATTTATTTTCGATCTAGTAACTGTTCTCCCTGTTCTGTAAGACATTAGTATGTTAGGTGTACTCTATGTCCTTTAATCTAATATGAATCACACTTAAAATTCAGCTTTTTATTAAACATTTTCACCGCCACGTACGCTTTCGGACCTGTAGGAGACATTAGATTTTTTTAACCGGCACAAATTGCATCTAATTGATCAAAATCTAAAATAAACACGGCAGCGAAAGTTTAATCAAAGATTACTTTTGCTGTTACTTTTTGATATGCACAAAAGTAATCATTGATAGTTCAAAGTCGCTTTATTTTTAATATTTCCGTATCCGTCTATCGGAAAGGCTAAAGATAATGACGCTGCACCGATAACTAACATCTAAGTCTAGAGTAATGTACGTTCTGGTTTCGATTTTAGCGGGTGGTATCTAAGTAATATCTATTTTCAAATAAAACGTGTATCGTCTTGCTTGACCGGAGAAACCGTCCATCCGCTTTCGATTTACAACTTAACTTTTCAATAAAATCAAAATCATAAAAGCTTTTTCATACGACATATTACTGGATCATCTTTCTTATTCTTTTTATTTTCAATAGATTCATGCATCTTATTTTTCTATGCTCCTATACCGAACATATATTTCTAATTGGTTTGCATTACAAATAAGAAAAAGTTCCGCTTAAGTGTTTACTTTTACTATATAAAATAATAAAATACACTAATTATGTTTTCATAATTTGCCGGTGAATGTTGAAACTTTAATACGAAGTAGATTTTATGTTCATGTATTTCATAAAAAAAGAATAGATAAAAAAAATCATATATACTCAAATCACCACAAGGGCAAAGGTCGAATTATGCATTTACAAGTGTGTTAAATTTTAGCGTTAAAACTATGCACATAAAACAATGCTGTAAATTATTTCTGCTTTTTTTACATCGGCATTTTACAAATTTTATTTGCATCTTTCATTACTAGTTGCAGTCGTTTTTTAATTAAAAGAAAACAAACAAAACAATATGTTTACGCTTTTAATTATTTTATATATTCTTCAATTGGCAGTTTAAAAGCGTTAAATCAATGCCTAGACCTTCAAACCATGAACGGTTTTAGCGTCCTAAATTGGTGAAACGAGTATGTGATTGTATTTTAATTGCAAGTTAAAATCGTTTTCATACTAAAAACGAAACAAATATGTCTTTCTAATAAAAAACTCCTTAATCCATTCACATATTTTTAAAAACATTTTCCTTAACCAAGTTTTGCGTGATTAAACTATCGATAGAAATTTAGAACTTGATAAAAAATTGTACGTGTTTCGCGTCCCAAATTGTTTATTTACAAATATTTTTCATTTATTTTTCTATTGCAAATAAGAATCGTTTTCAAAGAAAAAACAAGAGAAATGTACATTTCTAATGCAAAAAGAATCACTTGATAAATTTACATATTAAAAAAAAATATATAGCGATTTTACAATCAAATCCAGCGTAATTTACTTCCTATCAAAAGAATCAACATCTATTTGGAGGCTAATACGTTTCAACGGCCATTAAATATAAGATAAAAGAAGAATTTTTTTAAATAGTAAGCATTTTACATTTTAGTGTAGAGGAATCACTTTCCTGTTTAAATTACATGTAAAACCCACATTTTGGCCAAATAGCGGTATACGAGACATGTACTCAGAAGTATTTGTATAGATTTATTGGGAAGGGGTGTGTGTGTGTTTTCAGTTCCAAACATATTAAAATACGTAGAAAAACTTCAAAACATCGGGGGGGGTACATTTATTTTGGAAATTTACTTTGAAAGGTCTTACGGTTAAATATTACTTAATCAGTTACTAATTATCTCCTGATATCTTTAAGCTGATAACACATACCCACACACATACACACATACACACATACACACACAAACAAGAGTAGGCCTCTACAATGCACACTCTTAATTGGAATTTTTTTCTTTTGTTTTTTTGTCAATATTTTCGATGCATTACTAAACTTTTATATAAAGGATGTAAAATCATTTAATACCTATGCATACATTATTTTTCACTAATCGCCATGTTGTTTTCGAACGCGCGTGAATTACATTTTTGCGCGTTTATACATTGATTCTGTATACTCATATGCGCGCGTTTATACATTGATTCTGTATACTCATATGAACGTTTATACAATATTTCCGTCCATAGCTAGATAAAATATTCTAACCCAACTGGTCGCGGGTCGTCTAGTATTTATTAAAATTTTGGAAACATTATTGTATCTTGGATAATAACTAATAGAATATTGGTTCTATAATTATTAATAAGATATCTGCATGAATTAACATAATATTATGCGCATTTTACGATCGTGCAACGCCGGGATGGGTGCTAGTTAAATATATATATATATATATATATATATATATATATATATATATATATATATCCAACAAACAAATGACAAAAGTCTACATTCCAAATTCCATGGTGCTGACAATCTTGAAATATACTCCTTACTTATCTAGACACAATTCTTGACAGTAACTCTTTCGAAGCGTCAACTCATTCATTTAATTAGTATATCAATCAATGAATCTATTTGCGCTTAACTCACTATTATTCTAGGAAATATTGATGCGCCAAAAGAAAATAAAATACATTTTTACATGATTACAAATCCGAAAATTTAAAATAGCGTAACAAAAGATAAAATAAAATATATTGCAATTTCTCTTCCTATTAATGGGTTTTGTAATCATGCCCAAATGCATTTTGTTTTCTTTTAGGGGGTTTATATGTCTATTTCTTCTGATGACTTAAAAGCAAAATAGATTCATTGATTGATATAATAATTAAATGAATGAATTCGCGGTACTATACAGTAACTGACAGAATTGTAAATGTCAACGAAATTGAATTTATAATTTGTTTGTTATATGCTCTTTGATAACATTGAGCATCATAAGTAAAGGATTAGTATATAAAAATGTGAAATATAATTAAAAAATCATATTTCCACAAATATATATATATATATATATATATATATACATATATAAATACATGCAAACTGATTAGTTCTAATGTTTTTTTCTGCTTTCATACACAGGACCTGTTTTGAAGATACGTTATTCCAACCTTGACCCAAACATGTCTTACAAATAATAAGGCTAAGCTATTCAATAAATAATATACCGAATATATATATATATACATATATATATACTTATATATATACATATATATATAAGTATGTATGTATGTATGTATGTATGTATGTGTATGTTGTGTTAGTTTTTGTTGCATGAATATAATGGAACTGATTTATTCTGAAATATATATGATATTATAAGCGGAATAATCAGAAAACTAATGAATCATAATAGAAAAAAAATCGACGAAAGATTAAGCAAGCATACCCGAAAGATGAAATGTTTATAGCATTTCCGTCTTTTGTTCAAAGGCATCACTTTTGCTGAAGAACTGAGACAAAAAAAAACGAATCGATCAAGCCGCCTTATCAAAATCCTCTGGCTTTTCTTGGCAAAATGTCGGTAGTCATCTCATAAATCTTTCTGGCTGAACAGTTACCGGTCATCGATATCTTTTGACCTTACTTCTCGTTTTTGCCAAAACGGTTTTGCTCACAAGCTGACGGTGTTCGCACATCGTTGCGCCAAGTTGGTCATGAAAGCATTTTTCGTAATTGTTGCGTTTGAAAGACTAGTGGTCAAATAAATGATAGGAAGGATTACGAGATAGTTACAGCAATAGGTAAACAATGGTGTTTAGAATAAGGAAGAAAATAAAAAAGAACGAGGATAGTAATAAATCAATACTAAAAGAATAAAAACACAGGTTGGATAGAAAATGAACGAAAAGATGAAAAAGCAGGTTAGAGAGAAAATCAGGGATGAAAAATGTAAGATAGAAAACTCGAATGAAAAGTAAATGGAGGGCGAAAGCGGACAAATAAAGCGACAATAAATTGGGAAGTAACATACAAGCGTTAAAGTAAACGGTAAAATGATAAAAAATATATACCGAAGAGAAAAAATAAATAAAAGACGACAGGAAGAATGACAGAAAGCAAGGACAAGCACAAGAGAAGGTGATAGAATGAACGGCATTTTTTAAAGACGTCAGAGAAAATGGAAATAAGGATAAAATCATCAAAGTTAATGAAAACTATTAAAGAAAATATATGAAAATTAATAAAGAAAAGATATGAAAATTAATAAAGAAAAGATATTAAAATAAATCAAGAAATGATATTAAAATGAATAAAGAAAAAATATTAAAATTAATAAAGAAAACATATGAATATGAATAAGGAAAGATATGAAAATTAATAAAAAAAAGATATGAAAATCAATAAAGAAAAGATATTAAAATGAATCAAGAAATGATATAAAATTTATAAAGAAAATATATTAAAATTAATAAAGAAAAGATATTAAAATGAATAAAGAAAAGATATGAAAATGAATAAGAAATAGATATAAAAAGATATAAAAATTAATAAAGAAAAGATATAAAAATGAATAAAGAAAAGATATGAATAAAGAAAAGATATGAAAATGAATAAAGAAAATATATGAATATGAATAAAGAAAACATATGAAAAATTAATAAAGAAAACATATGAAAATTAATAAAGAAAACATATGAATATGATCAAAGAAAAGATATGACAAATTAATAAAGAAAAGATATGAAAATTAATAAAGAAAAGATATGAAAATTAATAAAACAAAGATATGAAAATTAATGAAGAAAACATATGAAAAATTAATAAAGAAAACATATGAAAATTAATGAAGAAAACATATGAAAAATTAATAAAGAAAACATATGAAAATCAATAAAGAAAAGATATGAAAATTAATAAAGAAAAGATATGAATATGATCAAAGATAAGATATGACAAATTAATAAAGAAAAGATATGAAAATTAATAAAGAAAAGATATGAAAATTAATAAAGAAAAGATATGAAAATTAATTAAACAAAGATATGACAATTAATAAAACAAAGATATGAAAATTAATAAAGAAAACATATAAAAAATTAATAAAGAAAACATATGAAAATTAATAAAGAAAAGATATGAATATGATCAAAGAAAAGATATGACAAATTAATAAAGAAAAGATATGAAAATTAATAACGAAAAGATATGAATAAAGAAAAGATATGAAAATGAATAAAGAAAATATATGAATATGAATAAAGAAAACATATGAAAAATTAATAAAGAAAACATATGAAAAATTAATAAAGAAAACATATGAAAATTAATAAAGAAAAGATATGAATATGATCAAAGAAAAGATATGAAAATAAATAAAGAAAAGATATGAAAATTAATAAAGAAAATATATGAAAATTAATAAAGAAAACATATGAAAAATTAATAAAGAAAAGATATGAAAATTAATAAAGAAAAGATATGAATATGATCAAAGAAAAGATATGACAAATTAATAAAGAAAAGATATGAAAATTAATAAAGAAAAGATATGAATAAAAAAAGATATGAAAATGAATAAAGAAAATATATGAATATGAATAAAGAAAACATATGAAAAATTAATAAAGAAAACATATGAAAATTAATAAAGAAACATATGAAAAATTAATAAAAAAACGTATGAAAATTAATAAAGAAAAGATATGAATATGATCAAAGAAAAGATATGAAAATTAATAAAGAAAAGATATGAAAACTAATAAAGAAAAGATATGACAATTAATAAAACAAAGATATGAAAATTAATAAAGAAAAGATATGAAATATGATTAAATTAAAGATATGAAATATGATTAAAGAAAAGATATGAAAATTAATAAAGAAAAGATATGACAATTAATAAAGAAAATATATGAAAATTAATGAAGAAAAATGTGAAAATGAATAAAGAAAATATATGAAAATTAATAACGAAAAGATATTAAAATGAATAAAGAAAGGATAGGAAAATTAATAAAGAAAAGATATGAAAATTAATTAAGAAAAGATATGAAAATTAATAAAGAAAAGATGTGAAAACTAATAAAGAACAGATATGACAATTAATAACGAAAAGATATTAAAATGAATAAAGAAAGGATATGAAAATTAATAAAGAAAAGATATGAAAATTAATAAAGAAAAGATATGACAATTAATAAAGAAAATATATGAAAATTAATAAAGAAAAATGTGAAAATGAATAAAGAAAATATATGAAAATTAATAACGAAAAAATATTAAAATGAATAAAGAAAGGATATGAAAATTAATAAAGAAAAGATATTAAAATTAATAAAGAAAAGATATGAAAATTAATAAAGAAAAGATATGAAAACTAATAAAGAAAAGATGTGAAAACTAATACAGAAATGTAAAAAGAAAAATAAAGAAATGAAACTAAGATTGAATAAGGCAGTTTTGATAGAGCAAATGAAATGCAAGAAAGGGAATTTAATTTTAGTAAATTCATTCCGAAAAATATATATAATATATTCTCTTCTGCCTTCAGGTTGAGACGATTTTTTATTATCTGCTCTATTCGCACCTTAGTGGGACAAGACCGCAGTTAAATTTTTACATTCATTTTCCTAATTTGACCTTACATTATTCGGCGGGTAAGTGCATTATATCTATAGATCCAAATAGTCGCAAAACTCGACCCTACATTCTTTATGTTTATTTTCGTTTCATAGTCCATATATTTTTCTTGATAATAATCATTCTCCTATCCGTCCTAACCCTTTTCCAATCAGTCTCGTTCTTTAAGTAATTATTATTTCTCTAACTGCGCATTATTCGCTCTATAATCATGCCATTTACTAACTTATGATTGAAGCGTTTACGGAAAGAAGCAGGCAATCCGGGAAACATTAAATACATGTTATCACTCAGATTAATGGAACCACGTGTTTGTACTAGTGAATGATCGTATGAGAACTTAATATGCTTAGTTTTAAAATTTCTGTTAACCGATTAAATACTATGCAAAACGGAGAGTTCATCGGTGACCGCCTTTTGTATATAGCAAAATAAGAGCTAACGGCCGTTTGGATCTAACTTAAAATTACTAATTGGAAATAATTTCGTCTAACTGAATGTGTGAAATAAAAAACAATAAACCGTTTTCTGACGAATCATGCAAGAGCCTGCCTCAATATTGAGCGGGAATTGATCTGCGACTAAAACGCGTGCTTACATAGTAACGACAAATAAAAGTAAATTAATATCGGAAAACTTTCGAAACAGAAGGGAATAAAATATTGGCTGGAAGCCATTTGGCTGTAGTAGATGCACAAGGAAAATGGAATTAAGTTCAATTCCTTTCTATGATACTTTATTCAACACGACTAACGTTGCAATTTCGAACTGCGAACAAGATACAACGCTCGAAAACAGCAGTTTAAGCCGTAAATAATTACAACTAGTGTAAAACAGTCTATCAAAAATTATGGGGGAAAACGTTCTGGCAGCATTTGCACTAGCTGTTTGTATATATATATATATATATATATATATATATATATATATATATATATATATATATATATATATATATATATAAGCTTATTATACATCAGTATCATGCTACATAGGAGCAATAAGCTTCGGAGTCAGAAAAGTATAAATATAGAGAGATAGACTACACGTTAGCTAGAATGAATGTTATTCCTTGAGATAGGTTTTTGGAGGATCTTTTTCTCTAATTTTCTCTTCTTTTTTATTTTTAGCAGGGGAGGCAATTGTTTAAACTTGTAATAAATAAATGTAACGTCAATCAAATAGCCCACGGAAAAAATCTGTCTAGTAAAACAAATTTGTTCCACTTATGAGTGGTTTTTAAACAATAAAATCTGCATATTATGATACTTAAATTTATCTCTAACAAATATTCCATGATTGATGAAAATCTGTTACGTGATCTTGCCTCCAGGAAAGTTTTAATATTTAACCCATGAACATATGAAGTTTTATACAATAATCGGATTTTATGAATTCTTGCGTAATGAGGGTCTAAAGAATATGAATAATATTACTGGATTTCTCAAATAGATTAATAATCAAATTAATATTATTAGTATTATGCTCTCTACACAATGCAAAAAAACGTGAAATTTACAGAATATAAATGTGAATAATTATAATTACAAAATAATAAATGCATAAGATGATGAGATACAACCTATACCTTTTTTAATTAAACTAATTTAAATAAAGGCTATATTCAGACGCATTACGTGTACAAATTGTGTTCCAAACTTTCAATTATAGGTTGATTAATTTTTAAATGAATGATGTTAACACGCATATATAAAATAGGCAAGGATGAAACGCGGAAAATTCTGTGGAACTTAATTGGCATGTATATTTTCAAAACTCAATATATATATATATATATATATATATATATATATATATATATATATATATATATATATATATATATAAGATTACATATTTGAACATTAGCGAAAATCACTCGAAAGCTTTTTCAGCAATCATCTCGTCAGGCGAAAAATCGGTAGCAATGCAGAAAATATAGAGCAAGGGTGTTTTGTTTATATATGCCATTTTAATGACCTTATACTTGTTTATTGAATTAAAGTGTTTATTTTAATTTTTGGCACTTTAAATATACCCAAAAATCTCCCACTACTGTTTTTATTTTCGCCATTAATATTATTTTTTCGTTGCTATTTATTTTTCTCTTGATAAGATGATAGCCGAAATAGATCTAGAGAAGTTGCTGCTAATGTTTAAATGTGTTTTTTAATTTTTTTACCGACAAACACACACACACACAACGCACATGAAAAAATATTTTCCAAACCTATTTCAACAATCTGAAACAGAAAAACCGTGATGAAGTTTAATTTTCCCAAATGTTGCTTAACTACAAAACACGAGTTATTATTTGTTAAGATCTCGGCTTTTGAGTATTGCAAAGAAAGCTACTAATACGTTTCACTCGAAAGTTCTTTTTTTAATTTTTATTGTAAATAGTATTTTTGTAAATTAATGTGCGACTACGATGTTCTTATTTTTATGGATCATCAGTAATGTTATTCCAATTCCCAATTGATATGTTTAAAATGAGATATTAATCATCCTTCAAAAATGATATTAAAGACACAGAAAAGGTAGAAAAAATGTCTCACATGAGTAAGGATAAGAGATGAGTATTTTTTATTTGTTATAATTACCCAACCTTGTTTTATAAATTTGATGATTCATGTCTTATATTTACTAATAAATTAGCTCACCTATAATATGGTTGTTTTCGGATTTAAGTTAAAGCTTGCTATAGTAATGTTTTAAAGACAATGAATACTTGGTATTCATAATATGGAGTTATTTTTCTTATATTATGTACAAGATTACTAGTCTAGCATTAACAAGATAGTTTGAGATAACAAAGTTATCTTTGGGTTTTGACTTTTTGAGATAAGGATTGATTATTCGCAAGGACCTGTGGCGCAGTGGTTACAGTATTTGTAAAAACCAATTGTAAAAGTGGTATTCGCCTGAAAGTTGGCGGTTCAATTCGACCTAAAAATATAATCGCAAAGTACTTAGAAGGTCTATCCAGTCATGACTGAAGGAAAAAGCATACTACCCCCCGTGAAGTAAATAAAGGGTTCCATTCAAAATTCATTGTTAACTCCCGAGTTCGAAAGAAACATTCCCGAGCTAGACAAAATACACACGAAAAAGACCGAAACGTTGTGAAAATGACAATCTATTTGAGAAAAGTAGTCCGCAATATGTTCCGTGTTCTAGCGAAGTTTACGTGGCTGATTGGTTTTTTTTTTCTAAATTGGTGTCACTCTCTAATGTGAATTCGACCTGTCGATCGAAAACTTTTTCCTATCAAGAATCCTAAGGTATAAATTCTTCACGTATTCTACACGAGCTCCCTGCTCCTGTTGTGATTGTATGCGCATGAATGTGATTAGACATATCTCCATCGCGTATTCACTTATTTTATGTCGTGTTATCGTTTGTAAAAGCAGACTATAATTAAACAAATTCAACCTACAGGCGTATGTCGTTATTCTGTTACTTTTTCCCCCAAACAATGCGTTTTGCCACTTTCACGTTATGTGTTACTATTTAAATGCTGTCTAACAGGGCACTGTGAGAAGTTGAGTAGCGAGATGCCTCTTCACATTACATTTTAACATCCACAAGTCAGTGAAGCAAGAAGCAGGGGCGGGATTTTAATTCTAGGTGTTCAGGCAAAAACTATTAGAATAGTAGATTTTCCGATAGTAAGGGACATCTACAGTGAAAGAGTATTTTGTTGCTTGTCAGGTTGGTTAGGAGTATGTATGTCGAGTGATAACAAGTGCCATAAGTCCATCAAAGTACATTTAATTAAAGCAGTTCTAAACCAGATAAAGAGAGGCAACCTTGCAGTGATAGGACAAAGGTTGGAGATTTATCGATGGAATGATTTCTATTAGGTTTGATACACTGTCCGAATCCTATCTAATATTATATAATAGCGGGGTTTAAAATGCTAAGTATCTCTCCATCTATCTATATATCTATCTATCTATCTATCTATCACTCTATATATCTAGTGACAAGTGGACAATAGCAGTGATCTTACTAAAATAGTTTATATTAAGAATTATTTATTGCTTAGAGAACTAAATTAGTCATTGAAACGTTTACAAATATTAGTGTAAATAAAACATACACAAAATATAACTAGATCGCCTTTGACCCGTTGTGTACGGACCAAGAAGTCGCACGTTACTGGGGCGTGTCGTTGAATCACATACGTTACTGGAACTTATGAATAAAACGTTTCTTTTTGAAGATGACGTAGTGGAACTGAGAGGTCAAAAAGATTAGATTTAGTGTTTGGATTTTGTTAGCAAGTTTTGCAGACGTGCTAAGAAGCTGGAAAGCGAGGCTGGAGGAAACAGACGGGAGGGCACGTAGCAGACTCCCGTGAAAACACTAAGATATTCGAAATAAATTTGTACTCATAAAATATAAAGTCTTTATCCTGTGGTTCACAAAAAAGAAAGTCATTTATGTCTCAATTGGTTCATTGCGCCCGGCAGCAGGAAGACAAAGGACCTCGAGACAGAAAGGTATGAAGCATCTACTTCCATATGACCCGCCACTATATAATACTAAAAAAATAGTAGATCGAAACAAACTAGATGCGGACACAATACTCAAAGGTGCCGGCATAAGCATGCTAAAATAAATGTCCAGGAAAGTATCTTTCATTTCTAATGACACCTCGTTAAAAGGAGAATATAAGAGAATTAAACATTTGAGTTATGATTAATTTTTAAATGTTATGGCTATGCTATTAATTGTTTTAAAATCAATTCAATTAGTTCATTTCTTTATTACCAAAAACAATATATATAGCAATTTAATTATTAATTACTTAACGCTCTATACACTGCCAGTTTTCATAGCTTTAAAAATAGTCACTATTTACAAAATTAGGAGTGTAGTTGAGTGGGTTTACGATTCTCGCCAATTGTACCTTAATTTTCCTTTATCATCATTATTCAACTGATATATTTTACTCTCGTACAGCTTTTTCAAATCAGTAAACTCTTCAAATTATATTATATTTTTATAGTTTATTTTTACTGAAAGTTGCATAAAATATACTCATTAAGTCTATAGGATAATAATTGATTTAATTAAGTTTCCCTTCTGGATTCTGAGAAATAAATATGTGATTAAATTTATATTAATATTTGTTTTATTTTATTAGGCTGGGTTTTAATAATACGGATCATGTGTTTTGTCACTATGCTTGTCTATCCTGTTGAATTTCTTTCTAGTTACTTTACATTAGCCTATCAATGAAATGTAATAAAAAATATCATAGACATGTACATTAAAACTAATGATACGAATTCTATTATATTCTACTTGTCAAATCAAATTATTACCGGACTAAATCACCACTCAGTTTATATATGTATATCTCAGTAAAGATTCATTTTCCATGAATTTAATATTTTGTGCTATAAGCAGGTATGTTCTGAATGAATCTATTACCCGAGAATTTTCCATTAAACATTTGTTTTATAGCCAATTACATTTGTTATTTTATGCATGAAATTAATTTCAAAACAGCTTTGTAACACAGCCACCGATTCGTGTAAGCAGCAGCTGCATGACGTGTATGCAAATGACCAAGCCTGTGCACGATATGACGTCAAAGAGAAAGAGAAGATAAAGAAAGAAAAAAGAAAAAAGATGTAATCAAAGTATCCACAAAGCGTGCCGGTGTGAGATGGGCGCTTAAACACATGGTATTGTGAGAGAATTTAGAAACACGTTATTGACACGGCATAGTTTTATCAGCAACATGGCGTACAAAGAGACTTTAAAATCTAGGCAGTGCTGTCTTGGAAATATTGTTGATAAATATATTTTAATTTCACTTAAAAATATAGTCAAATGTATTCATTTAGTATTTAATTACGACTGTCACAGACACAACTTGTTCGCTCAGAATATGATAATGAAATGAACACGCTGCACTCTTATTCGTGTTTCTCCATGTAAATCTCCTAATGGCCAGCATATTCTATAGAACTAATACATAATAGCATAGTTATAAAACATGAATATAAGTCAGAGATTCTATATTGCATTCTTAAAGCTAGTTATTTGTTAAATAGTTAAACACAATATAATGCATACATTGTAATTAAATGATAGAACCAAAAAACTGTTTAGATTAAACACGCAATATTAAACTATTTAAACCAAAATTAAATATGATATTTTCGTGAATAAAGTTGCATTCTTATCTTATGTTTGGGACATTACATGGGATATTACCATGTAAGCACCGCAGTGATACACTGCTGATCAAAAATTTAAGACCACTTAAAAATATTTAAAAAGAAACCTTGTTTTAAGGATAAATTTTAAACTCTTCCTAATTAACTTATACTACAGTCAAAAAAGGTTATACAAACAAAAAGGTGCATTCCAAAAATTTTACTTACAAAATGTGCATTTTTATTAAATAAAGTTTTCTACACGTGATCAAAATTATAAGACCAAGGTTTGTAAGATGTATAATAATTTAAATGGTTTTAGTTCAGTTACAGATTAGCAATCATTGTGTAAAAGCGTTACCATGCCTAAAGCAAGAAAACTAACCAAAGTTCAGCGTCCTCGACTTGTAGGATTCGATAAGCAAGTTTTGTCACAGCGAACGATATCAGCTAAGGTAAATCTCAGGAAAACTGTCATTTGCAACTTTCGAAAGAACACTGAGAATTATGGAAAAGCAAAATCCTTTGGTATGCCCCCCCCCCAAATTCTCTTTCATTGAGGAGAAGAATCAGATGAGTTGTTATGAATGACAAGGGGCTTTCTTCTGGTCAAATTAAGGCGGTTACAGATGCTGATTTCAGTCCATAAATTATCAGAGGGCACTTACAACAAAAAGGCATGGTAAATAAAAAGCATAAACAAATTCTTCGATTGTTTTCATGTCAAAAAATGGACCGCTTAATATTTGGTCGTGAATACCAAACCTGGGACCTTCAGAAGTAGAAGAAAGTCCTGTTATCTAAAAAAAAATTCAATTTAGATGGTCCTGATGGCTTCCAGCGATATTTGCATGTCAAAAACATGCACCTTGAAATGTTTTCCACACGTCATAATGAGGGAGCATGCTTAATGATATGGGGTGCCTTCCCTTACATAGGGTCGATGGCGCTCCAGGTGTCGCAGGGTCTTCAGACAGCAGCTGGTTATATTAGCATGCTACAAAATCTTTGATGATGGAGAGTCACGTTTGTGTGAGGATGGATGGTTATTCCAACAGGAAAATGCTGCAATCCACACTGCAAAAGGAACGAGCTTTCTCCAAGAAAATGGAGTCGATCTCTTGGGACATCCTGCATGCTCACCGGACTTGAAATGTGTGGGGATGGATGGAAAGAGAGGTTTATTGAAATGGCAAACAATATTCAACAAAAAATGAACTTCGTGAAGCCATCTTCAGGAGCTGGAGCAGGATCCCTCGCACCTTAATATAAACACTTATTTCTAGCATGCCCCAAAGAATTTTTGAAGTCATCAAAAGCAGTGGAGGTAGAACTCATTATCAAGTTTGATTGTTAAATGTTTTCATACAGTTTTCATACACTTTTTATACAATTTAATATAATTTTTGCCTCTAGTCTTATAATTTTGATCACGTGTAAAAAGCCTAATTTAAGAAAATGTAAATTTAAAAATAAATCTTTGGAATGTAGCTTTTTTTATTTCCACAACATTTTAGATTGTAGTATTGGTAACCTTAAGTTGGAAGAGTTTAAAATCTATCCGTAAAAAACACGTTTTTTTTTTTTTTAAGATTTGTCTGAATTTTTTTATCAGCAGTGTATGAGAGGGAGACCAACTATAAGAGCATGCGCAACCATAGAAAATAATCAATGAATATGCATATATATATATATATATATATATATATATATATATATATATATATATATATATATATATATTGTATTGCTATATATATTAAATTGCCATATATATTTTAATAACTTACTATATATATATATATATATATGCATTACGAATGTCTCTTTTTCTTTTCATTGCTCACTCTCTCTCACTCTCTCTCACTCTCTCTATATATACATATATATATAGAGAGAGAGAAAGAGTAAGAGTGATAAATATGTAGATAGATGGATAGATAATACGTTTACGAGTTTAGTTAATTTAATGTGTAAAGAAATTTCCTCTTTAATTAAAAAGTACATACTTTCATAATCTGCATTATCTGAAAATAAGATATACTATACAGATAATCAGACAGATATATATATATGTTTGTGTGTGTACGCACGTGTGTGTGTGTGTGTGTGCGTGTGTGTGTGTTTGTGTGTGTGGTAGTAGAACTTAGTGAGTAATAATTTTTGGGAAAATATTTCTCTCATGTTCGTGACTTGTACATAATTTGTCCATTAGAAATCGAAAATGGAAAAATAGAAATGCCTTTAACGTAAATAAAATAATGTCGATAATGTTGAAATAAATGAGAAAATGAACTGCATTCGCAATGAAGGTCGCTAGAGACTCGTTTGGTAAATATAACTAAAAGGTTTGCAAATATAACCGAAGAAAAGACAAGCATATTACATAATACAGCTTAAGTGGGCCCTGCCTGTACGCGCATCGCCATGCCTTCTGTAGCGTTTAGTCTTAGATTGAAAAGCCATAAGAGGGATAAATATAAATCAATAGTCTTTTTTAAAATAAAGAATGAGATGGAGATACTCGGCAGTCCTGAATACTATATAGTGAAATCTAATATATAAAAGGCTATATGTCGGTCTGTTTCTCTATTTGATTGCATATTTCAAACTCTATCTCCACTGAAAGTAAAAGTCGCAGAACTGCACTAGGGGTCTCAAACGATTGGATTGTCAAAAGAAGGAAAACATCCTGCTCACGTGATTACGTGTCTTTTTAAAAAATATTTATATAACCTTTTTTTATTATTTATATATCTGTTTAAGCTTTTGTTGGGCAGTGTACTAGAAGGGATTCAGTTGATTACAAACCTTTCTACGGGTTCTGTACATTACAATAGTACAATCCTGAATCCGACGGCGCAATACTATACCGTTCAATACTGTAAAATTGAAACAAAGCTGTTCTGCTTGAAAAGGGCGCACTTTTCTTCTCATTCATATTTATATTGATTCTTTGCTTTAAAAAACTAAAGTAATACGTGTTTACTTTTTGATATCCCATTTTGCTGTTTCGGATTATTTTACTAAAGTACGTAAAGCTTCATTATTTTTAAAACGGTTTTTGTTTCCATGTTTTTCGATATTTCGTCGATATTATTTAATAAGAGTGTTTACCAGAAATGCCAACAACAAACGACTACGCGAAAAAATAAATATACAAGAAATAAATGTTTTCATAGACAATAAAAGTTCAGTTCATGTTTTTTGTTGTTTTGAAATAGTTTTTAATGCTCTTTACTTGAAATAATTTCAGCCAATTGAAATTAAACGAAATTGAGGCGATAACAACTTTAATCAATTTTTATATAAACTACACATGCAATAATCGAATATTCCTCAAGCAGAAAATAACGGAAAACATTAAATACTTTTATAAATATTCCTTACGTTGACGGAACTCTCTTAAATTGTTAACACAGAATGTTCAGGTTCCCCTCCTTCAAATTGAAAACGGGGCTTTCTAAGTCGCTGCAATTTTCCTTTTGTTGTTTAACCGGTTCGTGAGTTAACAACAATTTTTTTACTAACTACTTAGAAATACAAACCAATGAACATTTCTACCACAAAGGTAACTTTTATTGACTATGGTAAAATTTATTTATTGTATATATATATATATATATATATATATATATATATATATATATATATATATATATATATAACATTTTCTCTTTGTAAGGAAACATCATTTTGTTGGTCACTCTTGGCTACGATTGGAAACTACGTTGATATAAAAATATATATTTTCGCGAAAATTATCTTTACTTTCATCATATTTTCCTTAGGGCAAAGTTTTGGAGTATCAAAATCTATCTCTTTACAACCCCCTCCTTTTCATAACCTATCATACTTTCATCAATCACAGTCCATTTTCTGTAGGCTTTTTTGAACCCTGTCAACGACGGGTACTTCTGTTAGTATACATATATATATATATATATATATATATATGTGTGTGTGTGTGTGTGTGTGTGTATGTGTGTGTGTGTGTTTGTGTGGCTTTTCTTCTTAAGCCGAGGATGAAAATTATAATTTTTGATTTCTCTCTCCTTACTATTAGGTCCCATTTGACTAGGAACAGACTTCTTTTTGGACTATTGCACTGTCCGAAAAAAAACAATTTTCATTATTTCAGGTGTTTTGTAAACTTTCCAATCGGATTTTAAAAATCTTTTCAATCGGATTATATGCATCGTTACGCTGGACTTAGTTTGGAATACATTCTATCTAAAAAACTATTTTGCATTTTGGATTAATTCTAGTGGAGTTTGATTCAAGCTGAAATATTATGCGTGGTTTATTTTTATATTAGTTTTTTACATATCCAATATATTTTCATTTTTATTTGGCAATTTATAACTACAATAAACTGCGGTTTCACTTAATGCCTTAACTTGCAAATTCTAGCATTGCTACAAATATAATTTGCTGATTTCTTTATGTCCTCTGATGAGAAGAATTAAAAGAATAGTGTTCTTTGAAACTCCGTGGAATACGGACTTTGTAAATTGATTTATGGGTATTCAATCGAACAATAATTTTTTATTGTTAAGTTCCACTTACATTTTTTTTATTCTTTCTCTTATATATATATATATATATATATATATATATGTGTGTGTGTGTGTGCGTGTGTGTGTATTGCATCTGTAATTATAGTGCAAAACGAGTTAACCTAAATTTTTGTAATAGTCTTTAAATTGTCAATTTTAATTCTAAATGAAACATGAATCAATTTTTTAGATTATGTAATAAAAGTTATATAATGTATTATGAAATAATGCTGTCTGACGTTAATATATACAATGCCCAAAACTGTATTTTTTTTCTGAAGGATACGTTCATGAAATAATCAATAATATTAAAACATAACGCAGGACAAATAGGAAGCAATCGTAAAACTACTGCAGAATAATATTAGCATATGCTTTTTTTAAGTTGCAGTATCGACTTAATTATCCATTGTTTTGCTTAAAAACTATCAAAACGTCCATCTTTTTAGGTGAGTCAGACAAAATGAGGGTGATCCTCTCTGCCAATTCACGTTATCTATTTTATGTGATAGATACCGTAAAACCATTGAACGCCGTGTCCTAATTTGAAATGGAAATGGAAATGTCAACTTTATCATGTTTGTAACCAAGTACAATTAAGAATATTCCTTTTATTATACAGCTTTACTGCCATATATTTTTACCTGCTATAAACACGTATGTGTGTGTGTTTGTATGTACATAATTATCTTAATAATGAACGTTTGCATATTATTTACATACGTACACGTTTCATACTTGGAGATTTATCATGCTTAAAGATAACCATACAAGCTAGTCGCACGATTCAAACCCCAGAACTGGAGACGCATTTAATTCCAATTTCGAGCTCGTTAATATATGTAACTACTATATACGTCTAGAGATGACATAAATAATAAACTCTATATATGTTGCAATGTTTTGGACGTATGATGGGGTAAATATTTATTTTATTTTGCAAAATCTTTACAAAAATAAAAATGTGGCATAAGGCTGAAAAAAGGGGTGGGTGTTAATGTCGACCTAACTAACATAACTTTAACTTAACTAGACTCTTTCACCAAAATACCAGAATCACTCCGTGGACATCCTACTTAAAAACCCGAAAATTACAAATATAAATAAATGATATGGGGGGGATATAAATCTTATTTACAATAATCGAATGGGAAATATACAATGAAAAAAGTGGTTAGTAAAAAGAACCCCCTCACTAATAATTGTGGCAGATAAAAGTTTTGTCAGTCGAAAAGATGTAGGTCCCTCGAAAACTGACTTTTAGTGAAACACCACAAAAATGGCCTACATCACTGGCAAAACAGTTTATCCGTCACCTAATGGGGCCGGGAGTGGGGATTATCGAACCAAAAAGCGGAGAGTAAAAACGGGGAGGGGGATCAGGGCAAGCTAAAAAGGGGAATCGGACGATGACAACGTGCATACTCTAGTTAAGTTAAAAAAAAACGAACCAAAATTCCTAACTATCCTATTCTAGGTGGTCGGATGCATGTCTAAGTTCGTTCAGGTTACCCAAAATCCTCAAAACTTAAGCAAACTCAAAAAAGGAACTCAAGATGAGCTCCATTCACTCTACACAGCCGCGAAACTTTCACCCATTTGTCGTTGAAATTTGCCGGAGCGAGTTTCACCTTCTCCAGCTTAATTCGCATTTTCAATCGATATTTGAAAATGAGAAAAAACTAGGGAGCAGTGAAGGTCTTATCTCCGTAAACCTCCTTCTGTCGCGTCGTCCAAATCACGTCTCTAATAACTGCTAGCAAACACAGAAAAACATAGCGTTCTTCTTTCTTCATGGTCGGTGTCCAGTTGCAGCACGCGGAAACCGAATTCAGCACAAAAAACCGCCCGCTCAGCATGCGAACCGTGAAGCTTTCTACTAACTCATATAACGGACGAACGATGGCGCAGTGGAAGAAAGCATGATCAATGTCTTCCTCCCAATCTCCGCATCGGACACAATTAGGTGTCTCCGTAAAAATCGCTGCGTAAAGTCTTTTGCCTACCCAGAGGCCATTTCGTATTACCAGCCAGGTGAGTGATGTCTCGTAATTATCGAAGCAGCTCGACACAGGCGCCCAAGGCCATATTAAGCGGTGCTCCTCCTTCGTAAAACTGAACTCCTCAATCTTTTCGTCTTGAACGGATCCCCTCACTAAGGCCCGATATAGCGCCTGGCGAGACAACAGCTGGGTGTCAGAGAGGCTTTCTTTCACCCGTACAAGGAATCTCAAGGCCTGCCGACAATCGCGATAGAATTAATTTTGACCACTGTAACCTTAGCATACCGACTTGTTTCTATGTCGACGACTCTAATCTCGACACTGCTCGTTACAAGTACGGCCACGTCGTAAGCATAGGCGGTATACTTTACCGGGGTAGAGCCACCTGGCAAAGTAATCCCGAGAAGGACCGGTTTCACCCGTAGCTGGCGCAAATATGGCTCAAGCGCCAATACATACAGCATTGGGGATAACGGACGATTTTGACGGATCGATCTTGAACCTCACCCCATTCACTTCCACCATAGCACCGAGTTTGGCATACAAGAGGCGAATCCAAGTGCAAAACTGGGGACCAAATCCAGCCGAGCGAAGAACAGCTTCTAGATAACGATGATCTACTCTGTCGAATGCTTTGGACTGATCTAAATTGATCAGCGCGGCTTCTGTGTCGGCTTTTTCTACGATCAAGCGTATCGTGTGCAAGTTATCTTTAATCCTCTGGCTCTTAACAGCACAATCCTGTTCGGGACTTATTAGACGGTGTAATACAATCCGCAGACGATTTGGTAAGATCTTGGCCAAAATCTTTAAGCTGTGTTTAACATCGTTAAAAGCCGGAAATCACCTATCCCATCCCCTCCATTTTTATCTGTGCGTAACAATTCAATGATCCCCCTGGTAAAGTACTCAGTATTGCACACGTTCCTAAACCAGGAGTTAAAGAGTACAGTCAGCAAAGGAATAAAAATGGGCGACAGCCTCAAATACACCTCGTAGGGCAGACCATCAATCCAAGGGGTTCTGTCTAGCCGACCTGTTTCAAGGCCTCAATGACTTCTTCCTTTTTTATGCTACCTTCACACCTAGCCGCTTCGGTCGCTTCAACGCAAGAAAAGTCGGCTAAATAGGTGCAAAACTGTTCAATAGTGAGACCGGGATCCTTGGTAAAAAGATCCTAAAAATGATTTCGAAAACCCTCGAAGATTCCGTCATTCGAACGGTTCGTCCGTCCGGCAAAGTGACAGTGGCGATGTGTCGATCCGCAGAACGTCGAAACTCCTCCGCACGCAATGACGCGTCCATATTTGTTGCCTCGTTTGGCGCTCTTTTTAACCTAGCCCTAACTAGTAATCCCTGGTCCTCCCTGTTATCCAAGGAGTCCAGTTCAGCCTTAACTATAGTATAGCTAGCACTATCCTCCTCCACCGCCCTTTCTAATCTATCTTCTAGTGCCGCTTTCGCTGCTCTACAACTAAGGTTGAGCCGGCGATTAAATCAGCAGTGAAGGATCTAATGACATTTTTTAGGTTACCCCACCACTTATTCCCGATGATGGCCCCCGTCAATTCCCTCTGTATTGTAGAAGCTGTTCCCGGAAGTCTTTCACATCGAACAACGACGTGGTGAACTTCCATTAACTAGCCATCCTAGTATCTAAGTTTACTCGAACCCGGACAAGCCTATAGTCCGAATAAACTATACTATGAAAACTTGGACAGTCTAAAAGCCCTAGGTCGATTCTCCTAACTAAGAACCGATCTATGTAACTCGAAAATTGCACCGGATCGGAGCCGCGTCTACCTGTCCAAGTCCATGCTAAATCCACGGATTTTTCGTTTCGAAATTTATCGACAAGATCAGACTTGTCGGCAAAGTCTCGAAACGCTTTAGCATCCCGGTTCTGGTTAGTACCCCTTGTGGTATTAATCCCGCGATCTAACTCGGGATCCAGGACCGCGTTCCAGTTTCCCGCTAAAACTAACCAGCGAGACGAGTTTATGAAGGGCTCGATTCGCCGAAAAGAGGAAACTAGCTCAGTACGGTTATTGGGCGCATAAACCCCAATAAAACGAAATGCCACATCCTTTACGGTAACATCCAGAACGAGCAATCTTCTCTCTGGATCTACATAAATAGGGTCACACGACGCATCAAGAGTGCGCTTAACTAGCCAGGTAACCCCCTTGTGTGGGTATCATAATGTGCTGAATAGAACTGAAAGTTTCTAAGGAGCACACCCTAATAATCACTTGGAATGAAGTGAGTTTCCTGTACACAACAAATATCCACAACGAGGCGTTGAAGGTCGCGTGCAACTCGAAATTTACGAGAAACGTCCCTCAATCCTCGGATATTTAAACTAGTTAATCTTAAAGCCACCCTAAGTCACTTAGGGTTGAGAATCCTGATCGAACATAGACGGTTTCAAGACACCGACTGATGTCCCCAGAGATCCAGTGGTCATCCCTGTAGTGATAGACCCGTCTGGGGACAGACCGCCGATGTCTAGGGGAAGGTTAGTTTGACTGCCCTATAAAGTGAAGGATGGAGTTTGATGGGGACCCGTCCAACACATCGTTTTCTAATTTCAGCAAGGTCATTATCATTAAAATAAGCTGCTGGAGGATAAAGATTAAACGCAGAATTTGCTTCCTCCAGCATAGTCCAGAGTCCTTTGGCCTCCTCGCGTTTCCTGACGACTGTTAGTATTCGTTTAGCTTTAAAGTTCCCAGGGGTAGTAATGTCTTTTTTCTGAAAGGATTTAAACATGAGGAGGTTTTTATAGTCTTTTCTATTGTGGCATTTCATCACATTCTCAACTTCGATGAAATTTTGCATGCATCCTTTTCATTGTAAAAGGGTTGTTTTTTTTCCTAGATTCGGTCTCATAGAGGGGCTTCTTTGCCTTTTCTTGTCTGAAGGAGGAGGAGGGGACATGTCTGTTTTCATTGAGGAGGAGGAGGTGTATGTTGGGGCGTGTTATTTGGTGAGCAAAACGGTGAAGATTTGGGGGTCTTTTTGGAGGGAGAGCCAAGAGATATCAGTTTAGTGTCTCTATGGGGCAGAGAGGGTTAAGTGAGAGGAGGAGCTTTGAGTGGGGATCGCTTTACTTGAGGGCAGCACGGCTTTCTCGGGGAATAAGGATTCAGGGAAATCTTTTTGTTTTTCCTCCGATTTTTTTTTCGTCAAGCGAATCTTTAAGTCTTGGGAGGGCCTTGAACTGGTTACCCCCTGGGTCCTTACTCGTGCGAATTTCCAACTTCTCCTCTTTTGTAAGCGACTTTGCATAAGATTTGGGTGGGGATTTTTTTGGGGGGACAAGTATCCAGTTGTCTTTTTTGAGGGGGAATTGTTTTTCTGTGTTGAATTCCTTTTCAAAATCTTCTGCTGTGATCTCGTTATCTTTTGCTGGAGATTTAGTATCTGTTGGTGTCCGTGGCTTTTCCTTAGGTTCGACATATCATATCTTGCGATTATTAGCATTTGTTGGGTTGGTCTTAGCAGCTGGATTTCTTTTGGGGCATGTGTAGGTAAGATGGCCGATTTCCTCGCATATCCAGCATTCTGGTCTTCTTCCTGCGACCACAATTGGCAACTTTTCCACTCCAGCCACTAGATAGTAAGGAATATGACGAAATGCTTCCTCATTAAGAGAATGTCGAAGGACCATACTCCATTGTAGTGGTCCTCTTCTGTCCCCGTTATGTTCCCAAACTTGAGCAAGTAGGCGGCTAGATACTCACCGGGGACACTCGAACCTCGAATATAGATACTTTGGTTCTCCATCTTCCAAGATATTCCATTCTTAGAATGTGCTCGGTAGTTATGATTTCTTTTTTGGTCATTGAGATGCACTCCTCTTCTGTCTTAAAATGCGCTGCCCATGTGTTGTATCCTTTGCATTTTGTTATGCGTTCTGCTTTTAACCCTGATGATGCAATCAGCTCAGTCACCGTCTCTTTGGTTGATCGTATCAGTTTTTTGCTTTTCCGGTCTATGACAAATAGCGAAATCGTCCTCTTGGCAAATTCCTGTATCCGAGGCTGTTCCAATTTTATCCCTGTTTCTGTAGTAAACTCGCCGCATTTCTTGGCTTCAGCAATAAATTTTTCCACATTAATTTTAACTTCGGGGTGTTTCTTTCATCCAGCAGGCTCCTCGTCTTTCTTCACCTCACCCGTCCGCACACAGTTGGCAGATACCATGGCCGGCGGATAAACGGAGGAGAAAAAAAACAATCAAAAAAGAGTCCGGTATTTTAACCAGTAGCGACGGAGGAAGAAGAAAAAGAAGAAGAAGAAAAAGAAGAAGAAGAAGAAGAAGAAGCAAATAACAACAAATTTAACAAATTAATAACAGGAATAAATAACAATAACAGTATCGGTTAGGCGCACAGAATAACAAGTCAGACGTAGAATGGGGTATATATATATAATTGCTGCCCACATCAGCAATATGTACTGAGCCGGTTCCCGGCCCCTGTTTGGCTGAGTGTCAAGTGCCGAATCCTTGACGTGTACTACCCTGTCTCCCTGCAGCAGAAGCCGATAGGAGACACATTCCATTATACAAGAAGTAGAATGAGGTATATATTTAAATGCTGCCCACATAAGCATTATGTGGCACAAGGCCGGAAAGTAGGAACCCCGCAGGCTCCCCTAAAGGAGAGGCACTCCTGCAATTTTAAAAATTGCCTGAGGCAGCAAGAAGTAAACTTGACCCACCGGAAAGCCCAGTTGCAAGGCCTGGGAGGGTGGACCTCCTAGGTATAACCCAGGCGGCGTATCTCAGTCCAACAGGTGCTGGGCCGGTTCCTGGCTCCGCACCTGTTGGGCTGAGTGTCAAGTGACGAATCCTTGACTTGTACTACCCTGTCTCCATGCAGCCGAAGCCGCTAGAAGACACATCCCATCATAAAAGATTTATAATGGGGTAGTTATTTAATTGCCGCCCACATCGGCAATATTTGGCACAAGGCCTGGAAAGTGGGAACCACGCAGGCTCCCCTAAAGGAGGGTCACTCCTGTAATTTTAAAAATTGCCTGAGTAACCGCGTCAGCATTCCCCGGTCGGGGCGCCTCAGGCAGCAAGCAATAAACTTGCCCCACCGGAAAGCCCCGTGGCAAGGCCTGGGAGGGTGGACCTCCTAGGTATTACCCAGGCGGCGTACCTCAGTCCAACAGGTGCTGGGCCGGTTCCCGGCCCCTCACCTGTTGGGCTGAGTGTCAAGTGACGAATCCTTGACTTGTACTACCCTGTCTCCATGCAGCCGAAGCCGCTAGGAGACACATCCCATCATAAAAGATTTATAATGGGGTATATATTGAATTGCCGCTCACATCGGCAATATTTGGCACAAGGCCTGGAAAGTGGGATACCCGCAGGCTCCCCTAAAAGAGGGGCACTCCTGCAATTTTAAAAATTGCCTGAGTAACCCCGTCGGCATTCCCTGGTCGGGGCGCCTCAGGCAGCAAACAATAAACTTGCCCCACCGGAAAGCCCGGTGGCAAGGCTTGGGAGGGTGGACCTCCTAGGTATTACCCAGGCGGTGTACCTCAGTCCAACAGGTGCTGGGCCGGTTCCCGGACCCTCACCTGTTGGGCTGAGTGTCAAGTGACGAATCCTTGACTGGTACTACCCTGTCTCCATGCAGCCGAGGCCGCTAGGAGACATCCCATCATAAAGGAATTATAATGGGGTATGATCCCACACAGTCGGACGATTCTATTTATAAACGATGCTGCTAGGAACTGACGAATCGAATTAATTCACGTTCTGCTACCAAGCAATCAGAAACAAGAATTGCTCCATAAATATTAAACCTTTTCTGTAGCAATTTCACATGTTTTTTTTCCATCTCGACAAGGTAAGAATATTTTGCTCTGTGGAACTATTTACTGCAAACAAGTCACCTCTCAGGACTCGTGTGTAACAACGAACCATCGGAAACTGTTCTGTCTACTGCAACCCAGTCACCTCTATACTATACTATCTAGACTATAGCATCAGGCGTAGAACAGTACAAATCTAGATTTGATGCTAAAGGGTAATCTCAGATTTATGGTATAGAATATTTTTCTACGTTTTCACCGACCTTAAACCTTACGACAATCAGAATTTTACTGCCAATCGCATCGCAATATGACCTAAATATCCATCAAATGGACGTAAAAAATGCTTATTTGAATGCCCCAATAGACTGTGAAATTTATATTACCCCTCTAGAGGGATTTATACTGAAAAATAAATATAGCTTGTGGCGACTTAACAAGTCATTATATGGTCTAAAGCAAAGTACTCAGTGTTGGAATACAGTATTTTATGATTATATTATTAAACAACAATTTAGACAATGCGCTGTAGACCCCTGTTTGTATACCCAACACAAAGACGATAAACTACTGATTTTGGTTTTGTGGGACGATGATATTTTAATCGCATCAAATTGTGACATAATGTTAACCGATGTTAAGAACAAATTAAGTAAAAGATTCAAAATGGCGGATGTTGGCAAAATATCCTGGTTTCTGGGGATAGAATTTACTCAAAGCAAAGGACTTGTTACGATGACTCAATCGAGATACATCAACAAAATACTATTAAAATTTGGAATGTAAGAGTACATGAAACGCTCTACACCGGTCGAAAATTATATTAATAAAAATATACACACAGAATCTGAAATAATAAATGACAAACAATACCGCGAAAGTATATGTAGTCTTATATATTTAATGACTGCAACCAGGCCCGGCATATGCTATACAGTAACCAAACTGTCACGAAAATTATCACGACCGACAATGAAGGATTTTAACAAGTCCTGCGTTATTTAAAAGGAACTAAAGAACAGAAGTTAGTATTTAGAAAATTAAGAAATCCCCTAAAATTAGAAGGTTTTTCGGATTCAGACTGGGGAAACGACGAAGATCGCAAGAGTATATCTGGATATTGTTTCAGACTCTCAGAAAATGGGCCTATTATTTCATGGAAATCTAAAAAGCAACAGATTGTATCTCTCTCTACGTGTGAAGCAGAATTTATCGCGATCACACACACGACCTAGGAAGCACTCTACCCAAAAATATACTAAAGACTATTTTAGAGCCAGAATTAACTAAAATACCAGTAGTAATTAATTGTGATAATCAAGCCAGTATAGTCTTAGCAAAGAACACGAAAATCAACCAAAGATCTAAGCAAATAGATATAAAATATTATTTCATAAAAAATGAGGTGAAAAAGGAAAACATTATTTTGAATTACATATCATCAGAACAAAATACCGCTGATATATTAACGAACCTCGCCACAAGAATAAAGTTACAGCGTTTTTTTCTCAAAACTTGTTGAGGGATTCGACTGAATAAGTTTTTTTTCACGGCCCTGTATGTATATAAATTTGTATATATAAAAAAATATTCCTGGACAAGACGTTAAACTGTATCCATTTTATTTGTATTAACAGTTTAATCTACTAATGCGTAACTAATACTTTTGCTGAAATAAAAAAAATTTAAACAGTCACTTTAAAAAATAAATAAATAAAAAGTTTAATTTTTTTTTTAAACTCTTTATAATTTTCCTTTTCGACAAAATACTTTTTGCAGGCTTATTTTAAGGCACGCAGAAATTACAATTGACTTTTATTTTTTGTGTGCACATTAGTTTTCTTTCTTATTTTTCAAAAAATTACCTATCTTTTTTGCATTGTTTTCATTAACAAAATAAACAAAAAAAAAAAAAAAAAAACTCTTTAAACGGGTGCATATTGGATGTATGTTTATTTTTATCTATATTTATTTATATGTATGCGTTTTTTTTCAAAACTGCATAATAAAATTTAAGAAATGGCTTCTTTTTTCACATACCCACCCCTTTTTAAGGTTAAAATACCTTCCATTTCTTTTATTTCTATTCTCTGTACACATATATCTGTTTTGACATTTGAACACAATTAAAATGGCGCTTTTTACATGCTAAAATTCTAAGATCTAAATGAGTTCTAATTTTTGTTATGTATAATTACATATAAAAATATATATTTATTTTTGAGCAGAACGAACACTGGGGACTTCCCCATTATAAAAAATAGGAAGGATGTTGTAATATTTTTGACGTATAATGGGGTAGTTATTTAAATGCTGCCCACCTCAGCATTATGTGGCACAAGGCCGGAAAGTGGCAACCCCGCAGGCTCCCCTAAAGGAGGGGCACTCCTGCAATTTTAAAAATTGCCTGAGTAACCCCGTCGGCATTCCCCGGTCGGGGCGCCTCAGGCAGCAAGCAATAAACTTGCCCCACCGGAAAGCCCGGTGGCAAGGCCTGGGAGGGTGGACCTCCTAGGTATTACCCAGGCGGTGTACCTCAGTCCAACAGGTGCTGGGCCGGTTCCCGGCCCCTCACCTGTTGGGCTGAGTGTCAAGTGACGAATCCTTGACTGGTACTACCCTGTCTCCCTGCAGCCGAGGCCGCTAGGAGACACATCCCATCATAAAAGGTTTATAATGGGGTATGATCCCACACAATCGGACGATTCTATTTATAAACGATGCTGCTAGGAACTGACGAATCGAATTAATTCACGTTCTGCTACCAAGCAATCAGAAACAAGAATTGCTCCATAAATATTAAACCTTTTCTGTAGCAATTTCACATGTTTTTTTCCGTCTCGACAAGGTAAGAATATTTTGCTCTGTGGAACTATTTACTGCAAGCAAGTCACCTCTCAGGACTCGTGTGTAACAACGAACCATCGGAAACTGTTCTGTCTACTGCAAGCCAGTCACCTCTCAAGACTTATTTAGAACAACGAACCATCTGAAACTGTTCTGAAACTAAACATTTCTTACACTTCTAGAATTTATCTAGCAAGATGTCAGGCTGGTGTAATCGGCCTTGAAGAAATACGTTAAGTACAGCTTGGGTTTGGCGCTTTCTTTTAATTACACATTATTAGGTAAATCTGTGAAGTGTGTAGAAATAATTATTTTGCTTATAAATGTTTATTCTCAGACGTATAGGTTTCATACACAGACCAATATCTGACTATGGATTAACTAGTATACTCTAATAAACTTTAAAAAAACTTTAATAAACTTTAATAAATTTTAATAAACCGAATATAATATTTGAAAAAATCAGAAATAACAGCAGTGTAGCCTTGTCACTGTTTGCTGTCGTTTTAAATGTTGTCGCATTGTAAATCAATTCTAATAAAATTGGTTCAGAAGAGTTTGCTTCACTATAAACTCCATATGCAGACAACTGCCAGTACATCCTTAGTGTCTCTAGAGACTGTTGGGGCAGGGAAAACAAAGTTATGAAAATTCTATATGGATATTTGATCATTCTGTGATAAAAAGATAGATAGATGTATATAGAAAAGACGTATATATGAATAAAGATTGCGTATGATCGGTTGTATCGACGCTTCTGAACAAAAGAGCGCAATTAATGGATCGATAGGGGATGATGTGCGTATGCATTTTGTTCCCTGAGGTATATGATGCCACACTGGGATCGTGCTAAATTATTGCTGAAAAGCTAACGATTTATTGAACATGAACAAATGGCAATTATCGTGCAGAGTCACATGGAAGCTCCCCGTCATTCTTTTATAATAAAACTGATGAATGAATGTCATAAAACACTTATATTAAACCAACCGACATAACCTAGAAAGTATCTAAAAATTCTCAGTACATATGACTTCTACATTGTATCGTTCAGTCATTCCTCTAATACCAATTTCTCCCATTCTCTTTCAAAGTTTTTCGGAATTGTTCATACTACTATCATAGGTACTATCCGATTTTTTTATCATTCATATCCCTTTCAGCTCTGTGGCAAGCTCTGTGTATTTGCTCCGTTTCTCCTTTTCTTAGAAATTTATCCTGTGTTTAGAAGAAACAGCAAAGTCTTCGATTTGGAGGGAGTTTTCTTTCTTGTAAATTACGATGTCCGGTCTTCTTGCTGGGGTGGCTTTATTCGTTTGTTTGTTCATGTCCCATATGGGTTTTTGTGAATCTCGTTTTCAATTACTGTTGCTGGATAATACTTGTACTATTTGATTGTGCATTCGAGATGCAGCTCTTTACATACTATCCAGTGTAATGCCCTTCCCACTTGGTCATTCCTGTTTTGTATTCCTTTTTGGCTAGTTTGCTACATTCACTTACTATATAGCTTATCATTTCGTCTTTTTGTCCACAGCGTCTGCATTTGCTGTTTATTTTACAAGGTGGTCACCACTTATCAAGACCCGGAAGCCACACAGGGATATGTGTTATTGTAAGCACAGTACGTTAGTGTAGAGATTTGATAAAGTGTCTACTTACGGGTGCGGTTCATCAGGAATTTGTTTACGTTGGACTTGAAGAAATCCAGGTTGTAGTCGGAAGCAGGCAGACGGAACAGAGTTCCACAAGCGTGCAGTTCTAAGAAAGAAGCTTTGTTCATGGAATCTACATTTTGATTAAGGCATAGATAAAGAGTGGCGGACGTTTTTGACAGTGTATTCAGCTAGACGAGTGTTTTTTCATAAAAGATTGGCGAGGGGGGACCAGAGATTGGAGTTCAGACGAGCACCTGTCATGGAAATAACGATAAAACAAGGATAGGCTTACAACGTCTCTTCTATGGGAAAGAGGTTGCAGGGAAGACAAAAGGGCATTCTCCACTAAGCCACGAAGTCTATTTTGTACTCTGCCAAAGCAGGATAGGATGTTTTTAGCAGTTCCTGCCCAGATATGGCAGCAGTATTCCATCCTTGGACGTACTTGTCTTTTATATAGATAGAAAATTGCATCAGTACTGAGATATCTTCTGGGGCGCTAGAAGGATCCCACCATCTTTCCAGCGACCTTGGCAACAGAACTGATGTACGTGTTCCATTTCAGATCAGGAGTAAAGGTCAAGCCCAGAAGCTTGTTAAAACATGGGGGTTCTCCTAGACGAGCGCCATCCATTTCAATTGATGCCAGATGGGGCGTTGATGATGTAAAGATAGGAGTTTTGTTTTAGATGCATTAAAGGTAACCAGCCACGTCTCCCCCCCCACTGAACCACGCGCTCGAGATCAGAGGAGAGAGAATCAGAGAGAGCTTTGTCATGTACAGCCTTTGATGTGTTGCCGTAGATGGTCGTGTCATCAGCATAGATGTCAACGAATGATTTAAGTATGTGTTGAGGGAGATCATTGGTGTAGATCAGGAAGAGAGTTGGGCACAGGATGGACCCTTGAGGGACTCCAGCATTTATACTGCAGGCCTCTGATTTTTGTGCACTACTCTTATGAGCCTATCAGAGAGAAATGATTTAATGATAGAGAGAAAATTTCCAGTTATACCGTAGCTGGAAATCTTGTGAGGTAGGCCTTTATGCCATACCTTGTCGAAGGCCTTGTATATGTCAAGAGCAATTGTCCTAGAAAGGAAGCCTTTGTCAAGAGATTCACTAATCCTATGAGATATAACCGTATAATCTGCTGTAGATCTTGCAGAACGGAAACCATATTGGGTGTCACTAAGAAGGTTATTTCTGCTGAGGTTGTTTACCATTTCTCTATTTAATATGGATTCCAGCAACTTACTCATGACACCCAGGAGACTTATTGGTATGTAATGAGAGGGAGATGACTTATCACCTGAGTTCTTAAATACAGGGCATACTGATGAGTTTTCCAGAGTGTTGGAAAGCACTTCTCCTTAAGGCAACGCTTAAACAGTTTCGTAAGTATGGGAGCAAGTTCAGGTTGAAGCTTTTTTAACACTATAATTGGGATGCTGTCAGGGCCATTTGCTTTACTGGAATCAAGGTTCTTGATTAGCTATGCGACCTCATGCACATATATTTGTATGTTACTTAGCGTGTTCTGTGTTATAGGAGGAAATATGGGGAGTTTATAGTCTTCATCGCATAGGGTAGAATTTTGTCGATCTTTGCTTTCATGTGGGTGGTCCTTATCGAGTTATATTTTACTGCAGTCATAAGGGATTCAGTTTCCTGGTTCATGTGTCCTTTTTGCATCCATGACCAAGTGTTTTCTTTAATCTCATCTTTTGTCATTCTTATGAATCTTCCGTGTAGTTCTTTCTCTTCACATTTTTTTTCTTGTTTTATTCTTTGACACTCTGTTTTCTGTTTTATTGATTTTTTCAGTGTCTCCCGATGCCATGATTATTCTTTCAGTGCTTTGTATAATGTATTTTTCTAGTTCTTTTTTGGTGCCATTGACAAAGTCTTCTATACAGACCACTCTCCTTCCTTTTCACGTAGAGTCGGTTAACAACGTCCTCGGATGTAGTGCCTTTTGCATAGTTATGAGTTTCCTGGTCTTCTGATCGAGCTGTCTCAGTCATTTTATTCCACCCTATGAACAGTCCAGAGTGTCTTACTCGTGATACTGCCTATGTATCTTTTATTAGGGTTTTGTTGTATAATTTAGTTTCCAGCCGTTTTCTTGTTCTCCTGGGGTATTCATTTCCAATTATCTCTATTATTATTATTATTATTAGTAGTAGTAGTAGTAGTAGTAGTAGTAGTAGTACTTATTATTCAGTTCAGTTTTCACAAAAATAATCATCAATGTTTTCCCACCAATTATAACCAAGATGATTATTTAAGGTTTAATCTAATCAGATTCCAAGCAGATTTCACTTACGGTTACAAAATATCTTGCGTGTGAAAAACATTCTTCGCTGCCAATGTCCAGAACTCATTTCACTCTTCATTGAAGAAATTGGGCTGTTAAAACGTTAAAGTATAACGATTGGACGTTTGATAACTCTACCAACCTCCTCCGCCAATTTTGGGGCTAAACACTTACAATTTTAGATTACATTACTTGGACATGGATAAAACATTTTAATATTATTTGAGCCCAAAACAATAAATGGTAAATAGTTCAAATTGGGGTCTAATAAAAAAACATGACCTCTTCGATGTGGTCTTAACATTCGCAATTTTACATAAAGTATATTCGGATATAAAGCAAGAGTTTTAATCAGTTTGTTGCCGACAATTTGACTGTAAAAGGGATCAAAATTCCAAAGATTTTACTATTGCCGTCTCTAGCATACTATTCAGACAATTTTGGATCTAAGCATTTGACATTTTAAATAATGTGTATTCAGACATGCAGCTATCTTCTCAATGAGTTTTAGGGCGAGAATTCGGATACCAAGAAGTGAAATTTGAAAGAATCGCCCTTTGCAGCCTCTACCTTACCCCTCTGCAAGTTTGGTCTAAACAATTGAAACTTTACTTATTTTTCCTGGACATGAGTTACACTTTTTAATACATACATATATATATATATATATATATATATATATATATATATATATATATACATGTATATATATATATATATGTACGTAAGTGTGTTTGTGTGTGTGCACAAAACGTTATGAACAGTACATAGGGCCCGAGGAAAGCCAGGGTTTACTGCTACTATATATATATATATATATTATATATATATATATATGTTTAGATATATATCTACATTATGTACATTATATATATATGTGGTAAACATGACTGTCCGCATTATATGTGTTTGTGCATATATATATATATATATATATATAATGTAAATAATTGCATACATATATTCGTATATGAATAGACACACGTATTATATGCATGTATATATATATATATATATATGCATATAATATTTATGTCCATTCATATACGTATATATGTATGTATAATATGTGCGTATCAATACATAAGCTTGGAATGTACCAATTAAACTGTTTTAGAACACGTTTGAGATGCAAAAATATTTTATTACAGGAAGTAAGGCATATTGTATCCAATCTTTTTCTTTTTTGTTTCTGTTTTTGAAAGTTGGATTATTTCTTATTAACTTCGAACCATAAAATCAAACTTCAGTGAGTAAATTATTTCTAATATATGTTTTAACCCTTGTGTTGTTATGTCCAAAGCGCGCTACTATTGTTGTGCTTGTTCATAAACTTACGAGGTGTCAGCAAATTTTCTTGTGACCTTTATAGCGCGTGTTCGTTTAATGACATAAGAAGTCATTATAAATCTCGTGAAAGCATCATAGGGATTAATAAACTTTAATGAAGCGTATAAAACTGTTTTAGAACACGACAACATCCTTATTACAAAGGAGTAACACTTATATGCCGTAATGCTTCTAATATGTAAAACGATACGCCAATAGACTAAATAATACTAAGTACATATAGATAGCTTTTGAATGAAATTATATGAGATTAGATTTATCTATTCATTAGCAATCACTAGGGGTTCTGCTCTCAGCCTAAAAAAGTAAATCATCATTTAATAGAAATGTAAATAAAATACAGGTAATTGATATATAAAACGAGTTGCATGTTTCAACAATATCAATAGTTTTATTTCGAAACATATTGATTCACCATTAAACAATACACTCTTTAATTAAATAGTCGTTATTTTAGGATGAGATTAATTTATATGTATTTGAACATGGAAATGCTAACAACTTTTGTCGTACATGCTATGAACTAACAGACCTCATGTTATCAGATTCTTATATAATGCTTCTTACACGAACAATGTCCCCCTAACTTTTCGTATCACATCTCATTCAACTTCTCTTATAACTGTCTAAAAATAAAATTTCATTTGAACAAAAAGAGTATATAAGCTTTAGTATTGTAGTAAAATGCAAACAATAGTTTTCTTCTCAATAAATCACTTTGTATTACTGAACAGTGTGCTAAAAAACATGTTGTAATTTCTATTACATTCAAGTTGCAGGATAAATGGAACTAAAATAAAGTATACGTTTCTCTAGACATCACCGATGGACATGTTATGTTCGTCCAAAATATTAGGCCAGTATTGTAGATTTTGAAACAGTTCTATATAACAAGATTTATTCAAATTGATTATTTAAGTATGATTATAATAAGATTATTTTTCAAGTAAAGAAATACGATTTCTGAGTTAGTTCCGATAGTTTATCTGTAAAAATTTAGATTCGACGCAGGGTAATTTTAAATAAATTGTGTAAAGTCCTATAAGATATAAATCATACAATGTTCTCACACTATTTGTTTTATATATATATATATATATATATATATATATATATGTGTGTATATATACATATATCAATAAATATAAAAATAATACATATAAAAACCTTATTATTTTCATAAGCATGCTTACCTTTTACTAAGTATAAAGGTGCATTTCGTTCACGTTTTCATCAATCTTGTTTGGGTCGTATTAAATTTTAAATTCTCATTTTTCAAGCTATATAAATCTATTTTCTAACGAATTATTACTTAGTGATGCCTTGATTATTTTTTTAAAATATTATTTCTCATAGTTGAAAAACGTTCTTTCATTCTGGCAAATAATGCATAAATGTGGCCTTGTTAAGCGCCTTTCTATCGACTAAACTTTTCTTATTCCGCCTGTAGCCTTGGTAGTAGAAAGAAAACATGCACGGATGCGTATTGTAATTGCCTTTCTTTTATCAGACGATCTTCAAAACAGTTTTGCGCAGCGATTCTCTGCGCATGCGTCATCGCTTACATAAAACCCTTTGTGGCCTTTTTTCAGTCGGCAATTTTGGCAAATGTTTGCTTATTCGCATTTCTGCCAACCAGTTCAATTAAACATTAATGAAAATGTTCCTCATTCTTTTTTTAATAGTTTTCACAAAATTCCTTTTTTATTTTAGATATTTCTTATAAATGTATTTTTATGCTTTAAATGATTTCCTAAATATGCATTTTTGTGTACTATATGCATAGAAAAAATGAGAAAATATCTTCGATTATATATATATATATATATATATGACAACCGATGCAGCAAAACTGAAGTTGGCTTGCAAGACACTATATATACAAATGTAGGCAAAATGAGCATATTTTATTGGTTGGAAAATCTAGGTTCTTTTAATTGTGATTAAATTTAAACCATAGAATAGAATTACAATCTTCACAAAGCATGCAAACGTTCATGCAGTTTCGTCTCATAAGAACCAAAGATATGAGCATTTTCAAAATTTTATTTGGCTAGGAGTATATATATATATATATATATATATATATATATATATATATATATATATATATATATATATATATATATGTAATGACCTGAATTCCCTGTATAAGCTATGTGACATTTGCCCTAATGGTAGAACATTAAGGGATCATCCATCATCCAGAGCTTTTTTGCCAGAGCCATAAAATGTTTCGGTTCAGATGCAGTATCTTTTCACCCTCCAGATTCTTTCCACCTTTCCAGATTCTTATAAAATTACCACAATTATAAGTTTTAGATAGTGCTGAAGACAAAAAGAAAACGTTTCAAATTCCAGGAAATTTATAGTTTCAAAGATATAAAGGAATTATAATTTGAAAAAGTGGTGGGTCCTTTTTCTATTTTGATTTAATGTAAAATGAGCCCCTACTTTGCGATCAGCTGTTTATGAGGGTAATTTAGATTGTGTAATTATAGACTAACACTAAACCTACTTTAAAAAAAACTTGCTTTCTGTAGGTTTTCGATTGTGCTGAAAACGAAAACGAATATGGCATTTACATTTTCTGCAAATAAGTATTTCCTCGTATTAAGTAACAACAATGGCCACCACATATAACATAAAGAAATACATTACTTAATAACCGGAAAAATACTCATGTGCGGAAATTTTAAATTCAATATTCGCTTTCAGTCCATCCGAAAACCTTTAAAAAACAAGTTAGTTAAGGTAGATTTTGTTAAGGTCTACCTGGCCCAATTATTAAATAAAAACCACCCCATGAAAAATAACAAACATATCCTTTCCCACTAAAATATGGCTAAAAATTAGATGTTTATTTTACGTAAAATTAATACAGAAAAGTAATCACTCACTTTTAAAACTATATTTTTTTATACTCGTTTCCTGCAATTTTAAACGTTGTTTTCTGTTTGCATCACCTTTGAAAATCTGTGAAGGATAATATTTTTCAGTTACCCTATATATGTTTGAAATCGTTAATTCACTATATAATTCTGCATAAGATTTAGGTGCTTATTATTTTGGTAATTGCTTGTTATGTAGTTGGTCTTCTTAGTTCGCAATTGTATTTTTCTTAGAATTGAGCCTTCAACTTTCAGAATATCACAACTTACGATTGATTTTGGTCCACCGATAAAAAGAGGATGGATCTGTAAATTCACTCTTGTATGTTCATCCGTACGTCCGTTCTTCTGTCTGCACTTTTCTCAATAACGACGCCTTGGACTTTTTTTTAATTTTGTGCAAACATTAAACATGGTATGAGTATAAAAGTAACAGAACGGTTTTTCCTGGAAAGTCCGGTTGCTTCCCTAGGGATGCTTTTCTGGGTTTACATGGCTAAAATTGACACATTTTTTCTTATTTTAAAAAAAAAATTGATGCCTTGGATTTTTATAAAACTGTCTGAAAAGTTGTAACTAACTGATTTCTATATAATTTTGTTTGTCTGTATTTCACAGGTATGCCCAGGTGTGCTTTTAGGGCTAATAAAAACACTCCACCTTTGAGACAATTTTACGATATTTGTCCAAAATTTTCTGTGTATGTATATTTAGCAGTTTTGAATGGTGGTGTACACCATTCTCAAAATGTTAAGGCCTTGGCGACATTTGGGGCTAAATGGACGTGGGTAAAAGATGGTATCTCTCTTTTTGCATGGTGCAGAACTTAAATTTTCATATGTTAAGGCCTAAAACTGCGCCATGTGTTCGTTTTCACCAAGATGTGACTCCCCTCAGGACTTTTGGGACTGAATAGATGCGGCAAATTCTGAACTTAGACATTTTTATGCCTCGTCAACTGTGCAACTATAGGGGACCATGCATGCTTCATTTGTTTCCAGTAATTTACCCTCTGTGCCACAGATCCTTGCAGACAATTCCTGTACTATTTTTTGCAGCCTTAAACCTATTTTATTTTTTTAACTAATTATTATTACAATATATTTTCGTACATATATTACTTATGTATGCTCTATTATTTATAATTAATGGTTCCCATATCGAGTTTAATTGTATATTACGCATTTGATTGTGGCCTAGTATATGTGCAGCTTCTTTGAGTCGTTTTCATCATCGCCGTTCATCTTTATCTACTTCCTCCTGTCATGGTAGTTTAATTCCTTTTTTCCTCCAGATATGGTTAGCCATTTTTCAATATATCCATGTCTTACGTCTTTTTGATTCCCGTCTAACCGTAATTTTAGTGAACAACATGTCTTCTCTTTGTATAGTTTTCCATACTTAAATGGGATCTCATATACACGGTGCTTAGCAATGACTTCTTCTTAAGGTGAAGGGGGGGGTTTGATTCACAAACACTGTTCCCGAAGAGTTGTATCGTTTCTGAATACTATAATATAAATATAGTCCTGCGTTTATACGAATTTCATATTCTTTACAGTTTTTCCGATATTCTGTCATGCCTGGCATATAAATTTTGATGTGTTTCTTTCATGCCTGGTATATAAACTTTGGTGTGTTTCTTTCATGCCTGGTATATGAACTTAGGTGTGTTTTGGTGTCTGGCTGACGGAACGAGAACACGTTACGCCCGTAAAGATAATAACTTGTCTTGCTTTTTTTTCTTTTATTTGTTCTGAAATCTTTGACAAATATGATATTAACCAAAATTGTATTTTTACATGTAAAACGGAAAGAAGAAAAAAGTCACCTATGAAAACGAGAACCTCCCAAATGAAAACATTGAATAATTATCTAAACTCAAATGTAAATTAATATTAAGCCGACTTCAAAACTTGATAAAAGTTCATTATTGGAGTTTAATAATAAGGTGAAGCTCGAATGATTCAAACTAGAGATAGATAACGCCAAAGCCATCCACCCATTATTATCGGAGGGGAGATTATCTTCAAAAGCGTCCTGAATTGATAATTGAGCACCGGACTTATACTAAGTAGATATTAATAAGTCCCGTGTACCCATCCCCCCTTTTTAATGGAGAGTGGATAATACAATGGATGTGTTATCAGCAGCTCCAGTAACTCTCGCTTTTCCTTTTTTTCCCCTCAGTCCTCATTCAAATGAGTGATTTTTTTCTGGCAAAGGTTGAAGAAAAAGCTGCTTTAAAGGTCGGTAGTACTTTGTTAACAGTAGTCTGAGATGTCAGAAATTTTTCTGTCTCTATGTCTATCCTTGTGGCTATGTCACTAGTAAGGGTGCTGGAGGTAAACGTTTCGTCTGGGCTGACGTTATCCGCCTGATAGTCAGGGACCGAACCTTGGATAACCACTAAGGAGTCTGTCCTATCAGCAGGCTCAAAGTATTGAGACTGCTGTATTGCTATTTGGTGAATGGATTCTGGATCATGCAATACTCTCTGGTGGGGCCTCTCGATGCCATACTAGTGGGTAATTGTTATGGCTTTACCTTTTCATGTGCTACAAAAAAGTTTATGTCTTTTTCTCTCTTACTTTCCCTCTCTATCCTGCTCTAAGCAAGTATGCCGACCTATTCCACAAATCCCAAAACCTCAACATGAAATATCTCCAGAAAAAAAAACTCCAATAAACCTAGAACCCCATCTTCGAACGTAGCACCCTACTATCATGTTTCTTTCTCCAACATCAGGGGTCTACGTTCCAACCTTACAGAGGTTGAAACCCAATTACAGGAGATGACACCGGACATATTCTTTCTAAGCGAAACTGGAATAGGGCCGACCACTTCCCTAGATGAATTCATAATTAACGTATACTCTAACTTAACATCTAAATCTGACCCCCAAGATCGGCATGAGCATGGAATATGTGCCTACCTTAAAGATGACTCCCCATGTGGCAGGGATATCTCTAGAGAAGATCCTAATGTACATTATATGTGCTTCCGGGTTGCACTTGCTAACACCACTGCATTTATATTTACCCTCTATCGGCCCCATAACAGCGGAGTTACTATCTTTAATAGCATATCTGAGAAAATAGACCACATCCTGTCTGCACATCCTTCACCTAACATCCACATCTGTGGTGACTTCAACGTCAAAACCGTGGAATGGCTGACCCACTAAAATAAGATGGAAGATGAGGGGTGGTTCTTTTATGATTTTGCCATTGCTTATGATGTTACTCAGATTGTTTGCGAGCCCACCCGTGTGCCCGATACTACAGGTCAATATGCAAGCCTCCTAGACCTTTTTCGCTCAACTTCCCCTGGGCTATGTTCATGTTCCGTTCTTTCTCCTCTAGGATCCTCCGACCACTCAGTCGTATCAGTTAAGATAAAAATGAAATGTAATAAGTCCCCAGACGTACCCCTCCACCGTACTGTATTCCGATACTTCATGACTGACTGAGATAGCTTCCGTACATTCATATCTGATTTACCTCTGCATTCCATGTTTAAACAATGTCTATAGTATCAGACCCGACCGAATGGTTAATTGTAGGCATAGACCGATTCATACCATCTAAAAAATTCTAACAAAAACCTAACAGCCAGCCATGGTTCTACCCAGAATTTGTTGCTGCCATCGCGCACAGAAATCACTTTTTCCATAGCTACCAACGTAATACATGCACTGAGACTAAAGCTGCTTTCAGAAACGCCAGCAACCACTGTAAAAGAGTAATAAAAAATGCAAGAGAGCTATACGCCTAGTTTGTTAAATCAAAAGTAGCTGATCAGCGGCTTGGTTCCCACCAGTTTTGGCCAATAACAAATGCTTCAACCAGAACTTTCTCCCATACTTACAAAACTGTTTAAGTGTTGCCTTAAGGAGAAGTGATTTCCAACACTCTGGAAAACCTCAACAATATGCCCTGTATTTTTAAGAACTCAGGTGATAAGTCATCTCTCTCTCAGCTTAGACCAATAAGTCTCCTGTGTATCATGAGTAAGTTGCTGGATTCCATATTAAATAGAGAAATGGTAAACCACCTCAGCAGAAATAACCTTCTTAGTGACATATGGTTTCCGTTCTGCAAGATCTACCGCAGTTGAGCTAATGGTTATAAATCATAGGATTAGTGAATCTCTTGACAAAGGCTTCCTTTCTAGGACAATTGCTCTAGACATATCAAAGGCCTTCGACAAGGTATGGTATAAAGGCCTACTTCTCAAGATTTCCAGCTACGGTATAACTGGAAATGTTCTCTCTATCATTTAATAATTTCTCTCTGATAGGCGCATAAGAGTAGATGTTGATGGACAAAAATCAGAGGCCTGCATTAGTAATGCTGGAGGAGTTTTAGGGGTACCTTGGAGGGGGGAGAGCAGATTGTTAGCAAGGTATACGTTGGTTGTTGGACTATTGTTACGTGGTATGTGTAATCAATATATATATATATGTATATATATATATATATATATATATATATATATATATATATATATATATATATATACTAGCAAAAGTACCCGTTGGTGACTGGATTCAAAAACAGCCTACAATAAATGGACTCTGATTTATGAAAGTATGATAGGTTATGAAAACGAAGGCTTGTAAAGAGATGGCTTCGAATTTGGGGCATCAAAACCAAAGCAAAATATGATGAAAGTAAAAATAAAATAGATAAACCCTATAATTACCATACCTGTTCACAATGAAGCACTTATCACAATATTCTGTGGATCCATATTAAAATACCTTGTTAAACTTTGTGACATATTTCCATTCTATGGAGGTCAGGCGCGAACGAACACCCCATAAATTTTGTGCCTATTTTCATTCAATGGGGACCGGGCCCGAACGCAGACCCCACAATTTTATTATACCATCCCTATTTAAGTTAAAACGTACTTATCAAAGTATTATTATGTGCATCTATATAAAAGAAACACTTGTAAACGTTTTTTTAATTTTTTATTTTTTTTTATTTCCATACTTTGTGGACCAGACGCGTGCGCAGACCCCACAGTTTTAATGAATCATCATTATGCCAGATCAAACATACCCATTCCTGTGTCTCGATACATCATCTATCATTATATGTAATCAGTTTTCTATAATAGTCAACCATATAGGAGCCTATTCATGACCAGACACATACACAGACGTTCAGCGTTATATATATATATATATATATAGATGTTGTTTTGTTTTGCTTTTAGCGATATGTTCTGAATGAATTCAATTATTTACGAAAGTGAATTTTTACCTAAATGCGAGTTGGGAATAATTTTCCCTTTTAACCAATTTGGTACCCCCACATGGGGAACAGTATATATATATATAATTTATAATTTAATTACATTTTAAAAATAATATACATATATATATATATATATATATATATATATATATATATATATATATATATATATATATACGATGTGTGTGTTCGTGCGTGTTTAGTTGACATATAGCAACGCTGATTTTTTTTTGTTTAATCAGTATATTCTGGACTCCAAAATAATTCATGCTGATGTATATGACATAACTACGATGACACACAGGTTCATGTTAGATTCGCAAAGTGAAGTGATGTCGAACCTGGTCAATACAAAAATGTTTTAATAATTTGGTAATAGCAGATGGTGTATATACTCTGAAGTCTGGAGAAGATTGGGCATTCCCCCCTGACTACTTTTTCCTAGGACACTCTGCATGATAAAATGCAGCACATTTATAGACTCCAAGGGCTTCTCGCTTATCATCCATCATGCAAGATATATATAAAGACATATTTCCCCCATCTTACACTCCTGAAATATTATTAGATGTATATCATTAAATAGATGTATGAAATTTAATTCAGTACGTAAACATGCGCTATTTTTTCGATACATGATATGTTTGAAGAAATAGGGGTTCGGCTTTCGAACAACACATAAAGATTTTTCCTTCTCTCTCTCTGTTTTTTTTTCAAATTTTTACATTAAAACGTTTCTACTTGCCGGATATGTTGTTTAGCTTGTATTCTTCATTCCATTTGGCATATAGACAGCAATATGAATACGATTAAGAGGCACCATTTGAAGAGAGTTAAAAATGTAATGAAAAATTTACATTACTCTACTGACTCCTTGTTTTGAGATATGGGAGTATTGTTCGATTGGTATAATAAATTTATATTATTGAATTATTGACTTTACTATTTCAATATGTATATATATATATATATATGTGTGTGTGTGTGTGTGTGTGTGTGTGTGTGTGTGTGTGTGTGTGTGTTGGACACTAACGCTGTTATACGGAACTGCTATTACTATTAAAATAAGTTCACCTATTTGTTGTCTGAAGGATAGCACTTATAAAGATTCTCCGTTGTATAAAAAGTACTTTTGTACAATAGCTGATTACTATTTAACATATTTATTTACGTAGTCTGCAGGAGATTAGATAGAGGTTATCTCAGCATCTCTTTGTATGGTGTTCCAGGAAATTTACAATAAACTAGCCATATAAAATTTACCCGTGATGTGTAGATCTGCTAGTACTGTAAGGAAATATCCGTTTATCTGACAGTACAAAGTGTCGACGGTTACGAATAGTGTTTTTGCTGAACAGATTGCTTTTATTATTACATTTTTTACATAAATTTTCATTAAACTATATCCATTATCACAGATTTTTAAAAATAATTTTTCATTAAACTATATCCATTATCACATATTTTTTTACATACATTTTCATTAAACTATATCCATTATCACATATTTTTTTACATACATTTTCATTAAACTATATCCATTATCACAGAAATATTTAATAAAAAAAATAACGTAGTCAGAATTATTTTTTATTTTATGCATCCAAATGTGTCCATTTTGCATTAAATCAATTTCTTTTTTATAGAAGTTTGGAGTTATTGTTTGGTATCCATAAAACAGAATGTGATGACACAACTATGGACTAAGGTGAGGAACATTTATCAGGCTGTAAATCCATATTACTAGTTTTAAGGATAACGCGGTTTGCTGAGGTCGAACTTATTTCATAAGCGGTTGTTAGGGGTGTTCGATGGCGTCTCCAATAATCTAAGCACAATAGAATTCGCAGAATGGAACCACGACACACACATGTTCGCCAATCTATCGTAGAAAGGTACTTTCTTTTCGAGGTAATCGTTTCGTATGCATGGAAAAATGCAGAACATGGCAGATCTATAAGAGTAATGCGTGATACAAATTATGCTATTCAGCTGGTATCATTAGTTACAGCAGCACTGATCAACAAATTGATGACCAGGTTCTAAGAACAGCATAGCTTTACAGCTTATCTTATACATTTGATGAATATAAGCGATAACAGCTCAACTTATTGAAATAACATGAACTATATGCAGGGTTATTTCGCAATCAGGTATCAGATAATTCGTAATGAAGTTGTAAGAATCCATCTTTTGCAACTAATTGCAAGAATACCCAATTTAAATCGAGTTGGTTGGTTTTAAAATTATTCGAATGTATTAACATTTTTTTAAGAAATACTCGATGTTATACCTATCGTTTAATTGTCATTAAATCAGAAGTATAACATTTCCTAATCAAATAATGAGGCATTCTATCTTGGAAACACGTTTCTACATAAGGAAATACAAGTCCCTGTTATATACGCATTTATGTTATTTGTGGCTTTGATTTTATTTGTTTTAAATTTGTAAAAAAGAAATGAAAATTTGTTGCAAAGTTGACAATATCTCATTTTTTCCACGTAAAGTATAACTTAATCTGGTTTGCTCGTTTTATTTTTAACATATTCCATATTTACACTAGACTTAGTTGGATTATTTCTATACTAATTTTATTGTAGAAAACTACGTATATATAATTGCCTATCACACGAGACAACACTGATAGATAAAAGTTTGTTAATTTCTTTATCAACTAAAATGTCATTCAGGTCAAACCTTAAAAACTGATAATTTTACATGTTCTGAAACTTTTCTATACATATATTAAAATAGTCGTAAAAGTTACTACCCATAGCTCCATCTGTTAAAGCCATATTCATTTCTATAAAAACCACAGAAAAACAGACAAACTTCGTCTTGCATATTCTTTTATTATACATATTTATTCCTGGTTATATTACTTTATTCCTTAAATTATTATTTTTTTAAATCAATCGATGGATTGATTTTTTAATAAAACGTTATTTCAATAAAGAAAAGTAAAGCATAATATATAAATTTTAATCTATCATGATGAAAAAGAAGCAAGCGGCTTCAAACCAGCATATCTACATCCGTATATGCATTAATGCACCTTTTAAAAAAGCCATTATGATATATCAAAATAAAATCGATGAAAGAATATCGACACAAGTCAATATATAAACTAGATATTGATCTTAGAAAAGATCAAAGAAACAAATGGTTTATCTTAATTCCCCAATTCCTTTTGGCACTTAATGTTTCTAGAAAAGAGGTTCGCATGTTCCCGATGTGGCCGATTTCTGAGTTTCTGTAAGTCAGACAACATAAACATGATTCAAACAAAGTTAGAGTGAACGAATCGATTTGGTGGTGGAGATGGTGTTTGATGATTGTTGCATTCTATGTTGTTTTTAATTTATATATAGGGATTGTTTATGTGTTTCATTTAGATCATGCTGACAATTTTTTATCATGTAAGTTTTGGGCAGATTAAAAATGACGTGTTTTATATGCATCTTGTCTAACACAAGGATTTAATGTCTGTACGAGATTTAAAACTCTAACGATGGTTGATTGCTCTTTTTCACTCCGACCTTTTTCTAATATATAACAACAAAATAAATAACAATAATTAAGAATTCACCCCTATTATATGTGACCAAACACGCAGACTTAATAATTGTAGATTAAATTAATGATTGCTTTCTAAATTCCGTAATGGTTGGCAAGATGCAATGGAAAATAGCCAAAGCTTTATGATAATACCATCTAAAAGAGTTGTTGTTAAAGTAATAGAAATAATACAAATTATGCATTCATTATTGATTGGTTTCAAATATTAGATTTCCTTTCTTTCAGGAACATTACAAAAAGAATAATGGATTTAAATTTTATTAGTCTTTAACAGTATACATGTACACATAGAAAACGATCATTATATAGAAACACAATCCCCTCATGCTGGTTCAACTATAATAAATAGATAAGGAAATATATATATATATATATATATATATATATATATATATATATATAGAGAGAGAGAGAGAGAGAGAGAGAGAGAACGAGTAAGTCAAGGAGATACATCTACGCATTAAAAGCCTAACACTGGCCATTTCATTGCATTACAAAACAGCAAATATTACTCATAATGTTACAAGTTATGAATGCATTTCTTGCAAGCACGAAAATACTAAAAACAGTACATGTTTTATAAACGTTATTAATTAAGTGACGGGATTTAATTATAAATTTATTGATTAAATTTTACAAAGTAATGTATGAAATAATCTATAAAATTTTATCTAAGAATTACCTTGGATTTATTTTTATGTTTTAAAAAAGTTTTTGAACTTAAAACATGTATCTATTATTTAGCAATTAATGTTATAGATATATAATTTTCAAGTAAACATTATTTAAAAAGAATAACAAAATATGCATAACATAAAATAAATCCAAGGAAATTTTTGGCAAAGTTTATAAAATGCACTTATTCTGTTGGTAGAAAATGCAGAAACGTAACTGTAGTTGGTATTACATCTACAATTTATTCTTTACTGCAACATCTCTTTCACATACGTCGTGTGCCTCAGACTTACCCGATCTATTCTTTGATAGTTTTGCTTTTTTGTTTCCAGCTGTTTAACTTGTTAATGTAGAGGTTACCATCAATACCTCATTATAATACATTTTCCTATACCAGGAGATTCTTTCAAAGCTCTGCAAGGTCGGGGATCCATCTTCTTATTCACAGTTTTCCTGTTACCGAATCATTGGCCTTTTCAAGACTACGGTCATTAGCCATCTCATGTCTTTGCAATAAGCGCATGTTTTCTTAAGCACCGTAAATGAAGTGGCTTCCTGGCTTGTCCCGAGTAATTTCTATTAAAAATTGTGTGTAATAAAAATGCTTAAAACCTTAGTCCAAACAGAGAAAATAAAACAGAAAAGCATATACAATAAAATCTTCTCTCCTGTTTCAACCTATCTCAGTTTAACTACTATTTTTATTTTGTATCTATATTTTCTTACTCTCTCTCTCTCTCCTTCTTTCAGCTGCATTGTACATTATAAGGTATTGAGCACTGTTTGATTCAACATTAGATTAATAAGAATAAAATTATATTATCACAAATACCAGCTATATTTTGAGTATTAAGTTACCATTTATCAAGGCCTGAAGTATACAGGAGGATAAAGGTAAATGAATGTAAGGATGAAGTGTAGTAATCGTTAAGGATGTAAGTTGGGTACAATTTGATTATTTAACAAAAACTTGTTTGCATTAGGTTTGAACGTTATCATACTGTAGTCGGATGAGAATCAGGCACATGGCACAGTGTCTCACGGGCGGGGAATTCTAAGAAAGCAGCTGTATTCGCTGAATATGCATTTAGATTTAGGCAGAGAGAGAGAGAGAGAGAGAGAGAGAGTAGAGGAAATTTTCAATAGTGACTGTAGCTAGTTGAATGTTTATTGTGAAAGTTTTCAAAGGAATGGGTCATAGATTGGAACTTAGAGAAGCACTTTCGATGAAAATAACGATAGAGCACAGAAAAGCTCTCAACGTCTTTTTTGTTGAAAAGAGATGGCAGGAAATAAATAAGTGCTACTTGATTTCTAAATTTTTGAATTCTATTAAGGCAGCTCTTGCCCAGATGTGGCACTAGTACTCCGTTTTATGACGTACTTAGCTCTAATACAAATAGAGGATTGTATCGACAGTGAGATAAATGCTGAAGCAGTAGAATGATTCAACCATTTTTCCAGCGATTTTGGCAAATTATTTTATGTACGTGTAATATCACAGATTAAGAGTGAAGGTCAGTCATAGAAGCTTATAAAGAAGTACACTTTTGATTTAATATCTACCAGGTTTCAATTGACGTACAGCATCATTGCACGCACTTTTTACATGTAGGTAATTAAGCACTATTTTAGTAGCATATACTATTTACCGAGTGTCTTGCGATATTAATAATTTATTGCTCCAGACTTTGTTTCAGATTATTGATTGCAACAGTAAATAAAAATAAGTATTACAGTGTGCTTAATTTATTTCTTTTAAAACATTTTTCTTTCTCTCGCATTATCTTTGTAACTCATTTGTTAAAAAAACTATTATTTTCTAGCAAATACAATGAATAAAACGGAATAATTAGATAAGTTAGCAGTAAAAAACTCAGTAAGTATGCAGTGTTTTTTTAATTAAATGAAATTGAAGAGAATATAAGCCTCTACTAAAACTAAATTTTAACCCCACCCATGAGAGAACTTCTTTTTTATGCGAGTAATGAAAAAAATAAAACTCGGAAGAGACTCATAGAGCGCTAATTAATAAGCTATGTTATACCAATCGTTTAACTGTCAAAACCAGGTTTAAAAGAGAGTCGACAATCTAATAGATTGCGAATTCTAAGCTCAGATTTTGTCTGTTTGTTCTCATCGGTGAAATTCTGTAAAGTAACTAATTTCTTATAAGGAAAAATAACCGGTGACTTCAAGTGATTTTTTATGTATGGCCCTCAGTCCATCCCGGTTAATGCTTGTTGTTGTTGTTGTTGTTGTTGTTGTTGTTGTTGTTGTTGTTGTTGTTGTTGTTGTTTTATATAGATATAATTCTGTGCAAGTTCATAATTTTTATTTTTAAAAATAATTCTATAATTTTACTTGATTTTTTGTTCCCTCATGGTTAAGTGATTTTGATATTTCGTATAAGTATAATTCTATTGCACATTCATATTTTTTTTATTTACAAAAACAATAAACTCTACTTCATTTCTTGTTGTACAATCTTTTCTTTCCGTCACGGTAATTTTTGATTCTTATATTGGTTGAATTCCTTACAGGTACCTCATTTTTGTATTTAAGAGTAACATGCCTTGCCAGTCGTAATACGATATTTTACACTAATATAAATAAGTTAAAATACAAAAATGAAAAATTTTCCATTTCAATAGAAAAATATTTCCTATTGAATTTGACACTAAATTCGAAATATTATGTTCATCTCAAATTTTACGTCTTATTTAAGAGAAACTAATTTTGAATTTGGTAACAGTTATGGGTTGTACCCTATTTTTGTTTATGAGAACACCAATTTCAAATACGTTGAATTACAAAAACTTATTCCTGTAATTGAGAAGTAAGTTTTCTTGCATTTGACACTATGCACGTAATGATGTTTTCACCTGAAATGCATTGTTTTTATCTACACAAGGAGACCTCAAATGCACTAACGACTACTAAAATCTAGCCGATGATTTTACATGATTTTTGTAAGGCCTTTTCCTCCCATCATTAATTAGCTTTTTTTATTTTTGATATAGTAAGTATTCTGTACACGTACCTAATATTTATATATCAGAATAATTTATTGCGCTTTTCGCAACAGTAATGTGTTGTAAACTGTTTATATTTGTAAAACAACACGTTAATATAATTGTAAACACAAATAACTTGCCGAATAAGTAAAAAACATAGCCTATGTTGCGTTTGAGACATGAGTATGTAATAATGTTTTCACCTGAAATTCAGTAGTTTTAAAGTAATATTATTATCTTGGCTTTGACACATAAATATATAATAGTGCTTCTCCTAAAATGCACTTGTTTGAAAGATCACGCACCGCAGTTCATATGTTTTTTTCAGATAGTTATGATTAAATAAAAATACATTTTTATAAAAATCTAATCTACTTTGCCTTTAATAATAGGAGTGAATTGTACAATACATTCACTTGTAAGAAAACACTCTTTAAAACAAGTTAAATCACAAAAAAATCATTCATATTAACATTAATAATATAACTAATTTTTTTCTATTTTGTCTCTTTCTCTTACTCGTCGTCTCTCTCTCTCTCTTCATCTTTAAATTCCCTCCTCCATTTACTTTTTATAATCTCATTGTATCTTAAAATAATAACAATCTTAATATTAAAAACATCATTTTTCAGTAGTAAAAGTTTAAATCCTTTAAAAACGAATGTTTTAGAATAAAATAACGAAGAATTACTTTATAGCTTCATTATATACGAGTACATAACGAGAGAACTCGAGAAAAAAACATTAAAACACCCAAATTCAAGAGGAATTTAAAAGACAGTCAAGTATGCCCTTTAAAAGCAATGCTCCTATTAGATTAAATAGAAGTAAGAGAAAAAGTGTCTGCTCCTGTACGAAAGCAATCCAAACATTCAATTAACGTCTAACCATTACATGATTAGTTTCCATACTTATCATATTTTTAAACATCCGTATCTTATTTACAATACTTAGAAAAATATGAACTTAAGAAAGGTGGTTTCTGATAATATTTCATCTCTTTTTGGCTTGTCTGTTTGTTAGGCGTCTAAAAAGTCATAATGTATTTACAAAGATTGTGTCTCAGCATTTATGTTGTCCTACGCGTCAGTTATTCATTCACTTGCACGGTTGAACATGTTTGATGCCGACACGGATAAGAGCACGGATCATCGAGTGCATGTCAAGTCAAGGATTATATGGCCTGACCATCACAAACATGACGCAGAAGGGATGTTATGATTTCCATTTGATTGATTGCAATTCCGTGCCCAACCCTCTTATCTTGCAATGTGCAGTGTCAGATAAACAATAATCTATCATATGTACTTTGTGTCCTCGAGTTTTACATACTCTAATAACAAGATAAAAAAAACATATAAACATTCAAAAGAGGAACAGAAATGTTAAAAATGTTTAATTCAAGGTATCTAAACATACTAACTACCCAGTAAATGAATGTCGGCATCAATATTGGATATACAATATATATATATATATATATATATATATATATATATATATATATATATATATATACAATATATATATATATATATTGTATATCTAATATTGAACCCGGCAGTCATTGACTGTGTAGAGGTGTTAGTAAGTTAAAATCCTTGAGTATATATATATATATATATATATATATATATATATATATATATATATATATATATATACTCAAGGAAACTCGTGTGATTATTTAAGAGTGCTCATGAAGGACAAATCTGGTACATAGTTTGTTTATTATACAAATATATTGGTTACATATGTGCATACACGTTACTGTGGAGTCCCAATTTAGAGTCAACACTTCACCAGAGCAGAGAACAGAATCGCTTTTTAAGCGAGTGTCAAAATTACATGGGTTTTAATAAGATATTTGGGTGCGATGTACATTCCATAAAAATTGGGCTGTATACTTCGTGAATGTGAGGAGTAGGAGTTTTTCTTTGAGGGGTGGTGATAGGAAGGGAGTAGGGTAGCGGTGTCGTTTTTCTGTATTTGAGTCGTCAATATTCATGAGGTTTTTGATGATTCTTTAGCTTGGCGATTGTTTATTGTCCTTGATTTAAAATATACCATATGCGGTTGTTTTACGGTTATATATCGTTTGCTGGTGGCAACTTTAATTTCCGTTTGACAAGTGTTTTTTTTTAATTTTATATTTTATTATTTTTATTTTATTTCTCGCGTTTGTTATTTTCGTTTATTTGTTTCAATTGTTTAGTTAAGCATTTTATTTAAAATTTTTTCGGGCTTATTCTTTAGATTGTGCACATGTTATTTTTTATGGGTAAGTTAGTTACAGCACTACAGGTTTCCTTAGAATGACTACTTTTCATAAATTTTCGACTATGCTGATTAAAAAAACTCATTAAAATTTAGCAGAAATAAGAACTTATACAGTAATAAAGATTTATTATGCACTGTAATTCAGTGACTGCCAGACTTCCACGTTACTATATTTTAGCATTAGCGGGTGGGTATAATGGCAACAATTATCATGGTTAAATTTGGAGGGATCATTTTTTCACCCCACCCCTACAAAGGAATTGTCTACACTGAAAGTAGTATTTTAAATGATAATGCTGGGTGTCTATTCCGAACGCCGTTCTTAACGTTGGCAAGTTTGTGGTATCCATCCTGAAAGCCGTTCTTAAAATTGAGAGTTTGGGATGTCTATTCCAAACACCGTTTTTAACATGACAACACTCAAAGAAGTGAAAAGTCGGCATTGTTTTGTTTTACACGTTAAAAAAGACGAAATAAATCTGGATTTTACTTTAAAATTACTGGTGGAAGAGTTTAAAAACGGGGGAAGTGTTGAACAACAAATTGAAACAGCTAGGATTGCTATCAATGATTTCGATCAGTCTAAACAGTTTAAGAGGCTGAGGATTATCACTGATAATCACTATCATTTAAAACTTGTGATTTTAATGTCCAAAAAAAAATAATATATATATGGCCTTTGTGTAGGGAAGGCTAAAGGTTGCTGCTATGGTTTCAAATGATCTGAAATAACAGCAAGTGGAGACATAAATCCAAATATTTCTCATATGTTATATTTCCTTTCTTTTGAGAACAGAATGTATTATGAGTGTCTCCCATATCAAATAATCCTCATACCCTGTGAAATTTTCTTTATGTATGAAAACCAAAGAGGACGGATATAACATATAAGAAATATTGGGATAAAGTCAGCCACCATGTCTGTCATTTGAGATCATGTTTTAGCTGCAAATTGTAGTCATCTCCCAATCAAAAACAGATGGTTTGGGGAAATATCAGATATTTTCTAATTCATATGCAAATCTAAGAAAAACAAATGCCTATGATCGAGACAGTTAATAGCCATAAAAAAATGCTAAAAACAAGCCCTAGATAATGGATGATTCCCTTATTGTGCGAATTTAAGGGCTAATGTCATGGAGCTTGCTAACAATTAAGGTCAACACTTTTTCACATTTACTTGAATGTATAATTGTTAAGATTTTGTAACTTATAATATTGCCAAAAAGGTGATATATATATATATATATATATATATATATATATATATATATATATATATATATATAGCCTGTACCAGAATTATATGCAAATCGATATTTTTGTTCTAACTCTGATAGTTTGCAAGGACAATTTGTGAAATTTAGCACGTTATATGGCAACACCAACGCAAGCGCAGATTTAAAATGTTAAGCTAAATTGCACAGTAATAGACAATTGGCAGCCATTTTGGTGATTTACATTTTTTTCAGCGTGCCAACTTTATATGCAAACCAATGCTAAAATATTGTGAAGTGCTAAAAGATCATCGAAACATTGATGATTCTTGGAATTTGTAAATTGAGAACAACAATAATAAAGAATAAATGTCTTTCATGGTACAATCAATACCTTATATAATTGCCATTTTTATTGACAAGAGCAAAAAGCCTTTGATCCATAGAATATGTCAAACTTTCGATTTCATCTGATGAAATGTATTTGGCAGCAGTCAGAATAGCATTCCAGAGGTCATCCTTGGAGTTGTACTGCCTTCCTCCGGAGTAAATATTATGTTTCAAGATGCTCCCCACATTTTTGATGGGATTTAAATCTGGAGAACAGGCTAGCCATTGCATTATTTTACCATGTCTGGCAAGACCTCTCTCCAAATATTCAGTGGCTATCCTTGCAGAATGAGACGGTGACTTATCATGCATGAATACCATCTTTTTTTCCGGAATACCAAATTCTTCTTCTTGTGCCGGAGTTCCAAGTGTTCCTTGATGAAGTCAATGTAGAGTTGTGCGGTAATTTTCACTCCATCTGCGACTCTGAATTGTCTTACCAGCGCATCGCCAATGATTCCAGCCCAAAACATCACACCACCTACTCTTTGTTGACGCCTGATCCTTTGGGAATGTATACCCTCATTATGGAACCATCCTCCCCTCCACCCATCGGATCCATCAAGGGTCGCTTGACACTTATCTGTGAACTAAACAGTTTGAAAATTCACCTTCATGTGATCTCCTGCCCACTCCATCCTCTTTTTCTTGTGGATATCCTTCAATTGAGGGCAGACTTCTAGCTTTCCAAATTTTGCAATAAGGATACGACAACGAGTTTATTTGGGCATATCGGGATGTCAGCTTTTTTAAAAACTTGTTTGCTAGTTTCAAGTGGTCTACGGCAAACTTCTCTCTTGATCTTGCTCATTGTTCGAAGTAACAGATATGATTTCTTACGAATTTTCCCTTTGTCAGAACGTCTATTACAAAGTTGAGAATTAATACAATATTTTTTTATTGAACGATGATCACGGTGTAATTTTTGGAAAATTTCTAAGGTGGAAATCTTATTATGGACCCTTTGAACAATATCAGACTTCTCAGCTTGAATTAAAGCACCTTTACGTTCAATCTAGCATATAAACTTGGCACGCTGATAAAACTACAAGTCACCAAAATGGCTGCCGCTTGCTCGCTATTGCGTAGATCAACTTAAAATTTTATATCTGCGCATGCGTTAGTGTTGCCCTATAACGTACGCAGTTTCACGAATATTCATTGAAAACTATCGGAGTTAGAAGAACAAAATATCGATTTACATATAATCCTGGCACGGGGTATACATACATATATATATATATATATATATATATATATATATATATATATATATATATATATATATATATATATATATATAAATGTGCGGGCTTTTTGTAAGATTATAATACTATTCTATGGTTAAAATTTTATGATAATTGGTAAAAAAAACGTATATTTTAAAACCAACAAAATAGCATACGTCGAAATATATATATATATATATATATATATATATATATATATATATATATATATAGTGTTCTGACAGGCGAACTTTAATTTTTTCCGATGTCTAATAGATTTTTCTTGGGTTTGGTTAGCTTGCTTTTCTTCCCAGGTGCCTTACCAGCCGACGAATATATGTTGATATACCGCCATTTTTAGTAATTTTATAAGTTTAAAATCCCAGCGACTATTGATCAGAATTTAATATATGAAATCTCGTTGTAAAGGTAATGACCTTAATTGTGTAGTTAGTTATAATATGTATCCTTAATATCTCACATTCAGAGGATACAACCATCATGAAGAGCCTGTTTCAATCATAGTCATTTGTTTTCCTTATTTTGCATATGAATTACAAAATATCTTATATTTCTCCAAAATATCTTACCTTGATAGAGGTGCTCTACAACTTGTCTCTATGGTTTCAAATGATTTGAAATAAAAGCAAGGGGAGACTTGATTCCAAATATGTTTCATATGTAATATCTCTCCTCTTTGGTTTTATATATAAAGTAAATTTCACATTGTATAATGATTACTTGATACTAGAGATATTCATAAATACCCTTTTTCTCAAAGGTGAGAGATACGATATATGATAAATATTTTGACACATGTCTCCCACTGTTGTTATTTCAGATCATATGAGAGACAATCATCATACCAGTTTTGGTCTTGATCGGTCCAGTTGTTTGGGATGTATGAGAGTTGTACACACAGAACCAGCTGCACCTACACAATTTTTAATTTGGTAGTATTCGCTGTAACGAGGTGGGGGAATTTTCACCGCCTGTAATTCTTTGGCCACGCCACATCGATAAAATATTAAATTTCCAGTACATCTTTAGGGTGAATGATGAATGTGTACACACACATGTTTAAAATAATCAATGACTGCAGAACATTTATAAACCGCTTTTATTACGTTTATTTAGTTTTATAAATGTATCGTATATATATATATATATATATATATATATATATATTTAATAAATATGTTCATAAAAATGAGTATTAAACATATTTGACATAAAAATCGTAAAAATTTCATCGATAAAAAAGTTAAGTTGTACAATGCACACACCCCCTTATATGGTTTTTCGTTATTTTTCATTTTTTTATTCCATCCAAAAAGACCGCAAAATAAATCAATAAGCATTTAATGATTTTTAAGAGGTTCTCAGTTTCTATTAAAACCTTCTGGGAAATTTATCCCCCATATTGTAACTAATCCACCGGCACACGAAATCGATTTATATAGGAGTCTGTTTACTCGGTGGTTATTGTTGGAGAGCAGTTTTAACAATTGTGGGCAATCTCTACTTCAGTCAAATAAATTATGTAGAGTTAAATGAGGTCTGGAATTTACATCGAAACAAACTAATTTTTTAATAAAAAAGTGGTTTTCGTGTAACAACAACAAACTCCTACTTCTACTTACGTTCTATTAGAAAGTTAGCGATTCCTAAACGATCCATTCATATTGAATTGCTGGCATGTTTTTACATTTTTGAAGAATACGATAGATGAGTGTCTAATAAAAAAAAATATGTTAAGAATATTAGAAAAATACGAAAAGAACCCCTCTTTACCACTCAATTTCGTGTTTCCAATAAGGGGGATCGATTTATTAAAAAATTATTTCTGAAAAGAAGCACCCTAAAAATCTTTAAATATTTAATTTTTTAAAATTTTATTTTGGCTACCCTGGAAAGTTACTTTCTAATCGCTGTTTCTCCGCTTATAAAATAATTAAAAAGAACCGACGAAAAATAGATGAGAGATGTTCATTGTACAGTTGGCCGATAAAAATTGGTGCTTCTGAATTAAATATAACGGATTTCGTTTTATTTTTACTTTTTACGCGCATATACTTTCCTAAACTTTTCATGAAATAAAATTATTACTTTGATTTTGATTCGCTTGTATTTTATTTTTATTTCATTTTTATTTACGTTTCGAACAGTGTTAGATCTGAAAGAACTTTCCCATTACATCAAAAAATCTTCTGCCGTAATTTTTCTAATAAAATGAGTGTATGATTAAATAATATTGGAAATTGTTATATAAATAGAGGTGATAAGAACTAAACATTCGCATAGAACAACGATCTGCATCCGGATAAAACCGGTGATAAATAATAATCACTCCATAAATATGCAGAATCTCTTAAGAATTCATTTTTGTTGTTGTTTTTTTTCGGAAAAATGGGTCTAAGATTTCTTCGGATTGGCTAACTACCGGAAACTCTGTTCCTCACCTTTATCTTCAATCTTTTACAATTCAAAGCTTCTCTGGCTTGATTCTGTCATGTTGTGTGAAACAATTTTATTTCCATCTTAAACTAAAATGGCTTTAAATGTAAAACGTATAGGTGTTCATGCACTTTCCACTGATGAATACAATCGCTTTCCTCCGTAAGAGTTCTAAGATAGGCAGACTAAAAAAAACTGTCGTAGATTCATCCGTTTTTATTGTTAATAGATTTTTCTACTTGATGGCATCAATCGAAGCGTTGCAAATTTAATCATTTAAATTAATCAAGGAGTTCGTCTGCAATTAGAAATTAAGAGATATTTAAAGATTCTAAACGGATTCTTTAATATCAGTGATTTATATTTGAAGAACCGCAGAGTTCGTTTCAGTAATAAGTTACTCAAACGAACTCTGTGGTTCTTCTAATATTAATCACCATTATTAGAGAATGATTTTGCTTTGTTTGTTTTTTGTTTTTGTTTTTTGAGAGGTACAATCTGTTTGTGTCAGGAGTTATCGTTCTTCAGTAAGTGTTCGTTTTGGAAACTTGAGTTTTGTGATGCCATCTTTTATTTTTTTAGGATTCAGCTGCAGACAATCGGAAGTTTTTTTGAATCCCGTCCTATCAATTCTTTATCTGCGTTTTCACCGATGGCAATGTCATATATGAAGGCTTTCAGCTCGTTGCGTAGGATTATGTTATGCATGATACGTTGAAATATACATAAAGTGTTTGTCAATGAAAAAGATAGTCAACTACATTCGTGCAATAATCCATCAGCTTCAAAAGCTTTATAGAATCTTTTTATAAGAATAAGTAAAAATAAAACTTAAAATATAGTTTATGAAATATTTATATAGAGCTAGATGACATTTACTGTTCGATATTTTTGGAAGAAAAAATGCATGTAAAAATGTGTGATGACTGACATTGACTGCCCATGCGTAATCCGTGCACCTCACTATTCTACACCAAAAGCTGGAATTTGCGATCAGTATTTTTTCGAAACTATTGTACATCGCTCCGATAAAATACGCGTTAAGGTGCAGATTAATCTCTCATTTGGCATCCGATAGATTAGAAAGAGGATCAAGCGACTCCATTTTCATTGAGGCGCCCTTTCGAATTTTTAAGGGGGGTATGTCTTCGTTAAAAACGGAATTCTCAAGAATGGTGTAGTTTCACGTATCTGTGTCTAAGTATGATGGAAGTACATGAGTTGAGCAAAACAAGCTTATATCATGTATTACTTGTTATAGTTGCAACACGGTGATGTGGGTTTTAGTTCGTGAGATGAGCTTCTGTAAATTAAAGGTAGAATAGTATAACCAACTTATTTAACGACGTTTACTTAACAGACATATATGTGGTTCTGCTATCCAGACTGGCTTTCACACGACTGTGATTTATCGTTACATTCAATATTCAGCTTTTTCTTTGGAATGTACACTACCATGAAGCTGCTAGAGCAATAAAGTATTGTTATTTTCTATATTATATGGTGCCTTTTTACTTTTAGACAAGCAGATTTTGGAGACGTGACATATCTTCTCGCACAAGAAACAGACAGGATTCCTTGCAAAGCAATTGTATCAAAGATGATAGTTACATCTGCAGAATTGAGGCGTGGCAAATTGTTTCGTTAGTTCTAACTGCAGCAACGTCTTCGTAACTTTACAATTATTCTGTCTAAATCAATGCTTTTGTTGCATTGTGACCGATCATCTCGATAGTCTCTCCGGTTCTTACCGTATTACCCAGATTAAATTCATAGTTTTCTAGTAGCCTCTGCCGTATTGCTGGAGAGGTGAGGCCTATAATAAAAGGGGACACTGATTCTTTTAACATGCTGAGAAACTGATGTATTAAAACTTGCGGTGCTTAGAAAGATTGTTCGAGGTGAGGTAAAAATTTAGCAATTAGTTCACCTGCTGCCATTCTATGGAGAAGAGATGACGTACGAATACAGAATAAACTAGTCTGATATATGCAGATTGTAAAACTCTAATAGTCTTCTCAAACGTTGTGCAGTTTGATACAAGCGAACAGATTCAAGCTATATATTGTAAATCAGAATAGTAGGCTTGTTTGCAGAAGTTAGGATGAGCTGATGTCAGAAGGATGATCTAATTTACAAAAGTACAGTACCAGGGATCCCTTTTCATCATTAGTGGTCCTCAGCAATCCCTAAAATATGCTAGGCCTCAGAACTTTATCAAATCCTATGCATAATACATCTTTAAAAAGAGACGTTTATATTAGATATTAGTACAATGCCAGCATTACCCGGCCGTAAAATATGCTTAAATATGATATTTTCCTTAATGCAGATTTCGTTATTAAGCAAATTCTATATCTATTATTAAATTAAACCTAATATATAGTAGTGATTTCAAAGGTTAAACGGATATATTTTGGGAGTTATTAGCTAAAATATTTAGCGATCCAGCGTTATTCATTAACATCTGAGCTAACGATAGATATAAAATCTTTAAAAATTAATCGATTTTAGCGTATAAATGTATATTTGCGCATGCATAGACAGGAACTATGAGTTGATATACGCCTACCTTGTTACAGTTTTTTAGTTTCAAGCTTGTAGAGGAAAAATTTAATATAGAAAAAAAATGGACGATAAAGCTCACAAGAGAAACCTAGATTCATTCACCTCTAATTTTTTGTTCATTTTCAGCCCCGTGGGTGTAACAATTAATCGCTCCTTCAAGGATGGCAGAGGTGATGTCGCGAACACAAAGTCACGATAGCTGCTAAACACATTCCTCGATCCGTAATGCTATTTTCTGTATATTTTTAGGAATAGTTTATTTAGGACGTGATTTGTTGTATCGTCATTTTGTCCACAGAGACAGTATTTTTTTAGTTAATATATTGTCATTTATATAGCGCCTGTTGATTCTCTTGTCGTTTACTGTTATAAACATCACTTTTGTTCGTAGGCCGGTAATCATAAATATAAACAGTGATATAATTAACAGAGATGAATATTAAAATTGCGCTACTAAAGTACGAGTAAAATCTGACGGCTACAAATAGAAGCCACGATGTCTGGTCGAAACTGTATTTATTGGTCTATATAAATCCAACCATTCCCGAAATTGCTATGAGCTCAATTTATAACACCTCGCTTTTTAGCCCTTACGTTCTAAATTCAATATCTCTTTTTCATTTAAAATTGATTTCCATGAAATCGATATTTTACCTTTTTATTTTGGTGTTCTCTTTTAGGACATTACTCGTTAGACTGAAAACCTGAATCCTCATTAACTATTTTATAATGTATTGGAATGTATTTCTGTAATAGTGTGATATATGCCATGTGTGTAAGTTGGGTCACGTCGCGTATAGAAAATAATGGCAAATTTTAGTCGAAGTTTTATCAAAGATTACGATTTTCCGAAATGACGTGTTATTCATGAACGAAACACTTTCTTTGATCTTTAACCTTCATTTTTTTTTATTTTACTTTCATTCCGGTTTCTTATGAGTCATTAAAAATGTGTCATATATCGCTTTTATCTTGGTTGAGAACATAACCTTAACTAGTGATATAAAAGTAAGAAATTTACCATTCAGAGTCATTCAATACACCTTTAGAAACTGTTGTATGACTTTTTCGGTAGAAGTGCCCTCTGCATTTTGATTACTCTTTTAAGAAATCATAAAATTCTCTTCTAAATCTTTGCTTCTTGCATGGTATGGCGCGATTCTGAGGGGTTCTACTTGAGATGAAATAAAATGAAATTCACTAGGCATAAAATAAGTACTCATAGCCGATACTCCACAATCCCTAACCACACCTTCCATTATTCGGCGCAAGGGACTACACTTAACAATTGTGAACAAAATACGAGAAATGTTGAGGAACGTTCTGAATAGACGAGATAATGACTTAACGCTATACATATTCCATTTAGAATCCGCTTCTCTGCAAAAAATGAAGATGGCTCAGTGTTGCTCATCGCTTATTGCCGGACGCATGATCACCATTTTCACCCGGGTAAACAACGGTACAGTTATTTTCTGTGGTTTATTTGAAACCACGACAAACAGCGGAGCTTATAATACGGTCAACTCTGTTATAGACAAGGGTATTGTCAAAGCATGTGACTCGTTTTGCTTTGCTTTCATATGGTCATCTTGCACGACTTATAAATTTGAAAATTGACGTAGTATGTAAGTAATACTATTGCTAAATATACTGTCGGTTTCTGCATATAATATTTAAATTTGTAAATTTTATTTCGTTTTAGTTAATCTGGTGTAACACAAATTAATGCGACGCCCTTTACAATGTAGTATATATATATATATATATATATATATATATATATATATATATATATACTTTCACACATACACTCTAACACATATACTCGCACACGCACAAACAAACAAACACAACACACACACACATATATATATATATAACTAATCATAGGTATGATTCTGCTTAGTCTCAGGGGCACATCCATTTTCCCATTATATTAAAAACGGGTGTGTTTATTGCTTAAAGCCTACTGCGCTATACGTGAAATGCTGGCGGAGATGCACTAACAGATTTTGTATGCCAGAGGTCGCTAAAACTAGTGAGCTGATGTTTACAACTGCGGCTGGCTTTGTGTGTTACCATCTGGATATAAATGATACACGCACATACATACATATGATATACTTATATATGTACTTATGTGTATCTATGTGTGTGCGTTTCTATTTTGTCGATTATAACAATCAATACTTAATTAAAATATTGATGGTTCTTTATTGGAACGCAGCCGACCGCAGCATCGTAGACACCTCCCTTTATATCGAACACCCCTTCAAAATCAACGCGTTTGCGTAAAACAAAAAGAAAACAACACTTTCTCTTCTCATACAAACCTACCAATAAAGATTAACTTTAACAACATTATATACATCGGCGTTTATCATTCCCGGCAAATTTAATGTGTTGTTTGAAGGAGAAAGTAAAATCGGGCGGACGGGAGTCACTTTAAAACCACAATTTATTTGGCATCAGAAAATACGATTGCCAATGCCGCAGTGCAGAATCACCCAACCCCACATGGTCGTTTCAGCTTTAAGTGGCAATAGGGAATGGCTGAGTATATATTTCCTTTCTAGTATGTGCCGTTTCACAACGTTTTACATTCCTTTTGTTTTTGTGGTCGAATCATGAGCTCTTCATAGACACTAATTAACAGAGGCGGAAGAAAAGTACACTTATGAGTCACTTTCGTCACTGTTAGCAAGCAATCAATCAATTGTGTAGCTTATCAAAATTTTCATTCTCAACCAAAAACCAAATTTCCAAATATATATATATATATATATATATATATATATATATATATATATATATATATATGAGAGAGAGAGAGAGAGAAGGAGGTAGATGAAAGATAGAGAAACAGAGAAAGACAGGGATAAAAAGAGGAAGGCATGAAATAGATTATATTTTATACTGCGTTTATAGTTCTCTATTAGTGTGTATAAGCGTATTATTATAATAAATAATGGGCTTATTGGGTGTAGCTAGGAACGATAAAGTGCACAAAGAAAATGAGATTCATCTACACCCTTGATATTTTTTATTCCTTTTTAGCCCCGTGGGTGCAACAGTAAACCGCCTCTTAAGGTATAATAACTATCGTAAGATCTGTTTACAAAAGATTAATGAATTAAATAATACATCATTGGATTGATTGGTTGGTTGGTTTTTGTTTTACGTCATATCAACCCTTTTTGGGTTATTTAATGCCGAATCCAAAGATTTTGAGGAAATTTATTTTTAATAGAATATATTTGTTGTTTTTACATCGGTTTCTATTTAACCCATAGTTGGGACCCTAACAGTTACTACCACTCCGGGTTAGAGTGGACCTGGGAGCAATGGTAATTAAGGGGTGGCTCCACACTCCCCAAAGCCCACAAGCTGGGGCCTCACCATCGGATATAGTTTAAGGTCATATCCAGGACTAATGCATCATTGGAAATGAGTATCAATTATTATACAGTATAACTCCGGGATATGATGGCACTAGGATATGTTTTTTTTTCAGGTTACGATGTGGAATACAATGTTTTTTTCCGGCCCCTTGTTACAGTATTTGCCCAGTCTTACGGTGTTATTTTTAATGATATTTTATTATATACATGTGTATTATATACTGTACTGTATTTTGTTACTAATTCTTATGCCGTGTCCCGGGGTCTTACTTTACCATGTTTATAAATACACACAGATATATTTGTGGGCATGTGTACGCCTGTGTGTGTAATTAACGCTTTATTATTTTTTAAACATCTCTCGATACATTATGTATGTATGTATGTATGTATGTATGTATGTATGTATGTATGTAAAAATGAAGAGAAGGAGGTAATTCTACATGAGTAAATATTTCACCCAAATATTCAGTTTGGTCAATATTTAAATGTCAAGGTCAAAAGCACATTTTCATGTAAGATACGTAGTTTTATTTCCAATTCAGTGCGTCAAGCAGAAAATTCTTAGACCTCCCTAGATTCATTACAGAAGATGTGATTTATTTTTGTCTATAGCTTTGAACTTTATCTTCGATTTAAATATCAAAAAATGCATATTATCTAATTTTGATTCCAGAAATTCCCTCAGGACTAAAGGACCGTAGGTTTGCAACAAGAGATGCCACATATATATGTATTATGTCTAAACTATTAGTCACTATCTTATGCTCATAGACATACCACGATCATTCCATTTCTCAATTCAAAATAATAAATTCATATCTTTGGCTGAGAGATGACTATTTGTTCTTTCAAAAATGTTAATCTTGTTACAAAAACGAACGCTCCAGAAATTTTCAAAGTGGCATCACTCTCTACGAGAGGCAATCTTATTAAATAAAATAAGCAGAAATACAAACATATTAACAAACTGTGACATATCGAGATATGTTCATATTCCAGGAATTCTTTAATTTCTTACATTAAAAATATCGTAGGTCTTAATTGTCTTTATACAGTTACGCTGCCGTGCTAAATATTTTGTGTGTAAATAGATATTACATGTTGTAATTAAATACTGTTTTCGACACATCAGCAGATGTTGATAAGCCATTATATCATTGTTTAAGCAAGATAAATCGTTCTTTTTTTGGAAGTACGGTCCTTTCTTTATACGCTAAATAGAATATAACGGATGAAGCTAATAATATGGACGAGACTCGGATTTTACCGAAACCTAACACAGTGAGCTATATTGCTGAACTTTAACATTTAATCATAACCAGAAATTGACGGATTATATACTTCAAAATCTCCTTATATGTGATTTGAAACCTTTAAACCGCCTATTCCTAATTAGTTGCATAGTGTGTTCGTGGTGCGCTTGTATGTTTTCGTCTGTATGTGTGTGCGTTTGTGTATGCGTGTTTGCGCATGTGCATCCGAGTTTGCGCTTGTGTGTGTGTGGTCTAAATTGATTGTTCCATTTTTTACCGGATTGTTTAGCATATCGGTAAATGCATGCTTCTATTGAAAGAAAAAAATCAAACATAATATTTGACCTCTTCATTTTAACTTAACGTCAAAGCATTGTCATCGCACAAGCTAAAATAGCAGCCATTTAAAATCATCAGTATGTTCTTACGTATGACAGGGAGCGTTCAAAATGAATGTTACTATTTAAAGAACAATTGAGGCATGATACTTACCTTTTGCATTTGAAACTTTAATTCAAGTCGTTATATACAAAAAATAATGTATAACATTAACAACAAGTTATCTTCAGTGTAATGTAGAATACGTGTTTTGTGGAGTAAGTCATTGCGGAAAGACATGTAAATCTTCCACCCGATGCACCGTGATAGATCGCCAACTAGAGACAACAATCGATCGATATGATTGAAAAAAACGGAAATATGGCCGATTTCGTTATAAATAAATATATGAGAATTAGAAACATTCGCTGATTTTTATTCAATCCCGGGAAACGTCTAGTTTCTCTAATACTACTACTACTACTACTACTACTACTACTACACACACACACACACACACACACACACATATATATATATATATATAATAAATTCCACAGCGAAATATATACATATATATATATATATATATATATATATATATATATATATATATATATATGAACTTTGAATACATATTAATTACAATTAAGCTGAGGAGAGACGATGGCTTTTCATGCAAGCGCATAATAGCTCCTCGGCTTAAATGTATCAAATTGACGTGTATTGTCACGGAAATTTTTCGGTATATTGACGTATAATATTTTCATGGTTGGACATTTAAAATATGAAAACGCTATTCGTTTTTCTGTTGGTCTTTCTTCATATTTTCAAACTCCATTTCCTCAAAAACTAAATGTTGCAAAGAAGCCTAAGAGGCATCATACAATTGGATTTTTAGACGTATGTTCTGTTATGTGTCTTAAACCAGTTAAAATAGATTTTAAGAGGTCAGAAATGGTCCAAATTGGGAGTAAATGTACATTCATCTTAGTTTATTTTTTAATATAATTTATAATCTGTTTATATGTGTGTCACGTTGATACAGTGGTAACGTCACCAGCTTTGAATGCTAATAAAAACTTATTATTTAATTTTAGACTCACGATTCTATAATAATATATACGATATCTAGAGAAATTAAAATATCATATTGAAGCGTATTTTACGTCTGGACAGCTGGACGCCAGCCACACCCCAGCTAATGTAATATATAAAATTGGTGGGTATAGCAGTTAAGGAGTAACGGTTCTATTAATACCGCGCACTCGAGAAAGTGAAGGGGTAATGGAAAATATATTTAAACTAAACATCTAGCATTTGTGCAAGTATACTTTTTATGTTAGGTGGTTGTGTGCAAGTATTGGACTTTGATTTTAGCAGAAATGGTTGGTTTCGTGATTATTGGATTATTTTTGTTATTTAATCGGATTGTGAAATTGTGAGTGTTAGGATTTTGAATACAATATTCATGATTGAATGAATCAAGTAAAGGCTGATGTATTTTTCTATGTAAGTTATGGTTCTATTGATACTATCAGTTTTATAATCGATTAAATGTTTCTAAAAACTTGTAAATTTGCTGTTATGATGATGGCACTATATGTGACGGATTGTTATAATTGATAAAATGATTCTCCAGTAGATAGTTTAGTATATTCGGCTGTTCAGGTGTTAAATATAGATGGAAAAAGATCATGTCCATGTATTGTTGGCACGCTTTCGTCTAAATAGACGATGGGGAATTGGGCCTGAAGGTTGTCATGGGCAGTGGCAACTGTTGCTGTGACTGAGTAAAACGATAGGGGAACGGCAGATTCTGTTGCACTTTCCGCCATCATGCTCTGCCGATGCTGCTGCTGATGATGTCCTTCGCCTGCCTCTCTTCTCCTCCTATTGTTCATCTCTTCTATCCTCGCACAGTTGGAGGCATTTCTGGACTTCGACCCTCCAGGAGCCACGGTTCGCTGCATAGGATTCAAGGTCAACAGGGTTGATGTTGCCGACTGTTAAGTCCCCTTTGCACACATCCTTAAATCTGAGGAGTGGTCTACTAGTTGGTCTACTGCCAGCTAAGAGCTAGCTATACAGGATGTATTTAAGGATTCGGTTAGCCTGCATGCGAACGACGTGCCCCAGCCAGCGCAGACCTCTCCGGGAGAGGAGGGAAAACAAGCTTGGAAGATTTGCTTTAACAAGAATGTCTTTGTTCAGAACGCTGCCCTGCTATGTAATGCTTATGATTTTTCTTAGATTGCGCAAATGGAAGGCATTTAGTCTGCACTCTTAATGCTTGTAGAGGGCCCATGCCACACTGCAGTAGAATAAGATGCTGAGGACACAGGCTTGACATATCCTCATCTTTGTGTTTATGGTCAGCATGTTGTTACTCCACGCTCTCTTTGTCAGGCAGACCACAGCTGTTGCTGCTTTCCTAATGCGGGTGTTTAGCTCAGCGTCCAGTGAGAGGTTGTTGGAAATAATGGAGTCTAGATAGGCGAAGTCGTTCACCACTTCCAGTGTGTGATCGCCCATGGATATGCAGTGGACGTGGCTGACATACTGAGCCATGACATCTGTTTCTTGAGGCTTATTGTCAGACCAAACTCGTTGCAAGCATGGGCTTAGCGCTCAATGAATTTTTGGAGGGCTTTCTCAGAATGGGCCGTAGTCCTTCATGTCTTCATGAAAAGAGGTTACTATTCTCAGAAGTTTTTTTTTTGGGGGGGGACATCCTATTTTTTGTAGTATCACAAAGAGGCCGCTCCTGCTTACCAGGTCAAATGCCTTTGTGATATCAATAAGAGCGGGGTACAGTGTTTTCTGCTCTCGACACTTTTCCTGTAGTTGTCGTAAGGAGAATACTATGTCCAAAATTGACTTTTCTGGTCTAAAACCACATTGCGCCTTTGGATAAACTCTCTCTGCAAGTGACTGGAGTCTTTTCAATACAACACGGGCAAAGACCCTCCCAAAAACGCTGAGCAGAGAGATGCCACGATAATTATTACAATCACCGCGACCACCTTTACTTTTGTAAAGCGTTGTAATGTTGGTGTCACGCATGTCTTGCGGAACCGAATCTTCTTGCCAGCACTGGAGCAGAAGTTGATAGAGATGATCAAGGAGAACTGTATTTTTGCTGGCTTTGATGATTTCAAGTGAAATGCCATCACCACCTGGAGCTTTACCACTAGCAAGGGTATCAATGGATTCAGTACGTTCGTCAGGAGGGGGGATAATCCAGCTCATTCATTGATGGCAGGGGTGGCATGCCTTCAATTGCTGCGTTAGTAACGATATTCTTATGTGAGTATAGCTGCGTATAGAATTCAGCCCATCCCTCCATTTGCTTTCCGCAGTTAGTGATGATGTTGCCTGATTCTTACTTTAGTGGTACAGTCTTAAATATACTTGGGCTGCAGGCCAACCTTCAGTCCCGCATACATCCCACAAAAGTTTCCGCAGTCAGCAGAAAGTTGAATACTGTTACATAGGCTCAGCCAGTATTTGTTGGCGCAGCATCTGGCAGTCTTCTGAGCGTTACTTTTTGCCTTCTTGAGTGTAGCGAGTGTCTTCTCGGAAGGGTCTCAAGCAGTGCACCGCGTTTAACTGGCTCTAATTCAATGATTCCCGCTTCAAACCAGACTGAATTCTTCTTTTCCTGCTTACCAAAGCTGTTCATAGCAGAGTCGTAGATGGCCTCGCGAATGTATGCCTATCTCTCTTTCACTGTATTAGTTTGACAGTCTTTTAAGGCTTCCTGGAGTGAGTCTGCCAAGCGCGCTCACGCGTTGGAGAGGAGGCGAAGGCTATATTTATACGAGGTCGTCCTTTTTGGTTGGCGTTTTGGATTTTCTTAGGTTTGATACTGACTTAAGCTGCAACTAGCGTGTGGTCAGTATCGCAGTTTACACTGTGGTAGCTGCGAGTATTCCGGACATAGTTCAGCGAATTTCTTCTGGTAATGATGAGATCTAGTCGGTGCCAATGACGCGACCTAGGGGTGCCGCTAAGACACGCTGTGATATGGCTTTATTTGGAAAAATGTGTTTGTGGTGCATAAGTCATTGAATGTACACAGCTCGAGGAGTCTCTCTCCATTTTCGTTCATCTCGCTGATTCCAAAATACCGATGCAACGAGGCCAGGATCACGGTCGGCTCTGATACGAGCATTGAAATCAACGAGGTATACGTTATGTGAGGCAGGAATTGTCTTTATGGTGTTCTCTAGCTCCTCATAGAATCGTCCTTTACCTCAGCACTAGAGTTGAGAGTGGGAGCCTAGATACTCAGGATATTCACTGGGCCTGATATTGTGAAGAGACGCATAAGGAGGATTCTTGACGCACCTTTGGATTGAAGTTCAACTGCAGATAGTAGGCTGTTCATCACTGCCAGTTCAACATTGTGTAGGTATGGCTTCTCTGGTTCCTTGCCTTGCCAGAAAAAAGGGTAATCCTGTTCTCTGATGCTGCCACTGTTTGCGAGTCTCGTCTCCTGCAGGGCTGCAATATGAATGTTGAGTCTCTTTAACTCGCGGTTTATTATACCTGTCTTTCTTGCGTCGTCAATTTGCTGATCATTAGAGAGTCCAGGACACATGGCCTAACTTTCCAAGTTGCCAATCTCGGCGCTGGCGGCTTTGAAAACTTTAAAGATTTGGTTTTGGTTTTGGCAGGTGAACAGTTTCTGATCTGTTTTTCTGATTTTGTCCTAGCTCCAGTCACCCAATGAAGAAAACAGACCGGGGGCTGCTCGGCTTAAGGCGGGCGATGGCTGACTAGTCGGGATTTCGATGATTCCTCCCACCGTCGGAGACAACCCGTAGCGTCCAAGCTTACGCCAATGTGCTAAAGACTTATAACTCGTAACTGCTTGCTCCCATGTTGTTTCTGTCGCTGGAGCGGCATGAAATGTCCTCTCCAGGGCGTGAGCCTGGGCAAAATGTATGGCGGTCCTAATCTGCCAAGTATTTAAGCCCCCCCTCTCGATCTCACTAGTGTGTGCCAAAGAAAAGCAGTGACGTACGTTGGGCACCAGTTTGGTTGTAGTAGTTGCCAGAGTAAGTTTGCACAGCACACTGATCCGCCTTCGGGGTTCCACTCCTAATTTGATAGGATTACTCCCCTACACTTAGCTGTTTGATCATTAATCTCTTCTGCCCTTTGACAAATTAGCAGCAGTCCTTCCGCCTAGTTCAGTGATGCAGTATACACATCACCCCCTCACGTGCTTTAGCCATCCAGCTTAAGCGGTATACCAGGGTGTGACGCTTAGAGGCAGCACGTGAGAGATTAGGAAGTGGATGGGATCCAGTGGCACTCATCTACCCTAACAGGTAAGACACAGCATGCCAGCTGCCAAAGGTACTACCCCTATCCAGCGCCGCCTACACCCTTATCACACACACACACACACGCATATATATATATATATATATATATATATATATATATAGAGAGAGAGAGAGAGAGAGAGAGAGAGATAGAGATGCATTTTCAATCTCCATCTACGCTGAATATACTATGAATGCATACCTATTGCTGATAAAATACAAAAACCATTTTGCTGTAATTTCCAATTAATTTAATGCATTTGTATTACTAGATTGAATACTGACCAAAAACGGCCTTCTCCATTATTCTATTCATTCATCACTACTTTTAATCCAATGATTATTACATCATTTGCTTAAAATTATTAGCATGTGGTGTAGCGAATTATTTGGGACACATAAAAACAGGGAAAAGCTGAGAGATTTTTTCTCTTTCAGTACTTGCTATTGTCCCTCATATAAGTGCAAAGAAATTAAATAAATAACTACTTCCATTTTAAGAAATATGGCGTGGGTTTCTTGAAGCATTGTTAAAGAATAGAAAGAATTTCTGAAAACTTACAATGCTAGAATGTACAGTCGTTATCAGAATGTAGATAAATAAATAAAGGAGAAATAATTCAAAGATTAATATTTTTTTTTGTAATTTATATTAATTCATTTATCCACCTGATTTTTCAACTGCGGATGATAGTTATTTTAAAGGTCCTCTCGTGTAATAACCCATTATCAGTGGAGATTTATTTATTTATCTGCTCATAACGACTCTACATTCCTTCATTGTAAGCTTCAAAAATAACTTTTACACCCGTTTTAGTATAAAATATCTGCGATGTCGCAAAAAAAAAACGTCGGAACATGTTATCAAAATTCTTTAAGCGATTGTCGATGCTTAAACTACATTGAACTTTATAAAACGTAAAGGAAATCATTAATCTTGTTTTATTCAACGTGATCGTATTGAATTAGAATTTGACTAAATAAACTGTGAATTTGATTTATTTCAAAAGGGTTTCATGAAAGTTAGTCTACACTTTCTTTAACATCACTCTCGGTTTGGACGGCCTCCATTCTAAATCAGTTTTTTTTTTCTAATATATCATTGCAAAAGCCATTTACCAACACAAACATCAATTGAGTCTTCCCCCCAATACATGTTCACACATGAACCAATAATGGGAGCGAAATGGCAAGGCTTGCCAGGCTTACTTGGAAAAGATGTTGTCATTAAAATTGTCGAACAAAACACCAATTGACAGACTAGCGCTGTAGGCGATCACATTATTTGCTTAAACCACATTGACATGGATTCAAGGGAATAGAATATATTATGCTAAACCATAACCGACAGAATTCTTCTGGTCGATGATCAGACACAGTGCCTACCCCTGGGGAAGGAGAATAATTATTTTAAGCAGATTAATCTTTCATGAAATCATCCTATATATATATATATATATATATATATATATATATATATATATATATATATATATATATATATAAAGTTGACATGTTGTTTCCGAGTCATAAGCTTGGCTTAACCTCGTGAGATTCGAAACAGGAACAGAAAGGTTTTCTGACTTAAGCTATAGCACTAATTTGAGTTTTGCCGAATTTGAAATTTAATGCGTCTTTAGAGATACAATATCTCTGTTTACTTTTGTTTGCCATAATTTTGAACTATTCTATTATTCATAGGAAAGGGCATATTTTATATATATTTATGTATATATATATATATATATATATATATATATATATATATATATATATATATAAACGAATTCTTATTTTATATATACATATGTATATATATGTGTGGGTGTGGGTGTGTGTGGGTGGGTGTGCGTGCGTGTGTGTGTGTGTTTGTGTTTGTGTGTTTTGACAACGTGGGACATCATAATATTTAATGTTAAATTATCCCTAAATCGCATGAACGAAAATACCTTTCTACATAAATAATTGAGTTCATTCGAAGTATCGGTAAAAAAACAAACGACACACATACATACATACACACATACATACATACATACATACATATATGCATACACACACACATGTATATATATATATATATATATATATATATATATATATATATATATATAAAATTATTAACATACTCAGATATGGGACTGACTTCATAAAACTTAACAAAACTAATTTGCATCTTCCTTTGAAAGAAAACGATATTCTCTTATTTGATTATTTTTTTTTTTATATTTTTATTATTAGATGATTGATTTCAGTTAACTACTTTATTAAAAACTCTTTTTGCCTGGCTTTTCTATAGTGCATAATCGCGAAGACTTCAAGAAGCAAACGTTTAAGCGAACAGAAATATTTAAATAAAAACGACCTTTAGCGTATAAAGCAATATCATTTGTAAAAAGAAATAGAGCTAAATTTGATTATATACATATAATCGGACTATATATATTTTTAGTAAAATGGTATTTATAGGCAGCCTATGTAGTTTGCTATGAAAAACTCGTATTTGTGTTAAAGCTGCTTAAGTGCAGAAAGGTGTCAGGTTAAGAGGATACTCTAAATAGGATCTCGGTTCGATGAAGCAAAGAGGTAAAAGTCAATGAAAGTGAAAAATTTTGATAGTCCACGCATATGATACAGACCGAATGGAATTTAAAATCTAAGAATATAATATGCAATATACAATGAAAATACTGCATGGCGAAAGTTGCAGTTAAATGCAATTAATTAAAACTGTTTATTTGAAATATCTAAATATAAATAAATTTTAACTGATAAAAATATTTTCATTGGTAACAATAAAACGTTTAAAGACAAAGGAAAATTAAGATTTAATATTTAAAGGATAATCACAAATGTTATATTTATAGAACAAATGCCAACTTTTTTCCTGGTTTAGGAGGTCAGTATGGCATTGAGAGGAGAATGAGGTTAAAATGATACAGAGAAAAAGAGATTTAAAAATAGAACAAAAGAAACAGGTATTATATGTGCAGATTAAAATTAACTATATTTTATATGTCTAAGAAAACATCCCATGCTCGCTATGCAAACATACATAAGCATTTTTGTGTGTTCTTATATGTATGTACCTTATAGTAATAAATAATTGTGGAATATGATAGAAATAATCGTAGAAAAAGGTTCTGAGGTATACGCATTTTTTCCATAGGTTTAAGTTCTAGTTTTGTCTCATATCTGAGTCAGATTAAGTTTATCCCATAAACAGGGAATATGTATGTATGTTCGATTCAAGCCAAAGCTACACTGAGACTAATATTAACACTCAGATAAGTTTAAAAATTGAAGTCTAATTACAGGATGCAATTTACGCTCATACTCCAAACAGGACCTTTATAAGATCATAGAAAATAGATAAATCTATCGATAGATAGATAGATAGATCAATAGATGAAGTGACATACATTGAGAAAGTGTGCAAAAAGTAATGTGTGAATATGAGAAATTTGAAAACTTTGAAGTGTCGGATATAATGATAAAATCATTTTGCGTTTACTTTTTTCTTGTAGGTCCGATAGTTCGCTATTATATAGCCCTATAAGTGTAGGAAGTTCGGTCCATGATTTTTTCTGCAAAAAAGAAAAAAGGAAATGAAAGAGAAAAAAGAAGAAAAAAAATCATGCACCGGACTTCCTACCCTGATGAGGCTATATATTAGCGAAATATCGGACTTACAAGAAAGAAAAAAAGTAAAGAAAAAATGATTTTATCATTATATCCGACACTTCAAAGTTTTCAAAGTGCTCATTTAATTTTTTTTAAATAAGTGTCTTCAAAAAGTGGGTTACCATCTTTTACTTTAAATGTTTGAATATATTTAAAAATAGATATAAATACATAAAGATATTTATAAAAAAAGAAAATAAGACATAAAATTATTTTGTTTTCATCAAAGGGCCTAAGAAATCTAATGAAAATATTAATAACCAAATAAAAACAAATCGATACTGACATAAGATTTGAATTTTAATTCTCCATCATATATTTACGTGTCAAACTAGTCTGAAAAATACAAAACGAAGTTCGCGTAATCGTTAGAATAACAATAATGTTCACAAAGTCTTTATATATTGCATTGTATTTAGACATTGTCATCAACATTTATCTCTTGAAGGTACTCTTTGTTCTTCCAGATTGAAGGCTTGCTTTCCTAAAATTATATATATATATATATATATATATATATATATATATATATACATATATATATATATACATATATATATATATATATATATATATATATATATATATATATATATATATATATATATATACATTCATGAGGTCTCAGCAAAAAGAAAAAGCTGGTTGGAGACAAAAAACGTTCAACTGTGTCTGATTTTCAAATCGCAAACCAGATTGTAAGACGGAGGTTGACACACACACACACACACACACACACACACATATATATATATATATATATATATATATATATATATATATATATATATATATATATATATATATATATAATATATAAACAGAGAGAATAAATGATAACTCATATTTTGTCAGCAAAGCTCATTTTAAGTGAATGTGCTATGTTCTCCCAAGCAAACTCTTGTTCTATCACATTATCTCCCTTTGGGTCATGCATAGCATATATACATTCCCAACGATTCAAAATGCAACAGTTTTTTATGCCAATGGTAGAAAGTTGACCCAACCAAGCTTTAATGTCCTGAGGTACTTGACTAATATCCAATAGGCTGCAGCAAGCTTAAGATAGTAATTGTTTTTTTAGTAATAGGCGTGACAGTTTTCTGTTTTAAAAGAGGTATACTCAGAGTATACTGAGCCACGTATCTCAATATAATCCAAATGCAGCATGTGCGAACATTGCTATAGCGATCGCTTGAGTGCATCCCACTTAGTTATATTTACATTTTATTATGTATGTTTAAGTGATTCTTACGAACCCTAATCTTCAAAGTATCGACTATCCACTTTATATATACAGTCATAATTGCGTCCGAGTAAGAAGTGGCCCACCTGCATACATACTTTATTAGATCCTGTAAAATATGACGAATTCAAATTTAGTTTAATCAAGAAACAAATGGGATCTGTCACCAAATGCTAGAAGCTGGACACACCGACAATGTATATGTGTCGAAGGAGTCTATCAATGTAGGATATAGTACTCCTCATCAAAAGCAGTCACCAAACTGCTTTTCCTCAAGGATGAAGAGCGGGGTTGAAGCTACAGCCCGAAAAATATGGCAGTAAAACCCAGCTCAACATAATCCCAAAATAAAATGTGTGCGTATGACTAGGAGCTGTACCTCAGGCAAAGGCGTGAAAGGTTCAATGCACTTTCAGCAGTGCTAGCACAAAATGCTTGTACATAACGGTGATGGTAATATGACTCTCGTAAGCACTGTTTTATTTTTTTCAAAGACAAAGCTACATGGATAGAAACTGTCCAATAAAGACAGTTCCTTATCAATCACGTGCGCTGGAAACCATAGTATAGTTCGAAACCAGATCTAAATCAAGCTATACTTCAAAATTAACTTGAAGGTAATAGATGCCTTTTGAAAAAGTAGCGGTGGGAGAGATGAGGATAAAACACGGAAGAACACATCTTATTTCGGCACACTCTCACCTCCCGGCCAACACCAAAAAGAGTAGCAGCAATCGCAGAAGCAAAAGAAACAGTAACAGTAAGAACAAACACAGAAGCCTTTTATATCTTGTATGTGGGCACCCAAATATGTACTTGAAATTTTTTTTATAATTCTAAGATATGAGGGGAAACGTCATAGAAGAACACATAAATTTCCTTCATGACAGCATTCGCTAGGTGCATGGTCGTTTCAAGAACTCAGACAAATACTTGAAGCAGCCGAGTTGAGCATGCTGTGAAAAAATAACTTAACGAAAACAAAGACGCATCACTGGATGAACTGTCACCACGATGCATTGAAAGAGTAATATTTTGTGTGCATTTATCATTATAAGGATTAGTAACACTTATTTATTCCTTATGCCTCGGCGGCATTGTGCGAAGAATGTAAGAAAAGAAAAAAATTGTTCACATTCGGAATGTTGCTAAAGGTGGTCTTTCGACGCAGACCTATGCTTTGCGCGCGACAGTTGTTTACTTTTGATTATTTTCAGCATATGGGAAAATCTAGAAGTGTGTTCACCTGCTTGTAATATGCATCTCATATATATTTAGCTATCTATTCATCTATCTATCTCTATTTTTAAATATAACTATATATATATATAACTATGTTTAACTATATATATATAACTATGTTTAACTATATATAT